>NC_054699.1:26881720-26977096 GCF_016097555.1 Gigantopelta aegis | reverse complement strand
CACTATTCTAAGTACATATGGTGTTTTTTTTTTTTTCCCCCCCCATGCCGGTCTAACCCATCGTCACGACGTCGTTCGTCTATGACCCCTGTCGCCATGATAACAATGTGGCAGAAAAACGCATACTGGTATATAATCCAATGCATTTTACGTGCACTTATACCCATGGACCGGCAAGACTAGCGTCCAAAATGTTCATGGACAAATTCTAAGTACATAGCTAATACAACGGGGGGGGGGGGGGTGTTGTTCCATGCCGTCTAGCCCATCGTCACGACGTTCGTTCGTCCATGGGCCTGTTGCCAGATAACAATTGTGCAGAACACGCTACTCGTATAGATGCATCTATTTACGTGCACTTATACCCCATGGAACCGGGCAGACTAGGTGTCAAGTGTTCCAGACACCGCGTCTAAAGTAACATATCTGTTTACAACGGGTGGTGGGTCCATGCCGTCTAACCATTCTTCACCAACGTCCGTTCGTCTATGGCCTGTTCGCCATAATGAACATTGGGCAGAAAAACGCATAATCATGGTATATACCAATATTTTGAGGCCCTCATATCCCAAGGACTTGGGCAAGGCTGGGTTTTGCAAATGTCAGACTATAATAATCCGTACATTTCTAATGCACGGGGTGTGTCCCCTGGCATTCGTCACGACGTCCCGTTCGGGCGATGGCCTGTCGCCATAAGCAAAATTGGCAGAAAACGCATACTCCGTATATATGCAATGCATTTACGTGCACTTATACCCCATGGACCGGGCAAGACTAGGTGTCAATGTGTTCAGACATATTCTAAGTACATATCTAATACAACGGGGTGGTGGTCCATGCCGTCTAATCCATCGTCACAACGTCGTTCGTCTATGGCCTGTCGCCATAATGAAAATCTGCAGAAAACGCATAATCATGTATTTACAATATATTTTGAGGCACTCATATCCCATGGACCGGGCAAGGCTAGGTTTGAAATGTTCAGCAAATATTATAAGTACAATATCTAATGCAACGGGGTGGTGGTCCATGCCATCTAACCCATCGTCACGACGTCGTTCGTCTATGGCCTGTCGCCATAATCAAAATTGGCAGAAAATGCATACGCGTATATATGCAATGCATTTACATGCACTTATACCACATGGACCGGGGAAGACTAGGTGTCAAAATGTTCAGACATATTCTAAGTACATATCTAATACAACGGGGTGGTAGTCCATGCCGTCTAACCCATCGTTACGACGTCGTTCGTCTATGGCCTGTAGCCATAATGAAAATTGGCAAAAAACGCATACTCGTATATAGTAGTAGTAGTAGTAGCAGCAGCAGTAATACTAATAGTCGTTGTTGTTGCTGCAACTCATTTATTTGTAAAATATTTCTGATAATTACGATAATACCGAATTTTTACTTGTTTTTGACAATATTGCAAGGTTTCAAAAAGACCTTACCAGTCGATAAATTCAAACATGTAATACGCGCAAAGCGAATGTGAAACAGAATTTCC
Organism: Gigantopelta aegis; assembly: GCF_016097555.1. NCBI lineage: Eukaryota > Metazoa > Mollusca > Gastropoda > Neomphalida > Peltospiridae > Gigantopelta > Gigantopelta aegis. The sequence continues at coordinate 26,975,586 of NC_054699.1, read as the reverse complement.
AGTTACTTATTCGATATTGAATAAGGAACGAGGAACGAGGAATAAGTAACCAACTTCACAGAGCTCCTAATAATGTGAGTAAAAAGATGGAAACTTTATACATTTTGCCCGAATATCTCAATCGTTTTTACTCGAATTCAGTACCCTCCCTCCAACGTTCTTCATACCCAAACTTGTAACAAGAAGGATTTCTATTCTGATAAAAAGAAAATAAGAATATACTGATGGAAAGAAATAAAGGATCACACAGATAACAACAAGAAATAAAGACTGCATCAAAAATCAATTAATATTGTCAGAAATTGACTGGGAACATATAGGCAGCACATTCAACACTACAGACATTCAATCCCACATTACAGCTTGGTATGAAATACCGACATTACTACGCTAGTTGTGAATTAAATTTGGTCTACAATTTGATGTTCCCGTATTTCTTTCCATCAGTATAATAATAATAATAATAATAATAACAACAATAATAATAAACAAACAAATAAACAATGTGTATGTAATATGATTTTTACAGTGTTTAGCTATGCAAAATGTACAATAATTACCTTTGGCTTTGTCGGAAGGTGTTATTAATTTGAGGTGTTAGTTATATATTAATTCAACGTTCAACTGGGTGGGGGGGGGGGGGGTCTAGTGTTCGGAGTTGCGGTGCAGTGACCCCTGTCCTGCCCTGTCCTGTCCTGTCCTGTCCTCTCCTACCCTCGCTCTCGACGCCTATGTTTGTTGATTTGTTGTCTGCATAGACGTTTAGCTGCAATAATTACATGTAATAATTTGCACTATTAAAACCACCTTAACTTCCTAGCTTCGATCAGTTATTCAAAGGCCATTTTCCACGGGCGCGGTATTTTGACGAGGCGCGGGCGCAAAATGAAAATGCGTTAAAAAAAAATCGAATCATATATAGACCTATATGGTTAACAATAGGAGCCTAGGCCTAGGCCTAAGCCTTCATGTATACGTTACCGTCCATCTTTCTTAACCTTACAACTACCTCGCTCTGCTGCAGAACGTAATGAATACTACATGCGTAATGCGGAGAATCTACAAAATATTTGTCGAACAAAATTATTTTCGAACTCCTTCTTTCCTTCAGCAGTAAAATTATGGAATAATCTTTTGCCTGATATTAGAAATTCTTCTTCATTAAAATTGTTTAAAATACAAATGAACAAACACGACCCTGTTGTTCCATCTTATTTTTATGAAAGTGATAGATGGCAACAGATCCTACATAGCCGACTCCGTTTGGGTACCAGTAAGTTGAATGGTCACAAATTTGTACGACATGTGACAAGATACCCTTCTTGTATTTGTGGCCATCCATTTGAAGATGCATAACATTTTCTATCTTTTTGCCCAATATATGTTGCAGCTCGCAATACTCATTTACTGAACTATTATAATCTCAAGTGTCATACTTTGCTATTTGGAGATTCAAATTTAAGTGTCCAAGAAAATATCTCTATATTTAAATCAGTTCAGAATTTTCTTATTAATAGTAAGCATTTCGAGATCATTCAACTATTTAACCATTCTAACTGTTAGCTATTTATTCTTTGTCTCTTCTATTCTCCCAACTATCCGTGTTGTCTTTATTGTAATATTGTTCTAGCCATCTTGATGTATAACATGTATATTTGTTAAATGCAGGGAGAGGCCTTAATATAGGCACTTGCCTGTTGGCCAATCCCAAATTTGATTTGCTAATAAATATTGTTTAAACCAACGGCGTGGTTCGATGTTTATAAGGTTATTGAAGCGCCAAGTGTGTAGTTTCTAAATTATTTGTATGAATATTACAAAGATTTTGAAAAAACCCCAAACTATTTTGTTATCGTTGGATGTATAGTCAAGCTGAGTGCTAATTATGTATTGTTTTTTGTACGTTTTGTACGTTTTGTAACCAGACCTTGATAATAATAACAGACCGGGATCGGTTTTCACATGATATATTCGCACTCTAATGATAAAATACTAGTAATAAATATATCATTGCGATGGTATAACTCTGATTGGTGGTGTGTGTTGTTTGTTTTTGTTTTTTTTTGTTGTTGTTGTTTTTTTTGGGGGGGGGGGGGGGGGTTCGTTCAAATCGATCACGACTGGTGTATCAAGGCCATGGTGCTTTCTAGCCTTTTGAAAAATGCATACATAAAAGATCTCTTTCTGCAAAATGGAAATTTGTAGAGGTTTTTTTCTAAGAATATGTGTTAATAATTACCAAATGTTTGACATCCAAAAGCCGATTATTAATAAATTAATATGCTCTATTTGTGACAAAATAACGTTAAAATAAACAAAATAGTGAAAGGAAGGTAGTATCATAGTAGACGTAAATGACCGACATGTTCCGAACGGAACGAATCTGAGTCTACCATCAATCAATTCGAATTGCCGTAAAAGTTAATTTAATAAGAAACGTATTCATTAAATACACTATTACCATTTTCCGATTGTATTAAAAGGTTTATATTATATTATTAAAACAATGTGTTAATTATATTGTAATATTTAAAACAATTGTCACGTCGTAAATTGCCAACCTTATTTCCGGCCTTTTAGGTATTTGATCGCACCAGTTGGTGAGTAGTTGTAATTTGGATGATAAATCGACAACTAATCACAGTTAAATATTATACATCAAGTAATAACTGTAACAAAAATATGAATATTAATAATAAAATTACATGTTTCATGTATTATTTTTGTGTTTACTTCAGAGATAAGATGAACATCTCTGCTAGAAGACCTGACCAGTCCATGTTTTTTGCATTTATTTCAAGTTCCCATGATTTCCTTATTTTTCTTCTGAACACGTTTTGTTTTAGGGTTAAGTTAATTGACAATACAGAAAGTGGCACTGAAAATTCAAAATTTCTGTGGTTAAAAAATCACAATATATCTATATTTAATTATACGTGTTCAATAAAATAAATTTTAGTTGTGTTGGCTACTGGCAGTACTGCATCATGATCATTCATTCATCAGTGGCTTGAAAACATCCCAGGTTAGCCAGAGTACTCTGACTGACAGTAAGAGATCTATAATCTGTCCCATCCTTCTACAAGAGTGTTTTTTTGTTTTGACTTGAGAAGAAAAGTAAAAATTGTTTTGGAAATAACAAAAAAAACCCACCTATTATTGTGTGCAAGTTACAAAACTAAATGGCTCAGAAGTAAATAATTTGTAGTAAATTCCATAGTGTGAAAAAAGGCGTTCCCTGTTGGACACATTTGGACAGTTATCGGCACTTCCTTAGGCTTACCGTCGGATGCCAATCTATATAAATTTGATAAAGCCTCGGGTTCCTGGACTCGCCTTAAAATCGCACACTGCAAAGTATTGTTTTTGTATTAGAGTGGGAATCTTTGACTACCATTTGGAATGCAGCGATTGAGCAGAATTCATATAGATTGGTCTCTGACATTAAGGGAGTGTTGATAACTGTCTAAATGTCCGTCTAGCATTCTAAGTACTCTGGCTAATCCCAAGTATGATTTACTCGCTCTAAAGTCCGAACCACATTGTTAACAACTACGATAAATAACTCGGGGATGTGATTTTTTTTTAGCTTTTTAACCGATTTCAGCTTTTTTGTGTAAAATAATTTTCACTGGATTTAATCTGAAATGCTCAAAAAACGACTTTTATATCGGTATGGTACAGAGGTTTCAGCTTTTTAAAATCAGTTCAGCTTTTATTTTTAAATGCCTATCGCATCCCAGAAATCGTGAAAAATACATTATAATGACACAGATTCCGTATATACACTAAATAATGACCATATCACCTATACTGATTTCGTTCAGATCAAAGACAGAAAATACAAACTTTTTTGCTTATTGCCATTTTGCTTTTTTGTGGAAGCTAAGTGCCATCATTAGAATACTGACAATCATTCTAATTCAAATATGCTACGTTATTACAATGTAAATAAAACTGGTTTACTTACCTTGACCTGTCAGAAAAGTTGTTCTATATTACACAAAGTTTATTGTTCAGGATTTTAGACAAAATATTATGTTGTAAGTTTTAAAAATAATTGAAATAAAAAGTATCATTAAAAAAAATAGATGTAATGTTATATTTATTGTATACGAACACGAAACAAGGACGCAGAGGGTGACGGTTGTGAACCTTGGTTAAAAAGTTTTTGTTTAGAGACCAGTTTGATGTTATATTCTTGTTTTTTCAGCAATCATGGGCCGAGTTATCCGTGCCCAAAGAAAGGGTCCAGGAAGTGTTTTCAAGGCTCACACAAAACATAGGAAGGGAGCAGCGAAGTTGCGACCAGTAGACTTTGCAGAGAGACATGGCTACATTAAGGGAATAATCAAGGTATATGCACTGAAACAAAACCAGTCTTTTCAAAAAGTATTCATTGCTGTTGCTTGACCAATTGATATTTCTTTAAAAGGGTTAGCTATAGAACATTTTGCCAAATTATCTATAACTTAAAAAAATTACTAAAAAAACACTTTTTTTCAATAAAAAAGTAAAATATTTCACAAAATTAAAATTGCTAATTGTTTTTAAAATTCACAAGTGTCGAACAAGCTTTGCTTAAACAATGTTCTGAGGTGTTGAGAACTTACATTTAATGGATATTAAAGGAGACCGGACACCAAAAGACATGTAGTGTGTAATGGATTAAGTTGGCGTCAAAGACTGCATTACTCCCGGCTCGCTGCGAGGCACCGGTCAGCTGCGCATCTTAGGTTTGGGGTAAAAACAGAGGTGGGCGGGATTATGCATAGATTTGAACGAAAGCGAGGCAATACATCATCGGTGAGAGTTACCAAGCAATACCGGTACATGTGTTGATTCTTTGAATGTGCCTTTTAGTCATCTTTTCTTTTCTTTTTTGTCTCTAGGTTTATCGGAAATTTAATTTACAAGATAATTAGTGTTATTATATACTGTCGACGTAATTATATGATGGTTAACTGCAACAGTAACAGCAATGCATCCCAAGAAACGGCCAACATCGTGGTTTCGATTTCCAAAAAACCGAAAGTTGTTTTAAAACATGGATGCATTATTGTCGTCGAACGGGCTTTACACCAACTAAATACAGCAGGTTATGGTACATTTACAATGTGAAAATAAAACAAGTATGTACTTAAGATATACTTTAAATAAAGGTATTGCAATTTGTTCACATACGAATATTTAAACTTCACATTTATTTACCTATAATTACCAAATTAATTTTCACCAACCGCCCATAATGACTCCATACTAACATCTCTTTATCTAGTTGGTTTGTTAACCTTATAACAAAACACCTTCAAAACGTGAATTATTACGTTAGTTAACAATGTTTATAGTCAGTTCAGTATATTGTCATTAAAATTAAAATGCTAACACTTTGGCAGGAGCAACGTGTACTGTGGCCAGAAGGAATGATGTTTAATTAGTTTTAAGCTAATGTCGATTATTAAAGCATAATAAAATTGTACTTTTCAATGCTTTATGTATATCATATTAAAAATACTCTACACCAAACGGACCGGGTATAAACTCTACATCAGATTTTGGTTCCAGTGGCAAAAATTAATGTGATAAAGAAAGGCTCACAAGTAGGGGGCACCTGTCCCGTGTGTCTCTCTCTCTCTCTCCCCCCCCCCCCAGTTCTTATGGGCCTGTTTTATTATGTACCCTCAAATTATTTTCTGGCAGAAAACCTGGTACCTTTGGCAGAGGTTGAAACAATTGGTCGTCTAATTTTCGACTTGCCATAAAATAATATAATTAATCACTTTTGGCATCTAGCAATTTAAAGGAAAATTAACAATAGTTACCACATGGAATAAGCATCATATATTATTTTGTTTTACCTGTAATATATGTTCATCAGGACTTCCTTCTTCCTCCATGAATGATTAAAGAAAATAACACTGGATATATTGTAATTTTTTTTTTTTTATTCCAATATATAACAAATGTGTTTTATGTCAGTATGTGGAGCAAACTACCAAAAACAGTTGGTTTGAAATCATCATTACAAAATCCTAAAGATAAAAGGAACTGGTTCCTAACCTCACTTTCTACATATTATCTACATTTGTATAGGCCTGTAGGAACGATATTTGAAGTAGGGGGAGGGGGAATACAGTCTAGTGAGGGATACAAACTCGATTTTTATCTTTATATCATCTTTATTTATGCAAAGTAGTGACAACTTAAAACATGCATTTTCATCCTAGAGTGTGTGATGGAGAACAAGCCCCTAGGCCCACCCCTCCCCAGTTCCTACGGGTCTGTTGTATTTTATATTAATAAATGCAAAGACTACATAATAATAATGTGATTGTAAGTGATTGTCAGTATGTGGCAACAGTATAATATTTTCCAACATGTCTGTGGTTCTGTACCCGGCTGTGAACAGTTTCGGCAGACTGGCAACACATTTTCTTAATAATTAAAAATACACGGTTTAACCAAACACATTAAAACTTGGAGGGTAACTAGTTAAGAGAACAAAGTTTTTTGTTAAATTATTGTATTTTGCTTTGGTGGGGAGGGGACGCTTTTTGCAAATTTGTGAAATCGGCCTATGGAATATCCACTGACGTGTCATATTTACATCTATGCTGAACAAGATTTATGATGAAATATTATAAAATTTTGTGTGCTTTGCTTCAGTTTACATTAAAAATGTCATAAAAAATTATGTTTAAAAAAATGCTTGTATGCTAGTCTATGACTGTGTGGCTTCCTTGTCTTCGTCGGCAGTTGATTCATCTGAATTTTCGTCTAAGACAACATTTCCAGGATTAGGGACAAAGTCTCTGATAAGTGGTTCAAACTGATACGGTTTGATGCCATTAGCACAAGCTGGACACAATTCTTCGTCGCTCGAATCACTAAGTTCGTCCATGCTGCTTGGTAGTTTCTTCAGTTTGCCTCTCATCGATGACGTCACGGGTCTAGCTCATCAACTGTCGACAGTTTCCGGCAAACATTGGAGATCGGCGGAAAAAACCCCCAACCAAGACTGGCACGCTTAACTTGGTCAATATGGGGAGCGCGGTAGTTGCGTGTTATGGTTTATGACAGCAAACAATTATTACGGCGTATATATGGTTTGGTGTCCGGTCTCCTTTAATAACGAGGTGATAAGTAAACTAACATTCCTTTCCTTTATATTATAAATATTCACAGTTTATATAGAAATTCACTTTAGTTTGACATAAGAAAAAAGTAAAATTGTTTGGGGAAATATAAAAACAACAATCGCATGCACACTTACACACACATACACACAAACGGACGACATGTGTGATTGGTATAGCTGCTATGTTAAGTAACCCAAGTAAATAACTATTTTTCAATATTAATTCATTATTTAGACAAAATGGGCATCTAAGAATTAAATATTTGCATAAACCATTTATCGGTTGCTTAGAAACAAATTCAGGTAACCTATTTTCTGTTTGTGTAACCCATTGTTGTAAATTTAATTCGTGAACGGAAAATAGGTTACGCTAAATAATTAGATTGCGTGGTCGACGCACGAACAAAACAATTATTCTCGCAATATTCAGAGGCTTACAAAAGCAAACCTTGTAAACTCTTGATAAGTACTATGGCTTTAAACAAGACTCTTTCTGTTCTTGTAGGACATAATCCACGATCCTGGCCGAGGAGCTCCGCTTGCGAAGGTGGTTTTCCGCGACCCGTATCGCTACAAATTGAAAACTGAAACGTTCGTCGCTGCCGAGGGCATGTACACTGGCCAGTTTCTCTACTGTGGCAAAAAAGGTAATGTTTTTGCTGGATCTTAGTATGGTACTTGTATCATGGTACATGTTAGCATGGTTCCTGCCACAGGGTAATTTACGGGTATGCACCATACCCAAATGTTTTTGCAGATGTTTTTTTAAGTTAATCTTTTGACAAAATTAATCTTGTCATTACGTATGATTTTTATTAACCATAACCCTAAATTTGACCCATTTTCTTTTTGGGGCAGGTCGTCCCAGCCACTGCTCCACAATGGTGTAACAAAGGCTGTGGTATGTACTATACTGTCTGTGGGATGGTACATATAAAAAATCCCTTGCTGCTAATCAAAAACAGTAGCCCATGAAGTGGCGACAATGAGTTTCTTCTCTCAATATCTGTGGTTCTTAATCATGTCTCTGATGCCATGTAACCGCAAATAAAATGTGTTGAGTGCGCCATTAAATAAAACATTTCCTTCCTTGATGTGTATACACCTCCCATCTGTGATGAATGAAAATTTTCTTCACTTTGACCTGAATTTTATGTGGAGAACTTTATATCTGAGATGTATCTAAGCACAGCCCACCTTTGTTGTCTGGTGTTATCAAATTGAAGAATAAATGTGAAAATTTAAAAATGTGGATCTTGAAAATAATAAAATGGACAATGGTTACATTTGAAACTAGTTTTATATCAATTCATTTGTATACATAAAATAATAGACCAAGTTTGAACCCGTTAAAATACGTACTAATTTTGGTTAATCTTCAAACCTGAAACCTATTTGAATCAACTTACTTGAAACTTGAAATGTCAGTACAGCTCAGCTATATAACAAATGCAAAATCAAGTTTTATTTGCTAAATATATTTCAGTTTTAATCGATCGGCTGAATATTTGCATACTGCTGTAGATGCTATTGCTAACAATTTTTTTATTTGTCATTTTAAACAGTGGGACCAAAAAATAACTTAGTTTTGATATGAGCATTGCTTCAAGATACTTAACAAGATTGTCATATATAATTTTTTTTATATCTGCCTACCTATATATTCTTTAATCTTTGAAGTGGAAATTTTTCACACTTTAGTATATTTGTGCAATAGATTTTCAAGATGACTGTTTAATTTACGTGTTAACGATAATCAAACAAGGCTGCTGGAGTTGGTTCTGCATCTGTGATGAATACAAATATTCTTCACTTTGACCTGAATTTTATGTGGAGAGCTCAATATCTGAGATGTAAAACCATAACCCAGCATTGTTGTCAGGTGGGGTGGGACGTAACCCAATGGTAAAGTGCTCACTTGTCGAATGGCACATTGGGCAATTTCTTGTTCAGCCAGTACACCACAATTGTTATATCAACGGCTGTAGTATGCATGTAATCATGTCTGTGGCATCATTGCAAAATGAAACCAGTGTCGTGGTTAGGCCATCGGTCAACAGGCTGGTAGGTACTGGGTTCGGATCCCAGTCGAGGCATGGGATTTTTAATCCGGATACCGACTCTAAACCCTGAGTGAGTGCTCCGCAAGGCTCGATGGGTAGGTGTAAACTACTTGCACCGACCAATGGTCCATAACTGGTTCAACAAAGGCCATAGTTTGTGCTATCCTGCCTGTAGGAAGTGCAAATAAAAGATCCCTTGCTGCTAATCGGAAAGAGTAGCCCATGAAGTGGCGACAGCGGGTTTCCTCTCAAAATCTGTGTGGTCCTTGACCATGTCTGACGCCATATAACCGTAAATAAAATGTGTTGAGTGCGTCGTTAAATGAAACATTTCTTTTTCATTGCAAAATGTTCAGACCTTTAGTTAAGTTATGGCGATGATCTATCAGGGGTGCAGAAATGGAAAATATTTAACTAGCCTTCCAGACCAGAACCAACTAAAATGTACTAGCCGCCAATATTTCTACTAGTCCGCCAGCCCATAGATCAAAATATTATTGTTTAACAATATACACTTCAAATGATAGATACAAATTTGAAAAAAACCATTATTAATAACACTTGGTTGGCCAAATGATCATCATCACATGACAAACGAAATTAAAAAGGAAAAAAAAAAACCACCCACCTCGCCGATACCTTAATTTACAAAACCAGATCGCCCGTCGGTCTAGTAAGTTATATTTTTTTAACTCGTCTGTCAGAATTTTTACTTGCATTTGTCGAGCAGGTAAGTACTTTCTGCACCCCTGTCAATGTCAGAAATTTGCGAACGGTAATAGACAGGTTTTACTACCATGAATTGTAGTCGAGATCCAGTCGGATTCGTGCTTTCAGAGGTGTTTAATTAAAGTGCAGTGTTACCTGTAAGGTTTGTTTCTTTAAATTGAATTTTATTTTTCAAATTTAACTTTAAATTTGTTAGTTAAATTTAAGTTAATTTGAAAGTCATTTTCATGTTTAATTTATTTCTCCCCAGCCTCTCTACAGATTGGCAACATTTTGCCAGTTGGCATGATGCCTGAGGGAACGATTGTTTGTAGTTTGGAAGAAAAGACTGGAGACCGTGGCAAGCTGGCCCGAGCATCGGGCAACTACGCCACAGTGATATCGCACAACCCCGACACGAAGAGAACACGTGTCAAGCTGCCGTCTGGCAGCAAGAAGGCCATGCCGTCAGCTAACAGAGCCATGGTTGGTAAGTAGCTGGGCAAAATGCAGTGGTAGTAAGTGTTACGGTAGCTGTTCACATAGACCTGTGATTTTCGCATCTATCATGTCTGCTTTGAATTTGCCCCATTCCAGTGCAGGGCGGGATTTAGCCCAGTGCTAAAGCGTTCGTTTGATGCGCGATCCGGTCTAGGATCGATCTCAGTTGGTGGACCTATTGGGCTATTTCTCGTTCCAGCCAGTGCTCCACAGCTGGTGTAACAAAGGCCTTGGTATGTACTATCCTGTCTGTGGGATGGTGCATGCAAAAGATCCCTTGCTGCTAATCGGAAACGGTAGCCCATGAAGTGGCGACAGCAGGTTTCCTCTGTAAATATCCGTGTAGTCCTTAACCATATAACTGTAAATACAATGAGTTGAGTGCATCATAAAATAAAACATTTCTTTCTCTTGTGTTAAGGTATTGTTGCTGGAGGTGGGCGTATCGACAAACCCATCCTGAAGGCTGGACGAGCTTACCACAAGTACAAGGTGAAGAGAAACTGCTGGCCTAAAGTCCGTGGTGTGGCCATGAACGTAAGTCACTGAACATTGGTTATATTGATGTGGTTCAACATTTACTGTTTATATTTACCAATAGCCGATGTATTTTTTGTGCTGGACATCATTGGTGGCAATATTTCTATTTACGTTCGGGGGGCGGGACGTTGCCCAGTGGTAAAGCACTTGCTTGATGTGTGGTAGGTTTGGGATCGATCCCCGTCTGTTGGCCCATGTGCACCACGGCTGGTATATCAAAGGCTGTGGTATGTGCTATCTTGTCTGTGGGATGGTGTATATAAAAGATCCCTTGCTGCTAATTGAAAAGAGTAGCCCATGAAGTGGCGACAGCAGATTTTCTCTCTATCTGTGTGGTCCTTGACCATATATCTGACGCCATAAATACAATGTGTGGAGTGCATTGTTAAATAAAACATTTTCTACCGTCAGTTGGCCCATTGGGCTAGTCCATACTCCCAGTGATTTGGATCTGTCCTGAGCATAACAGCTGGTAAAGAGTTACACATATTCAGAATTTATTTCAAGTTTTTCAATCTTAAGTGCAGCTTAACATCAATTGATTTTGAGGTTAGCATGTTTGTACTTCATTTGAGCATACTTATTTTGCGCACACCCTTTATCGCCTCAGACAGGCCTCTGTGGCGTCGTGGTTAGGCTATCGGTCTACAGGCTGGTAGGTACTGGGTTCGGATCCCAGTCGAGGCATGGGATTTTTAATCCAGATACCCACTCCAAACCCTGAGTGAGTGCTCCGCAAGGCTCAATGGGTAGGTGTAAACCACTTGCACCGACCAGTGATCCATAACCGGTTCAACAAAGGTCATGGTTTGTGCTATCCTGCCTGTGGGAAGCGCAAATAAAAGATCCCTTGCTGCCTGTCGTAAAAGAGTAGCCTGAGTGGCAACAGCGGGTTTCCTTTAAAAAAACAGTGTCAGAATAACCATATGTTTGACGTCCAATAGCCGATGATAAGATAAAAAAATTGGTGTGCTCTAGTGGCGTCGTTAAATAAAACAAACTTTTTTATCGTCTCAGCTTTGGTACAATCTAAAGCTCTGTGCTCCACAACTGGTGTAACAAAGGCTGTAATATGTTGTAGACTAGTCATAGTTTTAAATGTCTTCATGTGCTATTAACCACACAAAAAAAGAAAAAAGTTTTGTTAAATTTATGGGTTCTTCAAACATGTTTGTAAAAATGTATTTGTGTGTGTTACGGTGACTTGTTTAAGTGTTATCCTATCTTATTCTTACATATTTTATGTTGGAAAAGGGACAATATTGGCTACTACATAAATTGAACAGGCTTTAAGATGCTTTAGTTATATACCAACCTGAAAACATGAAGTGGAACATATTTTGGCTATAATATTCCAAAAAAATAGAACGTATAAAAGGGAAACAAGCAAGTTGAAAAGTGATTCACCGTAAATGTTTAGAGTTATTTCCCTTCATTAGTCTTCACAACTTATGTTTTTTAAATGTTTATATTGATTTTTTGTTTCTCTCTTTTACAGCCTGTTGAGCATCCCCATGGTGGTGGTAACCATCAACATATTGGTAAAGCTTCCACAGTCCGAAGAGACACGCCCGCTGGTAGAAAGGTACGTCCCTCAGTTTAGTTCTGAAATATATTAAAATTGTCTTAAAACAGTACTTGGTTTTTGAAAATTATAGACGAGTGGAAAATCACACACCTCAATATGCTAAGGCGAGTGAAAAATCACTCTCCAAAATAAATAAAACAAACCGTGTAGCTCCGATTGGATTTTGACTTGTATGTCTACAAAATTGTCTATTAAACCAGTATTTTCTGATTTGTTCAACAAAGAGAAATGCCAGTTTAACGACTGCATGGAAGCCACTGCCATGTTTTTAATTTTATTGTTTTAGTAAAAGGACCTTTCTATCGGCTAAATGAGCTATGAAAACTTGATTTTTGTAAACAGTGGAAGTAATAAATATACCAATCTGTTTTTCGTGTACCATTTGTTGAGTGTAACGTGCCGTTTTTCACACATCAGATTGAAATTACATGTGCTGTACGAGTGTGATTGCACCCACGCACTTTAAAAAGCAAGGCCTGTTAAAATCAATTTAGTGGATGACTGCACACATCTGGAAATTAATTAAGCACTACCTAAGTTGTATTGCAAGCAAGAAGGTAACAATGGTGCGTTGCAGTAGTTAGTGGTCTATGAAATCATCCCATTAAATAGCAATATAATTTTCATAATCCAATCGGACGTGGGACCCTGCTGAAAAATCCTGGATAAATCCGCTTAATATTGAGTGCCATCAAAGGTTGTGGTATGTGCTATCATGTCTTGTGGGATAGTGCATATAAAAGATCCCATGCCAGTGTTTCCACCAGAAAGAAATTTTTGGGTATGGCGCTATGGAACTAAATACAACCAGTCAATAAGGAGTATGTGGGACCTCCCTCAGAAAGCAATGGGTCAAGTCTAGGGTTAGTGTTAAGAAAATCATACAGTAATGATGAGTAATTAATTTTGTCAAAAGGTTAACTTAAAGAAACAAATCTGCAAAAACTTCTGGGTATGGCGCCATACATGTTTTACCCCTGGCAGAAACCCTGGTTGCTTCGAATGCAAAAATGTTGCATGTTTACTCTCTAAGAATGTCAGATTTACCAAATTAGTGACATCCAGTAGCTGATGATAAATAAATCCATATTCTCTAGCGGTGGTGTTAAACAAAACAAACTTGTATATTAAGCACATCAAGAGAATTAAGAAATTAATAAAACAATGTGCTCTAGTGGTATTGTTAAACAAAAGAAAGAAAGAAAAATGTATTTCACAAAATTTATGTTCTTCTCTTTCCAGGTTGGTCTGATTGCTGCAAGACGTACAGGAAGATTGAGAGGAACAAAGCAGCTTGCCGCTGGAAAATCTGAAAAAGAATAAATTAATGTGCAGAAACAAAAATTAAAACAGTGGACAGTTTGTGTGGTTTTGTGTTGCTTGAACCAGTTTTTCATAGCCCATATGTCAAAGGCTGTGATCTCCATTAGTAGATTGATTGGGGGGGGGGGGGGGGGGGGGGGGGGGCGGAGAGGGTAGAGAGCAGTGGGAAAGCACTTGCTTTATGTGTGATCAGTCTGGGATCGATCCCAGTCAGTGAGTCCCATTGGGCCATTTCATGTTCCAGCCAGTGATCCACAAAGGCTATGGCATGTACTATACTGTCTGGAATAGTGCATATAAAAGAGATCTTGCTGCTAATCAGAAAAAGTAGCACACTGCATGGTGAAAGCAGATTTCCTCTCCTCTGTGTGCGATCTTTGACCATATGACTGATGCCATGTAATTGTTTTAAAACGGAATTATTGGAGGGTACACCATTTTTATTTACCATCACAGCCTAGTATTGTTTTAAAGGGACATTACCGAGTTTACTGCAACTTTTAATGTTGTCGACTAACGGAGCGTTTTTAATTATTGTAATTACATATCAAATATATTTTTCTGCATAAAATATTAGTGGCTGTATATTAAACGTGTTTCTGATCGTTCTAATATTTTTACTAGGTAAAATATGTTTTCATACATACGAAATTATTTGAAGACCGAATCCATTTTGGGCTTCTTACAAATATGACAACCAGAAACATTGAATATACAGACACTGATATTCTAAACAAGAAAATATATTTAATATGTAAGTTTAATCGTAGAAATATTTTATTAGTCTGAAACATGTCCCTTAATAAAATTACGGTTTCGTAACGCTAAGATCATGAGTGTTAAACCAGGGTGCAACTATGGGATACCAACCGTGACGGACTCGTAATAGGTTCTAGAAAGAGCTATAGTCGGCAGCAAACCTAAGTTAAAAATTAGTTCAATAGCTCCTCAAATTTACTTCAACGAACCTTCCAAATCGTGCGGTTAATTGCAACACAAAAACAAGCAAAATTAATAGCACCACAAATTCCTGCATGGTGAGAGCAGATTTGGGCCTCACTCTCTGTGGCATGTTTGGCCAAAGCATCCTATGATGTAGCATTGCAATGGTTTTAAATTGGGGTATTCTTTCAAATGTTGGTGCGTCTGAATAAAACATTTTTCCCCCTCTGGTGGTGGAAGAATGATGAAATCTCCAGTAAAAGGTCGTCTCGGGGAGTGTGTCCTATAGATGCGGCACTACGGAGATTCATGGAATCTACCATTATTTTGCCAAGTGCCGATTCGATTCTACATTATGCTAAGATGTGGCCCTTCAGATTTAGTAGATGTGGGTGGGATGGCATTTGACTGGTGGGAGAAAGAATTTTTTTTTTTTTTTAATTACTCATTCGGCGCATTTTATTTACGGTCATATGGCGCCTGACACACTTGAGAACCACACGGATATTGAGAGAAAAACCCGCTGACGCCACTTTATGGGCTATAGATCTTTTATATGCACCATCCCACAGACAGGATAGTACACACCACGGCCGTCGAATGTCTGGTGAGATGGATTTCAGGATCGATCTGTCACTAACTCGTGTGGTATCATGTTCCACTGACCTTCCACAAATGTTATTTTGATTCTTTGTAGCTGACGGCAATGCTTGAAATTAATAATGTAGAGTGGGAAGCAATCTCTGCCTCTCAAAATTTTAATCTTGAAACCGAAACTGTCAAATTGCCAATTGGTTCTAGACCACGGTCGTTTGATATACATTTCTTTCTTTCTCTCTTTGTAAAGGTAAAAATTAGAATTGTGTCCCCCAACTATGTAGGCTGTGCCTCTGGCCACCACTACCACACTCATCTCCAGATATCGTTCCTACGCGGCTGTTTGATGTTGAACATAAGGACTGTGTAAAGCCAGACCGATTAGAAACGCATTCTCTAAACTGGTTATGTTCTCCACATTGAGTCAATGGCGACATCAGGGATCAATCGAATGTTGCTGTTTTCGATGTCGCGTTAAGGACACCACAAGAACACATTAATCCTTTATTGGATAACCGTGAGGGATTTTATGTCGCCTTGTAGAGCGCTCGCCCGAGATGGTTGGAGTCTGGATCAAACACCGGTGAAGGATTTATTGGGGTTTTCTGTTCCAGCCAGTGTCCCAAGGCTGTGGTTTGTGAGTCCCGTCTATAGGAAAGTGCATATAAAAGATTACGGTAGCGGATTGATTCTGAAAATTGCATCCATAACCGATGATTGATTTGCTCTAATGGTTTTTTAAACAAAAACTTTTAATGTGTTTACTTTCAATCATGAAGTCGACGGAATTACTAAATGGCATTTTGAACCTAGATTGCTTTTCTAATGTGTTTTTTAAACAAAAACTTTAATGTGTTTAGGCCTTCAATCATGAGTCGACGGAATTAGCAAACAATTTTGAGGCTAGTTATAGGTTTTCAATGAGCTTACAAATGAGGTTGATATCGGCTTATTAGCGTATTAATAGGCCTACTATGATCTCTGGATCTTTACAATGGAAAACTCCCCTTATTTCTGTTTTCATTGCTATAGGTTTTCTAATGACACGTAATCTGTTAATGGCACAGAGGTTCTATTCATGGTTGAACTTCCTGTCCTCGTGGGTACTACTGTACTCTTCTAACATTGACCCTTTTGTGCCTGGCTCATTTAATATCAATCATTCCTACTTTGTCGTATTGCTTCCCAGGTGAGTCTAGGATTGACCCCCGTTGTGGATCATTTATTATAGGCTATCACAGCGTATCTATCTATCTCATGGTTCATTCCTTGATGTTTCGGGAAATGTGGATATTTTATATAGGCTATCAACATCGTATTCTATCTCATGGTTCATTCCTTGATGTGGAGTGGCGGTATGTAGCCCCGTGGTGAAGCGTCCCGCCTGATGCGCGGTCGGTCTAGGATTGACCCCCGTTGGTGGGCCCATTGAGCTATTCTCATCACCAGCCAGTGCACCACGACTGGTATTATCCAGGCCGTGAGGTATGTGTTATCCTGTCTGTGGGATGGTGCATATAAAAGATCCCTTGCTACTAATGGAATTATGTTTAGCGGAGTTCCTCTCTAAGATTGTCAAAATTACCAAATAGTTCACATCAGTGACCGATGATTAATAAATCAATGTGCTCTATTGGTGTCGTTACAGAAAACAAACTGTTCCAAACAATTGTTAGGTAGCTGTATTCTCGGTGACCAAAGAGCTAGAGACTAGAGCTTGTATGCTCCTCTGTGGGTCACCCAAGCTGTATTGGTCAAAGGGCAGAGACTAGACTATGGAACACTGTATGGGTCAACCAGCTGATTGGTCAAAAGGCAGAGACTAGACTAATATGGAACACTGTGGGTCAACCAAGCTGGATTGGTCAACGGGTAGATGCTAGACTAATATGGAGCACTGTGGATCAACCAAGCTGGATTGGTCAAAGGGTAGATGCTAGACTAATATGGAGCACTGTGGATCAACCAAGCTGGATTGGTCAACGGGTAGATGCTAGACTAATATGGAGCACTGTGGATCAACCAAGCTGGATTGGTCAAAGGGTAGATGCTAGACTAATATGGAACACTGTGGGTCAACCAAGCTGGATTGGTCAAAGGGTAGATGCTAGACTAATATGGAGCACTGTGGATCAACCAAGCTGGATTGGTCAAAGGGTAGAGGCTAGACTAATATGGATCACTGTGGTTCACCCAAGCTGGATTGGTCAAAGGGCAGAGGCTAGACTAATATGGATCACCGTAGGTCCCATGAGCTGGATAAACTACTGCAAAGATAATAGGAAGCGCAGAACTAGAGGATCACCTAGGGCCCCAAGCTGGATTGGGCAAAGGATAGACTGTGGGTCACTCAACTGGATTGGTCCAAGGGCAGAGGCTAGACTAACATGGTCACCGCCGAAGACATGAGCTGGATAAACTACTCCTAGATAAGTTCCTAATCCTACGCTCGGACTGTTACGATGACTTTGGCCCAACCTCAACAGTTGCGTTGTAATTTTCTCACTCCCGACTTATGACAGGTGCGCTCAAAAAGAAATGGTTTATTTAACGACGCACGCAACACATTTTATTTACGGTTATATGGCGTCGGACATATGGTTAAGGACCACACAGATATTGAGGGAGGAAACCCGCTGTCGCTACTTCATGGGCTACTCTCTTTTTCGATTAGCAGCAAGGGATGTTTTATATGCCCCATCTCATAGACAGGGTAGCACTACCACGGCCTTTTGTGTACCAGTCGTGGCGCACTGGCGGAACGAGAAATAGCCCAATGGCCCACTGACGCGCATCAAGCGAACGCTTTGCCACTGGGTTACGTCTCGCCCCTCGAGTTGCAAGATCGCTCGGACTAGCAACTGAAGTTAACTTTGTGCTGGTAGTTGGTAGTCTGTTACTAGCATAACCGCAGCTACAATAATCTACATGGTATTTAATAGTGTACAACTGAAATCTGTGACAAACTTGTTAATGGAATAATTTTGACATGGCAAAGAGAGATGGGAATGGATTACAAATATGTGATTTACAAATCTGTAGGATCCGCGGAGTGTATTTGAAAGGAGAGAGGGATGAGTCAGTGTCTGTATGATCACACAGGATGGGAATTTGAGGGCCCAGAGGCACGGGTATTCGGGTCCCGGTTGGAGTTTATGGGTGTTTAATTAGGACCACCCGATGGAACGAATCATACCCTGTGTTGTCTTATATATTCCGCACCATGGAGTGGTTCTAACCAAACACCCACAAACTCCAACGCCTGTGCGCAAAGGTCCTAAACCTGTTACTGGGGTGGGTGGTTTGTAGTATAGTCCTATCCACCCCAGAGAAAAATTTGAATTTCAGATGTAAAAAACCACAAAAACGGCATTTTTAGTCTTCTGATCAAAGTAACAGGGTAAGATGGTAGTTGGAAAGAGACGTATCAAAATTTGAATTGGGTCCACCTTGGACTAGGTAAAGTGATCCCTGGACCCCCCCCCCCCCCCCCCCCCCCCCCCCGCCTGTTCCGCGGCCCCTGAATGACGCATCAAAAGTGAGAAAGTGGTCAAAAATATCACTTGCTGCTTTCATTGGTATCTCTAATGGGCGGGATTTAGCTCAGTCGGTTGAGTGTTTACTTGAGGTGCTTGCGTCGTAGGATCGAACCACCTCGGTGGATCCATTCAGCTGATAGGGTTTGTCTCGTTCCAACCAGTGCACCACAACTGGACAAAAACCGTAGTATGTGCTTTCCTGTCTGTGGGAAAGTGCATATAAAAAATCGCTTGGATCCTTGCTTCATTAGGAAAAATGTAGCGGGTTTCCTCTGATGACTACGAGTCAGAATTACCAATTATTTGACATCCAATAGCCGATGATTAACAAATCAATGTGTTCTAATGGTGTCGTTAAACAAAACAAACTTTACTTTACAAAGTCTGCGGCTGGAACGGAATTAGCGTCGAGAATAGCCGGTTGTGACAAGATAAACATCATGACTTCATAGGTGTTTATGCTATCTGCTGCTATATTATTGTTCGAGCCACCCGTGTCGTGTGGCGTCGCATTAATGTGTCGAGCGTGGGCCCGTCGTGATGTACACCGATATTATCATGACTGCATTATCGTTCGAGACACTCGTATCGTGTGGCATCGCCTTAATGTGTCGAGCGTGGGCCCGTCATGACTACACCAATACTGTCATGACTATATTATCGTTCGAGACACTCGTATCGTGTGGCGTCGCCTTAATGTGTCGAGCGTGGGCCCGTCATGACGTACACCAATACTGTCATGACTATATTATCGTTCGAGACACTCGTATTGTGTGGCGTCGCCTCAATGTGAGGAGCGTGGGCCCGTCATGACGTACACCAATACTGCCATGAGTATATTATCGTTCGTGATACTCGTATCGCATGGCGACGCCTTAAATGTGTCGAGCGTGGGCACGTCATGACGTACACCAATACTGTCATGACTATATTATCGTTCGAGACACTCGTATTGTGTGACGTCGCCTTAAAGTGTCGAGCGTGGGCCCGTCATGACGTACACCAATACTGTCATGACTATATTATCGTTCGAAGACACTCGTATTGTGTGACGTCGCCTTAATGTGTCGAGCGTGGGCCCGTCATGACGTACACCAATACTGCCATGACTATATTATCGTTCGAGACACTCGTATTGTGTGGCGTCGCCTCAATGTGACGAGCGTGGGCCCGTCATGACGTACACCAATACTGCCATGACTATATTATCGTTCGTGATACTCGTATCGCATGGCGTCGCCTTAATGTGTCGGCAGTGCGCACGTCATGAAACACACCAATACTGTCATGACTATATTATCGTTCGAGACACTCATATCGTGTGGTCGTCGCTTTAATTTAATGTGTCGAGGCGTAGTGGCCTTTGACGTCAGGTTGGTCTGATTGCGTAGACGTACAGGAAGATTGGGAGGAACAAAGCATACTGTAATGTGACTTATGCACATTATCGTTCGAGACACTGGTATTGTGTGGGGGGGGGGGGGGGGGGGGGACGGGGACTTAGTCCAGTGGGAAAGCACTTGCTTCATGTGTGATCGGTCTGGAATCATCCCTGTCAGTGAGTCCATTGGGCTCCACTAATAGTTAAGACTATGGTATGTACTATCCTGTGTGGAATTGGTGCATATAAAAGAGGTCTAGCTGCTAATGGGGGAGGTGGGGATAGCACTGCATGGTGACGGCAGGTTTTCTCATTATCCGTGTACGATCCTTTGCCATATGTCTGATGCCATACAACCGTAATTAAAACGTTGAGTGCGTAGGTGAAAAAAAACAAACACTTTCTCTTTGGTGGTGCAAGAAGGATGAAATCTCCAGTGGAAAGTTTACTCGGGAGTGTCTGTCCTATAGATGATGCACTAAAGAGATTCATGGAATCTACCACTATTTTGTCAAATGCCGGGTTTGACTCGACATTGTGCAAAGATATGGCCCTTCAGATTTAGTAGGTGGGGGTGGGATAGAAGGAAATAAAATAATGTGTTGCCACACTAATGGCATTTTATTTACGGTTATATGGCGCCTGACAAGGTTGAGAACCACACGGATATTGAGAGGAAACCCGCCGTCGCCACTTTATGGGCTACTATTTTCGATTAGTAGCAATAGATCTTTTATATGCACCATCCCACAGACAGGATAGTACACACCACGGCCTTTGAATGTCTGGTGAGAGGGATTTCAGGATCGATCTGTCACTGACTCGTGTGGTATCGTGTTCCACTGACCTTCCACAAATGCTATTTTGATTCTTTGTAGCTGAAGGCAATGCTTGAAATTAATAATGTAGAGTGGGAAGCAATCTCTGCCTCTCAAATTTTAATCTTGAAGCCGAAACTGCAAATTGAGAATTGATTCTAGACCACGGTTTTTGATATACATTCTGTAGTTGTACATTTTAAGATGAAAAGAAATCAGTACGTGAACTGGATTATTAGAAAGCACTTTGTGTACTTGGAGAGGTAACTGCCGCCTGCCCCGTCAGTTTCCAGCCTCCTGCCACTGGAAAGGAAAGGAAATTTACTCGACACATTTTATTTACGGACATATGATTAAGGACCACACCGACATTGAGAGAGGAAATGCGCAGTCGCCACTTCATGGGCTACTTTTTTTCGATTAACAGCAAGGGATCTTTTATATGCACCATCTCATAGGATAGCACATACGACGGCCTTTGATGTATCAGTCGTGGTGCACTAGCTGGAGCGAGAAATAGCCCAATGGATACACTGACGGGGATCGATCCCAAACCGACCGCGCATCAAGCGAGCGCTGTACCACTGGGCTACGTCTCTGCCACTGGAGTACATTGATTAATTAATCATCCATATAGGGTCCGCATTTTCGAAGCTGTCTTGGCGCTATTGTTCGTAAAACCATCATTAGATATGGCGGAAGCAAGTAGACACTGGGGGCTGACGGATCGAGGGCGCAGGGCAAAATTTCTACGGGGTTCGGGGGTATGCTTGCCCATAAACAAATTTTAAAACTAGATTTACTGGAATGCAATTTCTTGCATTTTACAAGTAAAATTCATCTGCCTTAAGATTTACTACCAATATTTTCTTTTTGATTCAGAATTATTTGGGGTACACCATTTTTATTTAACGTCATAGCCTACGATGGTTTTAATAAAATTACGGTTTCGTAACGCTAAGATGAGCGCTAAAACCAGGGTGCAATCATTGGAGACCAACCACGACGGCCTGCAATAGGTTGGTTGCAGAAAGAGCTATAATTAGGCAAACTAAGTTAAAAATTACTCAGTTTACTTTCGACGAACCGCTCCAAACCATGCGCCAAATTGCCACACAAAAATAAAGGAAATTTAATAGCACCACAAATGCCCCGGCCGCTATCGACCCTGGTTGGACTGGGTCTAACTCCCAAAGGTCTCTTGGGCTCTGTTAGAACACAAAGCATCCTCTGCAAGTCTTTTAGCATTTCACTGCGAGAGTTTAGTGAATTGGGTACCTGGTGCTTTCTTACACTTGTGGTCCCCTTGCATCGCCCATCCCAACCCCTTTCCTGTCTTATACGAAGGAGTCTGCGTAAGTCGACACCTGCGCCCATGACAGGCGTGCGCTACAGCAGATTGCTCTGAATGTACACGTCAAACCCTATGACCTGACCTGCGCTATTAAAGATAGATTCGAAAATATGGGGCTCTGGCACGTAGGAACTGGAGGGTCTGCGCACCCAGATGAAGACGAAAATGTACGGTTTGTTGTTGGCCCTACTCTGTGTAAAGGTACCGGCCTCGGTGGCGTCGTGGTTAAGCCATCGGTCAACAGGCTGGTAGGTACTGGGTTCGGATCCCAGTCGAGGCATGGGATTTTTAATCCAGATACCGACTCCAAACCCTGAGTGAATGCTCCGCAAGGGTTAATGGGTAGGTGTAAACCACTTGCACCGACCAATGATCCATAACTGGTTCAACAAAGGCCATGGTTTGTGCTATCCTGCCTGTGGGAAGCGCAAATAAAAGATCCCTTGCTGCTAATTGGAAAAAGTAGCCCATGAAGTGGCGACAACGGGTTTCCTCTCAAAATCTGTGTGGTCCTTAACCATATGTCTGACGCCATATAACCGTAAATAAAATGTGTCGTTAAATAAAACAATTTCTTTCTTTCTCTCTTTGTAAAGGTAAAAATTAGAATTGTGTCCCCCAACTATGTAGGCTGTGCCTCTGGCCACCACTACCACACTCATCTCCAGATATCGTTCCTACGGGGCTGTTTGATGTTGAACATAAGGACTGTGTAAAGCCAGACCGATTAGAAACGCATTCTCTAAACTGGTTTATGTTCTCCACATTGAGTCAAATGGCGACATCAGGGATCAATCGAATGTTGCTGTTTTCGATGTCGCGTTAAGGACACCACAAGAACACATTAATCATTTATTGGATAACGTGAGGGATTTATGTCGCCTTGTAGAGCGCTCGCCCGAGATGGTTGGAGTCTGGATCAAACAACCGGTGAAGGATTTATTGGGGTTTTCTGTTCCAGCCAGTGTCCCAAGGCTGTGGTTTGTGAGTCCCGTCTATAGGAAAGTGCATATAAAAGATTACGGTAGCGGATTGATTCTGAAAATTGTCTTAATTACTAAATGGCATCCAATAACCGATGATTGATTTGCTCTAATGGTGTTTTTAAACAAAAACTTTTAATGTGTTTACTTTCAATCATGAAGTCGACGGAATTAGCAAACAATTTTGAGGCTAGTTAGTTTCAATGAGCTTACAAATGAGGTTTATATAGGCTTATTAGTGTATTATATAGGCCTACTATGATCTCTGGATGCTTTACAATGGAAAATCCCATTATTTCTGTTTCACAAGTATAGGTTTTCTAATGACACGTAATCTGTTAATGGCACAGAGGTGGATTAATGAGGTGAACTTCCTGTCCTCGTGGGTACTAACTGTACTCTTCTAACATTGACCCTTTTGTCTGGCTCATTTAATATCAACATTCCTAATGTGTCGTATTGCTTCCCAGGTGCGTCGGGGAAAATGTGGATCATTTATTATAGGCTATCAACATCGTATTCTATCTCATGGTTCATTCCTTGATGTGTCGGGGAAAATGTGGATCATTTAATATAGGCTATCAACATCGTATTCTATCTCATGGTTCATTCCTTGATGTGGAGTGGCGGGATGTAGCCCAGTGGTGAAGCGTCCGCCTGATGCGCGGTCGGTCTAGGATTGACCCCCGTTGGTGGGCCCATTGAGCTATTTCTCATCCAGCCAGTGCACCACGACTGGTATATCAAAGGCCGTGGTATGTGTTATCCTGTCTGTGGGATGGTGCATATAAAAGATCCCTTGCTACTAATGGAATTATGTTTAGCGGAGTTCCTCTCTAAGATTGTCAAAATTACCAAATAGTTCACATCAGTGACCGATGATTAATAAATCAATGTGCTCTATTGGTGTCGTTACAGAAAACAAACTGTGGTATGTGTTCCATCCTGTCTGTCGGGATGAGTGCTATACCAGCGGCAGATTCAGCTCCTGTGCTACCAAGCTGGATTGGTTTAGGCGGAGTAGACTAATCTAACACTGTGGGTCAACCAAGCTGGATTGGTCAACGGGTAGATGCTAGACTAATATTGACATCAACCAAGCTGGATTGTCAAAATTAATAAATCAATGTGAGCACTGGTGTCGTTAAACCAAGCTGGATTGGTCAAAAGGCAGAGACTAGACTAATATGGAGCACTGTGGGTCAACCAAGCTGGATTGGTCAACGGGTAGATGCTAGACTAATATGGAGCACTGTGGATCAACCAAGCTGGATTGGTCAAAGGGTAGATGCTAGACTAATATGGAACACTGTGGGTCAACCAAGCTGGATTGGTCAAAGGGTAGATGCTAGACTAATATGGAGCACTGTGGATCAACCAAGCTGGATTGGTCAAAGGGTAGAGGCTAGACTAATATGGATCACCGTGGGTCACCCAAGCTGGATTGATCAAAGGGAAGAGGCTAGACTAATATGGATCACTGTAGGTCACCCAAGCTGGATTGGGCAAAGGATAGAGGCTAGACTAATATGGATCACTGTGGGTCACTCAAGCTGGATTGGTCAAAGGGCAGAGGCTAGACTAACATGGATCACCGCCGAAGACATGAGCTGGGATAAACTACTCATAGATAGGTTCCTAATCCTACGCTCGGACTGTTACGATGACGTTGGCCCAACTCAACAGTTGCGTTGTAATTTTCTCAACTCCCGACTTATGACAGGTGCGCTCAAAAAGAAATGGTTTATTTAACGACGCACGCAACACATTTTATTTACGGTTATATGGCGTCGGACATATGGTTAAGGACCACACAGATATTGAGGGAGGAAACCCGCTGTCGCTACTTCATGGGCTACTCTTTTTCGATTAGCAGCAAGGGATGTTTTATATGCACCATCTCATAGACAGGGTAGCACATACCACGGCCTTTTGTGTACCAGTCGTGGCGCACTGGCTGGAACGAGAAATAGCCCAATGGGCCCACTGACGCGCATCAAGCGAACGCTTTGCCACTGGGTTACGTCTCGCCCCTCGAGTTGCAAGATCGCTCGGACTAGCAACTGAACAGTCGTGACAGCAGAAAGTTAGTTAACTTTGTGCTGGTAGTTGGTAGTCTGTTACTAGCATAACCGCAGCTACAATAATCTACATGGTATTTAATAGTGTACAACTGAAATCTGTGACAAACTTGTTAATGGAATAATTTTGACATGGCAAAGAGAGATGGGAATGGATTACAAATATGTGATTTACAAATCTGTAGGATCCGCGGGGTGTATTTGAAAGGAGAGAGGGATGAGTCAGTGTCTGTATGATCACACAGGATGGGAATTTGAGGGCCCAGAGGCACGGGTATTCGGGTCCCGGTTGGAGTTTATGGGTGTTTAATTAGGACCACCCGATGGAACGAATCATACCCTGTGTTGTCTTATATATTCCGCACCATGGAGTGGTTCTAACCAAACACCCACAAACTCCAACGCCTGTGCGCAAAGGTCCTAAACCTGTTACTGGGGTGGGTGGTTTGTAGTATAGTCCTATCCACCCCAGAGAAAAATTTGAATTTCAGATGTAAAAAAACCACAAAAACGGCATTTTTAGTCTTCTGATCAAAGTAACAGGGTAAGATGGTAGTTGGAAAGAGACGTATCAAAATTTGAATTGGGTCCACCTTGGACTAGGTAAAGTGATCCCTGGACCCCCCCCCCCGCCTGTTCCGCGGCCCCTGAATGACGCATCAAAAGTGAGAAAGTGGTCAAAAATATCACTTGCTGCTTTCATTGGTATCTCTAATGGGCGGGATTTAGCTCAGTCGGTTGAGTGTTTACTTGAGGTGCTTGCGTCGTAGGATCGAACCACCTCGGTGGATCCATTCAGCTGATAGGGTTTGTCTCGTTGCAACCAGTGCACCACAACTGGACAAAAACCGTAGTATGTGCTTTCCTGTCTGTGGGAAAGTACATATAAAAAATCGCTTGGATCCTTGCTTCATTAGGAAAAATGTAGCGGGTTTCCTCTGATGACTACGAGTCAGAATTACCAATTATTTGACATCCAATAGCCGATGATTAACAAATCCATGTGTTCTAATGGTGTCGTTAAACAAAACAAACTTTACTTTACAAAGTCTGCGGCTGGAACGGAATTAGCGTCGAGAATAGCCGGTTGTGACCGGATAAACATCATGACTTCATAGGTGTTTATGCTATCTGCTGCTATATTATTGTTCGAGCCACCCGTGTCGTGTGGCGTCGCATTAATGTGTCGAGCGTGGGCCCGTCGTGATGTACACCGATATTATCATGACTGTATTATCGTTCGAGACACTCGTATCGTGTGGCATCGCCTTAATGTGTCGAGCGTGGCCCGTCATGACTACACCAATACTGTCATGACTATATTATCGTTCGAGACACTCGTATCGTGTGGCGTCGCCTTAATGTGTCGAGCGTGGGCCCGTCATGACGTACACCAGTACTGTCATGACTATATTATCGTTCGAGACACTCGTATTGTGTGGCGTCGCCTCAATGTGAGGAGCGTGGGCCCGTCATGACGTACACCAATACTGCCATGAGTATATTATCGTTCGTGATACTCGTATCGCATGGCGACGCCTTAATGTGTCGGCAGTGCGCACGTCATGTACACCAATACAGTCATGACTATATTATCGTTCGAACCACTCGTATTGTGTGACGTCGCCTTAAAGTGTCGAGCGTGGGCCCGTCATGACGTACACCAATACAGTCATGACTATATTATCGTTCGAGACACTCGTATCGTGTGGCGTCGCCTCAATGTGTCGAGCGTGGGCCCGTCATGACGTACACCAATACTGTCATGACTATATTATCGTTCGAGACACTCGTATCGTGTGGCGTCGCCTTAATGTGTCGAGCGTGGGCCCGTCATGACGTACACCAATACTGTCATGACTATATTATCGTTCGAGACACTCGTATTGTGTGGCGTCGCCTTAATGTGTCGAGCGTGGGCCCGTCATGACGTACACCAATACTGTCATGACTATATTATCGTTCGAGACACTCGTATCGTGTGTGCGTCGCCTTAATGCGTCCACTCGTATTGTGGGCCCCGTCATGACGTACACCAATACTATCATGACTATGTTATCGTTCAAGACACTCGTATCGTGTGGCTTCGCCTTAATGCGTCGAGCGTGGGCCCGTCATGACGTACACCAATAATATCATGACTATGTTATCGTTCGAGACACTCGTATCGTGTGGCGTCGCCTTAATGCGTCGAGCGTGGGCCCGTCATGACGTACACCAATACTATCATGACTATGTTATCGTTCGAGACACTCGTATCATGTGGCGTCGCCTTAATATGTCGAGCGTGGACCCGTCATGACGTACACCAATACTGTCATGACTATATTATCGTTCGAGACACTCGTATCGTGTAGGTCGCCTTAATGTGTCGGCAGTGCGCACGTCATGAAACACATCAATACTGCCATGACTATATTATCGTTTGAGACACTCGTATCGTGTGGCGTCGCCTTAATGTGTCGAGCGTGGGCCCGTCATGACGTACACCAATACTGCCATGACTATATTCTCGTTCGTGATACTCGTATCGTATGGCGTCGCCTTAATGTGTCGAGCGTGGGCCCGTCATGACGTACAACAATACTGTCATGACTGTCACTGTTGGTGATTCGTGCTATATTGCCTCGTTGCTAAAGCCACTCTTTACAATTTCATTCTTGTCTGGAACCCATATCAAGAAGGTATTCAGACGTAGAGTACTGCTACCATTAACAACTGCTGATTTTTACTTTAAATCCTTGAAAGTGCGTCTTTATATTTAACATTACGATATTTCGCGTCCGCAAATTAGTGGCTCTTTTATTTGAGTGGGGTTTTTTTTCTTCTGTCTTTAACATTAAATCTCTTATCTTGCTTTTTTTTTAAAGATTTATTTTGTTTAATAACATCATTAGAGCACATTCATTATTAATAATCGGCTATTGGATGTAAAACGTATTAGTTATGACAGTCTTAGAGATGAAACCCGCTACATTTTTCTACTTTAGTAGCAAAGGATCTTTTCTATGCACCATCCCACAGACAGGATAACACATACCACGTCCTTTGATATATACCAGTCGTGGTGCACTGAACGAGAACTAGCTCAGTTGGGCACACAGACGGGGATCGATCCTGGACCGACCGCATATCAGCCGTGCGATCATTGTTAGCCTAATAATCGAGTAGTGGATATAAAACATTTCATAACTCTTCTGAAGAAACCCGAAACCCGTTTTAACATTTTTCCATTAGTAGCACAAACAGGGACTAAAAAAAGAAATAAATGTTTTATTTAACGACGCACTCAACACATTTTATTTACGGATATATGGCGTCAGACATATGGTTAAGGATCACACAGATTTTGAGAGGAAACCCGCTGTCGCCACTACATGGGCTACTCTTTCCGATTAGCAGCAAGGGGTCTTTTATTTGCGCTTCCCACAGGCAGGATAGCACAAACCATGGCCTTTGTTGAACCAGTTATGGATCACTGGTCGGTGCCAGTGGTTTACACCTACCCATTGAGCACTCACTCAGGGTTTGGAGTCGGTATCTGGATTAAAAATCCCATGCCTCGACTGGGATGCGAACCCAGTACCTACCAGCCTATAGACCGATGGCCTAACCACGACGACACCGAGGCCGGTAAACAGGGAACTACATTTCATAAATCTTTTACTCGAAACGAAAACAAGATGTATTTTTTAAAGGTGTAATTTTAGTCGTCGAAAAGGATCTTAGTGGAAAATGCGTTATACGGATCATTCCTTTAGTTGAGGTAAAGAGCAACCTTGTTTTGGTTTTGTTCAACATCACCACTAGAGCACATTGATAAATTGGATGTCAAATATTTGGTAATTTTGACTCGTAGTGAACAGAGGAACCCACTACATTTTTCCTAATGCAGCAAGGGATCTGTTATATGCACCTTCCTTCAGACAGGGCAGCACATACCACAGCATTTTGTATACCAGTCGTGGTGGACTGGCAGTTTTTGTTTAACGACACCACTAGAGCACATTGATTTACTAATCATCGACTAGTAGATGTCAAACATTTAGTCATTTTGTCATAGTCTTTGAGAGGAAACCCGCTACAGTTTCCCATTAGTATAGCTAGGGAGCTTTTATATTCATCATCCCACAGACAGGGTAGCACATACCACGGCCTTTGGTATACCAGTCGTGGTGCACTGGCTAGAACGAAAAATAGACCACTGGGCTCACCGACGGGGATCGATCTCAAACCAACCGCGCAGCCACTGGGCTACATCCCGCCTGTCCAATGAAAGTAATAGAATAGAATAGAATAGAATAGAATAGATGTTTAACGATACCCCAGCACGAAAAATAAACCGGCTATTGGGTGTCAAACTATGGTAAATGCAAAACTTAAGTGATGAACATCAAGATGTCACACAAGATAAAATTAAAATTTAGAATTGAAGTCCGTATCACGTAAGAACTGTAACAAATATTCTGGATGGAATCGAAAAGATTTCCAATGAAAGGATGGAAGGAAATGTTTTTTTTAACGACGCACTCAACACATTTTATTTACGGTTATATGGCGTCAGACATATGGTTAAGATACACACACACACACACACACACACACACACACACACACACACACACACACACACACAGATATATATACATATATCTATATATATACATATACATATACATATACATATACATATACATCTATGTATATATATATATCTATATCTATATATCTATATATATATATATATATATATATATATATATATATATATATATATATATATATATATATATATATCTCTCTCTCTCTCTCTCTCTCTCTCTCTCTCTCTCTCTCTCTCTCTCTCTCTCTCTCTATATATATATATATATATATATATATATATATATATATGAAACCCATTGTACCACTTCATGGACTACTCTTTTCGATTAGCAGCAAGGGGTCTTTTATATGCACCATCCCACAGATAGGATAGTACATACCACGGCCTCTGTTACACAAGTCGTGGTGCACTGGCTGGAACGAGAAATAACCCAATGGGCCCACCGACAGGGATCGATCCCAGACCGACCGCGCATCAAGCGAGCACTTTACCACTAGGCTATGTCCCGCTCCTCCAATGATAGGAGTACTTGTTTTCTTTATTTTATTTTATTAGAATCAAAACTGATTTAACTGTCAAGTTAAAAGGAGGCCATCTTTCATAATTATGGTCTAAAATAAGATTGACCTCTGAAAGTTTGTTTCGTTTAACGACACCACTAGAGCATATTGATTTATTAATCATTGGTTATTGGACGTCAAACATTTGGTAATTTTGACATGTAATCATCAGAGGAAACTCGCTACAGAAAGGACAGCACATACCACGGCATTTGACCAGTTTTGGTACAATGGTTGGGACGAGAAAAGAACTTACTTCTGCATCTAGAACTAAATGCAATATCGGAAGTGAGTTACCTGCATGTCTACTAAGGTATAATGAGGGTTATTTCCCTTTTCTGACCCCTTGAATGTAATTACTACCTACACTAATTGTTTGTATTGTTGTCTATGTAAAAACAATCGAGGTGAAGATTAAAACATCGTATTGTGCCATTAAATTCGACTTTCTGTGTAATATTTTGCCCACCTAGAAATATTAAACCTAAACATCGTGTTATTATATATTAAGAATAGATTAATTGCATTAATTTTCAAAAAACATGACCATAGTTGCTAAGCAATTCTCTTAAATTTGTTCACGAAAACTAGTTTTTGTTACATAGTATTAAGGTGGTGTAAATATGGTATAAACGTATGAAGGCACGCTAGTTGACGATACGTGTGTTTAGTACGAATATATGTAAGTCGGTGTTACACAAAATAGAAAAATACCACTACAAAAAAGAAAAAAAAACCCCACCCAAAACAACAAAAAACAAAAATCAGACACGCACCCCACCCCCAAGAAAAAAAGTAAAATGTCAATACCCCCAACTCCACCACAAAACACTTAGAGCCTTTTACTGTAAATCTGTTTCTATTTTACATTAAAGGGACATTCCTGAGTTTCCTGCAGTTTTTAAGATGTTATCGACTAACAGAGACTTTTTATCGACTGTAATTACATATCAAATATATATTTCTGCATACAATAATGGTGGCTGTATATTAAACGTGTTTCTGATTGTTTTAATATTTGCACTAGGTTAAATTTCATTTTATTTCCTAAAAACTATTTTTTCGTACGTACGAAATTATTTGAAAACAAAATTCAGTTTGGGCTTCTTATAAATATTAAGACGACCAGAAACACGTTGAATATACAGATACTGAAATATTTTATTAGTCGGAAAGGAATGTTCCTTTAAACAATATTTTACTCTGCTAACTGAAATCAAATATAGCAAAACCCAATAAAATTACAGGGTGTGTTTTTTCAGGTTTCTTTTTTCAAATTTTTTCTCTCGACAAATGGTTTCGCAGCGCTGCGAAACTGTATGATCGGAAGGAATTACCTGGAAATAAAAGCGGAATCTACTTTAAATTACTTGTTGATGAAAGATATCTGGTAGGGTAATCGAAATCGATCTGTTCTAAAACAAATCTTAAGCATACTCCAGTCGGATAAAACTATACGTTATACTGACAGCCGAGAGAATAACGACTTTATATTTCAAAGCCGCAATATCAAACATATCGTTAAAAGGGACATTCCCGAGTTTGCGTCAATTTTTAAGATGTTATCGACTAAGATAGACTTTTTAACGATTGTAATAACATTTCAAATATATTTTTCTGCATAAAATATTAGTGGATGTATATTAAACGTGTTTCTGATCGTTATGATATTTGTACTAGGTTAAATTTCATTTTATTTCCTAAAATAGTGTGTTTTCGTACGTACGAAATTATTTGAAGACAAAATCCGGTCTGGACTTCTTACAAATATTAAGACGACCAGAAACACATTGAATATACAGACACTGATATTCCAAACAAGAAACTATATTTAATATGTAAGTTTAATCGTAGAAATATTTTATTAGTCGGAAACATCTTACAATGCAGCAAACTCGGGAATATCGCTTTAAATATACAGTCTCGATTTTATAGGCGGGATGTAGCCCAGTGGTAAAGCGCTCGCTTGATGCGCGGTTAGTCTGGGATCAATTCCCTTGGGCTATTTGTCGTTCCAGCCAGTGTTTCACAACTGGTGTAACAAAGGCTGTGGTATGTGAGATCCTGTCTCAGGGATGGTGCATATAAAACATCCCTTGCTGCTAATTGAAAAGTTGAAGTACTAAAGTGAGTGTGTCGGTCAGGCCTAGTACTTACATTCAATCAAGTCAGTGAGCCCATTGTGTTGTTTCTTATTCCAGCTAGTGCACCACGACTGGTATATCAACGGCCGTGGTATGTGCTATCCTGTTAGTGTAATGCTGCATAAAATATTCCTTCTACTAATGGAAAAATGCAACGGGTTTTCTCTCTAAAACTATGTCATAAATTACCAAATGTTTGATGTCCAATAGCCGATGATTAATAAATCAGTGTGCTCTAGTGGTGTCGTTAAACAAAACAAACTAACTGTCCTGCGTTTGCTGACATTGTTAAAAGGTTTCCGACTAACAGAGACTTTTTAACGACTATAATTACATATTTAAAAAAGACACCCAAAACATCAATATTAAATGAGTTTCTGATCGTCCTAGAGTTTGTACCAGTCAAACTTTATTCTACAAAACCGACAAAGTTTCATGGTCCCGAATTTTGTAAATTCTAAAATGCGACACTCTAAAAACCGGATCCTGTCTAAATCGGTAAATATTAGGCCCTCGACGTGGTCCGGTTTAGACAGGTTTTACTGTACTTCCTAATATATATATATATATATATATATATATATATATATATTTGTACGTACGAAATTATCGGGATGCCAACTCCAGTTTGGGTCATTTACAAATATTAGGTCGACAAGAAACACACTGCATGTATAGACACTGTTATTCTAAACAAGAATCTGTATCTATTATGTAATTTTAGTCGTTACAAAATTGTATTAAAGGGATATTCCTGAGTTTGCTGCTTTGTAAGATGTTTCCGACTAATACAATATTTCTATGATTAAACTTACATATTAAGAATATTTTCTTGTTTAGAATATCAATGTCTGTATATTCAATGTGTTTCTGGCCGTCTTAATATTTGTATGAAGCCCAAACTGGATTTTGTATTCAAATAATTCCGTACGTACGAAAACAAAACATTTAGGAAATGAAATGCAATTTAACCTAGTACAAATGAAGAGTTCAGGCGCAAAATGCGATATATCCATTTTTAATTTTCAGTAAAAATGGGTTTTTTAATTGGCGTATATCGCGTTTTGATTAAAAAAACCCACGGGATTTACCCAATACAATTTCATAAGGATCAATCACGTTTTGCAGCAAATCAGTGGGCCTACGATTAACCCTTACTGACATACAATAATGGCTTTAACTAAAAACTAGAAAGAAAATGGTTTATATCGCGTTTTGCGCCTGAACTCTTCAAATATTAGAACGATCAGAAACACGTTTAATATACAACCACTAATATGTTATGCAGAAAAATATATTTGATATGTAATTACAATCGTTAAAAAGTCTCTGTTAGTCGATAACATCTTAAAAATTGCAGCAAACTCAGGACTGTTCCTTTAATTAGAAACATCTTTGAAAGGGAGCAAACTCCGGACAATCCTGCGGCGGGATTTAATTCAATCGGTTTAGTTCTCGCCTGAGATGCTTGCGTTGCAGGATCAAACCACCTCGATGGATCCATTCAGCTGATTGGGTTTTTTTTTCGTTCCAACCAGTTCACCACAACTGGTCAAAGGCCGTGGTATGTGCTTTCCTGTGGGAAAGTGCATATAAAAGATCCCTCGCTGCATTATGAAAAATGTAGTTGGTTTCCTGTGATGACCACGAGACAGAATTATCAAATGTTTTACTTCCAATAGCCGATGTTTAATTAATCAATGTGCTCCAGTGGTGTTGTTAAACTTCAGCTCCTATAAGTTAAAAGTTAAACATTTATTTTGTTTAACGACACCAACCCACTACATGTTTTCATTAGCAACAAGGGATGTTTTAACAGACAAGACAGCACATATCACTGCCTTTGATATACCAGTCGTGGGGCACTGGTTGGGACGGGAAAATATCACTCAGAGAATGGGTCCACAAAGGAGGTCCGATCTTGCGACGAAAGCACCTTGGGCGAGCGCTCTACCGACTGAGCTATATCCCACCCCGTCTTTAAAGGCATATACCCTAATTTTAACCCGTAAAATATGGACACTAAGTTTAGTTAAAGGGACATTCCTGAGTTTGCTGTATTGTAAGATGTTTCCGACTAATAAAATATTTCTACGATTAAAGTTACCTATTAAATATATGTTCTTGTTTAGAATATCAGTGTCTGTATATTCAATGCATTTCTGGTCGTCTTAATATTTGTAAGAAGCCCAAACTGGATTTTGTCTTCAAATAATTTTGTACGTACAAAAAAGAAGAAGAAGTTTTTAGGAAATAAATTGAAATTTAACCTAATACAACTATTAGAACGACCAGAAACACGTTTATTGTACAGCCACTAATATTTTATGCAGAAAACTATATTTGATATATAATTACAATCGTTAAAATGTCTTTGTTAGTCAATAACATCATACAAATTGCAGCAAACTCAGGAATGTCCCTTTAATTTTACAAATCTGTAACTCAGTTAGATAAAGTTACAATAGAGTGAAAGAAGAGTCCGTGACGTTAAAACAGGAAATATCCTTAACAATAGACTAGAACTTGAATCAATAACCGCTACTTCTCAGACGCACGTGCGTTTTTAAAAATATGAAAAATGCCATTTTTGTTATTAAAAACACCAGGATGACCAGAAAAACTTCGGTTCTACGGAAATGGATAATCTAAACAATAAAATATAAGTAATGTTTGATTTCAGTGATCATAAACGGCTCTAATAGTGAACAAATATGCCTTAGTGTTTAAAAACTAGGGTATGTCCCTTTAAAGAGACATACCCTAGTTTTTAATCACTAACGTATATTTTTGACTATTATAGCCGTTTTTGATAACTTAAATAATATTTTACTTAGATTTTATTGTTTAGATTATCAAGTTCCGTACATTCGAAGTGTTTTTGGTCATCCTGGTGTTTTTAATATCACAAAATGCATTTCTCTCATTTTTAAAAATGCACGTGCATCTGAGAAGTAACAGTTATAGAGTCGAGTTTTAGTCTATTTTTCGAGGGTATTTCACCACTTCAAACTCACAGACTCATGTTTCACTCAATTGTAACTTGATCCAAATGTGTTATAGGTTTGTAGATTAACTAAACTTAGTGTTAATTTTCACGGGTTGAAACTAGGGTTTGTCCCTTTAAAGATGCAATCAGGGTTTTTTCATTCTATGATATCTAAAGTTTATTTTGTTTAAAGCCGCACACCCTAGTTCCATCTAGCGAAAATAAATTATAATTTGGTTAATCTACAAACCTGTAACACACTTAGATCACGTTTTTATCAAATGGAGTGAAACAGCAGGTTTTATATCGATAAATACCATGGGAATCCCCATGTCCCAATTGCTTGAAATAATTTTGAAAGTTAGTATTCTGATGTCACCGGTAGGCTCACAGACTTGGGGTGCGTTCTTTTCACCTCTCCTGGACATGTTCCAACTGTTCTGTCCTGGTTGTATCCCCTCTCCAGATATCGTAAGACTTAGCAAAATTATTGGTTTTAAGGGTTTGTAACGTTTTGTATTGAGACACTTACTTGTCTGAACTTTATTGTTACTGAAAATATTCACGAACTGTGAAGAAAAATTTCACAAATGAACAACAACAAATCGGATGTTGATTGCGCGAACCGTGCACGAGAAAACAAACCGAACCAAAATGATAACGGTCACGTGGTATACCAACATCTGTGACGTTTACACAGGAAGATTCCCTCTAAAAA
Source organism: Gigantopelta aegis (assembly GCF_016097555.1). NCBI lineage: Eukaryota > Metazoa > Mollusca > Gastropoda > Neomphalida > Peltospiridae > Gigantopelta > Gigantopelta aegis. The sequence continues at coordinate 26,939,013 of NC_054699.1, read as the reverse complement.
TAGATTGGACCTCGCTTGCTTAACGGTTTTTTCTCGACAGCACGTCTTGTGAAAAAATGCAAAAAATGCATTTCGTGGTTTTACAAACATCAGGATTACCAAAAAGCTCTTCAGGTGAATGGAAATGTGTATTCTAAATAATAAAATGTAAGTAAAGTGCAATTTTATTTGTGAAAAATGGGGTTTAATAGCAAAAAACAAATAACTGTAACTAGGGTGTGTCCCTTTAACGACACCACTATACTCTATAGCACATCCATGTAATCATTAGTTATTGGATGTCAAACATTTAGTAATTTTGACACATATTCTTAGAAAGGAAACCCGCTACATTTTTTCCCATTAGTAGCAAGGGATCTTTTATATGCACCATCCCACAGACAACAGGATACCACATACCACGGCCTTTGATATACCAGTCGTGGTGCACTGGCAGAGGCGGGACGTAGCCCAGTGGTAAAGCGTTCTGGGATCGATTCTCGTTTGTGGGCCCATTGGGCTATTTCTTGTTCCAGCCAGTGCATCACGACTGGCATATCAAAGGCTGTGGTATGCACTACCATGTCTGTAGGATCGTGCATATAAAAGCTTTCTTGCTGCTAATCGAAAAGAGTAGCCCATGAAGTGGTAACAGCGGGTTTCTTCTCTCAATATCTGTGTGGTCCTTAATCATATATCTGACGCCATATAACCGTAAATAAAATGTGTTGAGTGCGTCGTTAAATAAAATATTTCCTTCTGGTGTACTGGCTGGAACGGGAAATAGCCCAATGGGCCCATCGACGGGGATCGACCCCAAACTGATCACGCATCAAGCGAGCGCTTTACCACTGGGACACGTCCCGCTCCTCCCACCTCTTTAAAGATGCAATATCTTTCTTTTTTACCCCACGCTATCTGTAAGTGACGTAGAAGACAAACATTGTGTTCTCACTTAGATAAAACCTAAAGGTGAACACAATTTCCACATGCGCTTGCTGTCAACAGATATGGTTCACGTTTTCTCCTACGTGTACGTGTGGGCCGTTGTACAACGACCCAAGTGTAAATAATAAATGTAATTTCCGTTGGTTTATCGAAAACAATTAGACGAAAATAATTTTTCCTTGATTGAAATTAGCTCCCATAGGTGGCGATTCAGTGAGGGAATGTTGCACTGGCAGTGTGCAGCACGTGTCATTCAGCCTTGGAGATCGATCGAGCAAGTTGGGGTTTTGTTTTTGTTACACAATTTGTTTTGTTTAATGACACCACTAGAGTACATTGATTTATTAATCATCGGCTATTTGATGTCAAACATTTGGTCTTTCTTACATATAGTCTTAGAGAAGAAACCCGCTTCATATTTCCATAGTACCAAGGAATATTTTATATGTACCATCGCACAGACAGGATAGCACATACCGCGACCTTTTATATATCAGTCGTGGTGCACTGGCTGGAACGAGAAATAGCCCAATGGGCCCACCGACGGGGATCGATCCTAGACCGGCAGCGCATCAGACTACGTACATGTATATGTATGTATGTTGAAGTACTAAGTGAGTGTGTCGCGGTGGCCCCATTGGGTTATTTCTCGTTCCAGCCAGTGCACCACGACTGGTATATTAAAGGCCGTGATATGTGCTATCCTGTCTGTGGGATGGTGCATATAAATAATTCCTTACTAATAATAGAATGATAGAATGTAGTTGATTTTCTCTCTATGACTATGTCAAAATTACCAAATGTTTGACATCCAATAACCGATGATTAATAAATTAATGTGCTCTAGTGGTGTTGTTAAACAAAACAAACTGTCACATCAATAAAATGAGTTAAATATTTATTGATGTGCGTTTTCTATGGGAAGGCTTTGTGTTAAGGGAAATTGGTTTTCTTGTTCTTGTTAATTCTCTACATATGTGTAATTCGCAAGTTTTGTTGCCATTTTCAACACAAAACTGATGTTTAAAAAGATGCAGAAATCTACACAGACCTATATGTTGAAGACATAACTGATGTTTTAAAAAATGCAGAACTCTACACAGACCTGTATGTTGAAGACATAACTGATGTTTAAAAAGATGCACAATTCTACACAAACCTGTATGTTGAAGACATAACTGATGTTTAAAAAGATGCAGAACTCTACACAGACCTGTATGTTGAAGACATAACTGGTGTTTAAAAAGATATCGAAACATGCATAGAACTATATTTTCAAGACAAAAGTGATGTTTAGAAATATTTCCACCGAACTATATTTTCCAAATAAAACAGATATTTAAAAAGATTCTGATACCTCCACCGAACTATATATTCCAGCTAAAACAGATATTTAAAGAGATTCTGAAACTTCCACATCTCAAACGAACTATATTTTCAAGATAACAAGATACTGAAATCTCAAAGAACTATATTTTCAAGACAACAAGATGCTGAAATCTCAAACAAACTATATTTTCAAGACAACAAGATGCTGAAATCTCAAACGAACTATATTTTCAATACAACAAGATGCTGAAATCTCAAAGAACTATATTTTCAAGACAACAAGATGCTGAAACCTCAAACGAACTATATTTTCAATACAACAAGATGCTGAAATCTCAAAGAACTGTATTTTCAAGACAAAATAGATTTTTAAAAGATGTAGAAAGCTTCACAGAACTATATTTTTAATACATTGCAACTCGGCAGACACATCCATAATGGCTATTATTAATATTCCGCCTCAGCTATGTATACAGTCCGCGGTTAACTATGGTTTGTTGGTACTGAGTTGTCCAACTCATCAACTTGACGATTCTACCAAGACCCTTAGGGCGACGCCACACGATACGAGTGTCCCGTACGAGAATAGCCACGAAGATAGCCGATTGACATGAAGACAAACATTACAGTTGATGTAGTAGGTTATTCCAGTAACTATTCTCGTCAGAGGCTCTCGTATTGTGTGGCGTCACCATTAGGTGCAAATTCCATTTCTCCGTATACGTATACATACTCCATAGAGTGATCGGATCAGGGTTGGAAATTATCATGAAAACCATGGTTGCCAGCAGGGCCGATTGAAGAAAAATCTTACTTGCCCTTATCAAATTCGACTAGCCCTCTAATTATCACATTAAAATTTAACTGCACAGCCAAAATCAAAACTCGAATGTTCAATTTTGAATAATAACCATGTGCACACCGTATGTAGTCTGTTTGCGTCAAAAGGAAACCAATGAATTGGCATGCAACTTCATAATGAAAAAAGTTAAAATTCATATAAAAAGCAATTTATTAAGTTTTAAACCTCAAATAACATTTTAAAGAAAAGAAATTAAGTATATATATATATATAAAAAAAATATATATATATAAAATTTGTTACAAATTACCATTAAATTATACAGATTAAATCTCATTTATAATACAGGGGTAAGACAACTTGTCCCGAGACAGAAAAAAATTAAGCGGACAAATTTGAAATTTACATCCAAAAATTAAATAGTGGGCCTTTAAAATTTTGATGCGAATCTCTAATTAATATAATGAATAAAGAAAATTCTACTCATTAAATTTGGTCGCTAAATTAGATCGGGTGGTCAAAAAGAAATTAGATAAGATCGGTGGCCTGACTCGGGATGGAGGGGGTGTGGGTGGGAGGGGTATTGTTGAAAATGGGCAGAATTTTGAAAATAGCAATTAGTAAAAAAGTTAATAGAATTTAAAAAAAAAAAGAGAGAAAAGTTACAAGCCAAAAATAAAAAGAATTGACAGTCCAAAAAGAGAAAAGTTACAAGCCAAAAATAAAAAGAATTGACAGTCCAAAAATAAATAAGAGAAAGAAGAGAGGATCGGACTATTTAATGATATTACAAAAAGAAAGTAATTTCGACATAAACTTTTGAACGAAGGTCTAAAAGTTTAAAGTCCGATCTATATGTCCACGTGAGTGGCCTCGTTAAGGCCGTTAGGGTGCTCAGCTTGTAGGGACGAGAAAACCCCTAGATTGACAGTAAATAGACGTTGAAGGTGTAGTGTTGTGCTGAAATACAGATCTTGAGAAGCCGGATCCGTCTGAACGACAGAATGAATGAATGAATGAATGAATGTTTAACGACACCCCAGCACGAAAAATACATCGGCTATTGGGTGTCAAACTGGTAATGGAGATCTGAACGATAGAGAGAATCAGACTAGGGTATAGTCCAGTCGTCATGGGTTGGTATAGTGGTGCGGACGGGCCCGATTCGGGAGGATACGAGATGGTATCACAATAAAACAAAGTAAAATCTAGAAAAGAGTAGTAGGGGCCGACACAGACTAAATGTAGAACTGCGCATTCTTCAGTAAACTGGTCTGGGAGTGGCGATGCAAAAGGGATGAAATTGCCAGTAAAGAATTTCCTCGGGAGTGGTTGTCCTATATACGAGGCTGTAGACAGAGATATTATAAATGTTACAGTAGTAGGCTACTAATAAAATAAGTATAAAAAGACAAATACATTTGTGAAAAAAACACCCAAACAACACAACATTTTACCAAAATATACGATGCACTTAGTTATCATATTACAAAGAATAAAAACGGACGTATTGTTTATTAAGTAATATTTAGACGGTTATGTCATATAAGTCTTGGTGTCAGAACTTTCGATTCGATCTATTCTTATTGCATGGAAATCACTTAAAGACAAAGACAATCACTTAACTGACCTTTGGAATAATCCCTGTAGTAATGGCAAATTCCATTGTTATTTTTATATGCGCGCATACGCTCGCGTAATAGTGTGAGCAAAAACTACAAGAGAGATTTTGATTTTGTCCCAGATTAACACACATGATTAATTTTTACCATAACATTTAAAGGGACATGCCTGAGTTTGCTGCATTGTAAGATGTTTCCGACTAATAAAATATTTCTACGATTAAACTTACATATTAAATATATGTTCTTGTTTCGAATATCAGTGTCTGTATATTTAATGTGTTTCTGATCGTCTTAATGTTTATAAGAAGCGCAGATTGGATTTTGTCTTCAAATAATTTCGTACGTACGACAAAAAACTATATTTTAGGAAATTTAACCTAGTACAGATATTAGAACGACTAGAAACACGTTTAATATACATCCACTAATATTTTATGAAGAAAAATAATTATATTTGATATGTAATTACAGTTGTTAAAAAGTCTCTGTTAGTCGATAACATCTTAAAAATTGCAGCAAACTCAGGAATGTCCCTTTAATAACAATTGCCAAAAGGTAGGTCTACACGATAATTATGGCGTATCCAGTCCATTCTAATAAACCGACAACTTCCAGATTTTAAAAATACATGCAGTGAAGCTTTATTTATAGAAATGTTCGGTCCAAAGCCACAGAAGTTGAGTCTGGCGCTGTCAAACTATATAGAATGTTCTATGTCTTCTGCTGCCAGATCTTCTGCGTCAGCACAGACGCGATGTGTTTTGTCACATTCGATTCAGTTTCAGTGCGTTTCTTTTTTAACTCGCCAAACCCTAAATCTGATAGTCGCCCAACGGACTACCTTTGTAAAATTCTTAGTCGCCCTTAGCCAATAAAGGTCACCACAGACGACCTGGCGACTGCTAATATTCAACCCTGTCGCATACGCATACGGAGACGCATACACAGTCGCATACGGAGACGCATACTCAGGACGCATACGGAGACGCATACGCAGGACGCATACGGAGACGCATACGCAGGACGCATACGGAAACGCACACACAGACGCATACGGAGACGCACACACAGACGCATTCGGAGACGCATACGCAGGACGCATACGGAGACGCATACGCACACGGAGACGCATGAATAGGAATTTACTCAACCTGTTTGTACAGAAAGCGATTATTACGGATTACAGATTACTGATAAATGGAGTTTGCGCTTAGTTGAAAGTGTGCGCGCGTCTTTCAACTTCATTCTGTCTCACATTGCTGCAACTCTTGAGACCTGTGTTATATTCGATTCGAAAAACGAATGTGCCCCGGCAATTGTTCATATATTGTACACAAAACTCAATATTCTATTTACTCGAAGATAATACTATATACCGAGGTTTGTTGGGCATACTTATTCCCTGCAGTATAGCTTCCATGTAGATACTTATTCCGTGCAGTATAGTGTCCATGTACAAACTTATTCCGTGCAGTGTAGCAGTGCAGTATAGCTTCCATGTAGATACTTATTCCGTGCAGTATAGTGTCCATGTACATACTTATTCCGTGCAGTGTAGCAGTGCAGTAGAGCTTCCATGTACTGGTAAATAAAATGCAAGTAGGCCTGTAAGCTGCGGTTTGTTGGACATAATTATTCCATGCAGTATAGCTTCCATGTAGATACTTACTCCGTGCAGTAGAGTTTCCATGTACTGGTAAATAAAATGCAAGTAGGCCTATAAGCTGCGGTTTGTTGGACATATTATTCCATGCAGTATAGCTTTCGTGTACTGGTACGTAAAAATTGTTTACCCAGAATAAAAAACAAAGAAGTGTTTTATTTAACGACGCACTCAACACATTTTATTTACGGTTATATTGGCGTCAGACATATGGTTAAGGACCACATAGATTTTGAGAGGAAACCAGCTGTCGCCACTACATGGGCTACTCTTCCGATTGGCAGCAAGGGATCTTTTATTTGCGCTTCCCACAGGCAGGATAGCACAAACCATGGCCTTTGTTGAACCAGTTATGGATCACTGATCGGTGCAAGTGGTTTACACCTACCCATTGAGCCTTGCGGAGCACTCATTCAGGGTTTGGAGTCGGTATCTGGATTAAAAATTCCCATGCCTCGACTGGGATCCGAACCCAGTACCTACCAGCCTGTAGACCGATGTCCTGCCACGACGCCACCGAGGCCGGTACCCCGAATAAGATACCATCTCACTAGTTACCAGCTGTCAGTCCAGTGGTATATTCACTGCGGTATTTTGGCGAGTTTTCCAACTCGTGTGTTCACAATGATTGCGTGCCTGTCTGACGAATGAATGAATGAATGAATGAATGTTTAACGACACCCCAGCACGAAAAATACATCGGCTATTGGGTGTCAAACTTTGGTAATGCAAACAAAGTGATGATCAACATCAATAATAAAATTCAAGATTTAAACAAAAACACAGTGTAAAGATACTGACTTTTACTCAAAAATTCAATTGTGTGCTGTATTGGCCATTCTCAAAGAGAATGTTACACCCCTGCACCACGGTGAGGTTACAGCACACGCAGGGGCTGAGGGGACGAATGTTCATAGTGATTTTTGTCAAGGACTACATCCCTAGGAATGGAAAATTTATTATAGCATTGCAGGACTAACAGCTTTCTGTGTGTATCTACCCGTTTAGTGCCCCTACCCCCATTTTTATGACAGTTATATTTTTACAAAATTGCTAAAGGGTGACTATTTGAAAAGCATTGTAAAATATTTGTCGGGGTACTATGAGCATTCGTTCCCCCAGGTGGTACCAGTTGGCCAAATTTTGGGTCCTGGCTCATGGACTAATCAGTTGGGAGTCGGCAAGTGCATGAGTTAAACAATTCAACTGTTGTGGACGACAGAACTGACCTTAGTCAACGACGGGCTTAAAGGGACATTCCTGAGTTTGCTGCATTGTAAGATGTTTCCGACTAATAAAATATTTCTACGATTAAACTTTCATATTAAATATATTTTCTTGTTTAGAATATCAGTGTCTGTATATTCAATGTGTTTCTGATCGTCTTAATATTTGTAAGAAGTCTAAACTGGATTTTGTCTTCAAAAATATATTTTAAGAAATAAAATTAAATTTAAGCTAGTAAAAAAAAGAAGTAAAGTTTGTTTCATTTAACGACGCCACTAGAGCAAATTGATTTTTTTTATCTTATCATCGGCTATTGGACGTGAAACATATGGTCATTTTGACACTGTTTTTTTTTTTTTTTTTAGAGGAAACCCGCTACTCTTTTACGACAGGCAGCAAGAGATCTTTTATTTGCACTTCTCACAGGCAGGATAGCACAAACCATGGCCTTTGTTGAACCAGTTATGGATCACTGGTCGGTGCAAGTGGTTTACACCTACCCATTGTGCCTTGCGGAGCACTCACTCAGGGTTTGGAGTCGGTATCTGGATTAAAAAACCCATGTCTGGACTGGGATCCGAACCCAGTACCTACCAACCTGTAGACCGATGGCCTAACCACGACGCCACCGAGGCCGGTTTTAAGCTAGTAGAAATATTAGAACGATCAGAAACACGTTTAATATACAGTCATTAATATTTTATCAGAAATATATATTTGATACGTAATTTCAATCGTTAAAAAGTCTCTGTTAGTCGATAACATCTATAAAATTGCAGCAAACTCAGGAATGTTCCTTTAACAGCTGTTGTGGCAGTACTCATGACTGGTGCCCCCCATAGGGGCAGAAAATACTCACCTTTCGCAAACACCTGATATCGTCACTCTTTGGGCACTGATTCATCGGTGCATGTCAGCACAGCTGTAGTTATTCCAACAGTTCTGTCCTGTGTTGATTTAGTAAACTAGTCCTGGAGTGGCAGTCCTCTTTATGGCGATGTAGGAATGATGTATTGTCCAGTAAAGGATCACGTCGTGTGTGGCTGTCCTCCTATACACGAGGCACTAGATAGAGATTGATAGAATCAACCACTATTTTGCCAAATGCCCATTCGACTCTGCATTGTGGAGAGTTTTGTTTAACGACACCATTAGAGAACATTGATTTATTAATTATCGGCTATTGGATGTCAAACATTCGGTAATTTTGATATATAGTCTTAGAAAGGAAACCTGCTACATTTTTCCATTAGTAGCAAGGGATCTTTTAGATGCACCATCCCACAGACAGGATAGAACATACCACGGTCTTTGATATACCAGTCGTGGTGCACTGGCTGGAACGAGATATAGCCCAAATGGGCTCACTGACGTGGATCGATCCCAAATCGAGCGCTTTACCACTGAGGCACTGGATAGAGATTCATGGAATCAACCGCCATTTTACGGCCTTGCATTGATAGCTTTTTACGGATTTGTCATTCAGACAAAAGATATATTGATAGCCAGTGGCGGATACAAAAAATCCATTTAGGGTTGTGGGGGAGGGGGCAATGACACGAGGCGGAATGCCAAAGGATGGAGATTTGGAGGGAGGTGAAAATTAAAGGGGCATTCCTGAGTTTGCTTCATTGTAAGATGTTTCCGACTAATAAAATATTTCTACGATTAAACTTACATATTAAATATATTTTCTTGTTTAGAATATCAGTGTCTGTATATTCAATGTGTTTCTGGTCGTCTTAATATTTGTAAGAAGCCCAAACTGGATTTTTGTCTTCAAATAATTTCGTACGTATGAAAAAAAAGAGTATTTTAGGAAATAAAAGGAAATTTAACCTAGTACAAATATTAGAACGATCAGAAACATGTTTAATATACAGCCACTAATATTTTATGCAGAAAGATATATTTGATATGTAATTACAATCGTTAAAAAGTCTCTGTTAGTCGATAACATCTTAAAAATTGCAGCAAACTCAGGAACGTCCCTTTAATATCTAATAAAATTATAACTACCGCAAAATGTTGGGGTACCCGGACCCTTGCCCCCCCCCCCCCCTCCCCCATCCGTAGATCCGCCACTGATGGCTCTCAGATGCATCAGAAATCACCAAATTGTGTCTGTATGACCTCACATGACCTCACGAACTCTTGATACCCCAACTTTGTGACACTGATCGCCGCGCTAGTGGCGTGCTGTCGGTAATTTATGATCACATTGAAATAATAATCGCCATAAAGATTGCAGGTCCGGGATACTCGTTGAAATTAATAGCGCTGAAGAGGACTATTGGTTGTCTAATTAAAGATGGAATTGGTTATTGTTGATCTATGTCGTCGGTACCGCACGATGAATCAAATCAAACTTGGTATGTGGTGTTAAGTCAGAATTAGTAGCACTATCATAAAGGTTGCGTTAAGGTTGAATGAATGTTTAATGAAAATCCCAGCACGAAAAATACACCGGCTATTGGGTGTCAAATTAATAACGTTACAAAGGAATGTATAAATAAATAAATAAATAGTACATAACAATGATAATAAGGATGATGATGATGATGATGATGATAATAATAATTACATTGAAATAATAATTACTATTATTGTTATCAGTATACATTCTTTTTAAAGGGACAGACCGTAGTTTTTAAACACTACAATATAATGTTCACTATTAGAGCCGTTTATGATCACTGAAATCAAATATTACTTATATTTTATCGTTTAGATTATCCATTTCCGTAGAACCGAAGTGTTTCTGGTCATCCCGTTGTTTTTAATACCACAAAATACATTTGTCATATTTTTTAAAAACGTACGGGCGTCTGAGAAGTAGCGGTTATTGATTCGAGTTCTAGTCTATTTTTTAAAGAATATATCCCGATTTTAACGTCACAGACTCTTCTTTCACTCTGTTGTAACTTTATCCAAATGTGTTACAGGTTTGTAGATTAACTAAACCTATTGTCCGAACCAAATTGTTAACAACTACAAAAAATTACTCTCCTACCTTTAATTGCCGTTAGATTTCCTCCAAAGTTTGTCCAGGCACAAATCGCAAAAAAACCACTACAAATATACAAATTCCCCACACGAGACTGCAACGATGTCGCCGATATCGTCTTTGCTGAGATTGCATAGGGAAAAATACATGCAGTTTTCTGCCGTCTGCCATGTTGCTTTTTTATGGAATGCTCTTCAAGAGGGGTAAAAGCCTCCAAAGTATGTGACACAATTAATATGAAATCAATGATCTCTAGTGGTATCATTAAAAAAAATAATAATAATAAAATAAAAAATTTAAAAATAATATTACGTCATCACGTTTGCTTTTATATCGTAACATGTTATGACGTTGTTAGATTAAGTCCTATCCTTTCACCCCTCTTGAAGAATATTCCATAAAAAGTCAAAATGGCACATGGCACAAAATTACATGTTTTTTGCCCTATGCACTCTCAGCGAAGTCGATATAGGTGACATAGTTATCAACTGGTATGTGGAATCTGTGTCATTCTAATGTTTTTTTCAAGATTTCTGTCTGGACAAACTTTGCAGGAAATCTAACGGCAATTAAAGGTAGGAGAGTAATTTTTCGTAGTTGTTAACAATTTGGTTCGGACAATAGTGTCCATTTTTACGAGTTGAAACTTGGGTCTGTGCCTTTAATAGTGATACATAATAAAAGTGCGTACTACACATGTATACTACACACATACACATATATACACATACACATGTATACTACACACATACACAGATATATACACATGTATACTACACACATACACAGATATATACACATGTATACTACACACATACACAGATATATATATACACACATACACACCCACACACACCCACACCCACACACACACACACACACACACACAGATATATACACATACACACCCACACACACTACACACCCACACACACACACAGAGATATATACACATACACACACACACACACACACCAACACACACACATACACACACACATACACATATATATATACATACACACACACACACAGACACAAACACCCCCTCCACACACACACAAACACCTCCCCCCCCACACACAGACACCACACCCACACCCACACACACACACAAACACCCACACACCCACACCCACGCACGCACGCGCGCACACACACACACACACCACATCATAGCACAACACAACCCACAAACAATAACGCATTGCACATACAACTACACCCTCACACATTGTCATACATTATATATATATATATATATATATATATATATAGAGAGAGAGAGAGAGAGAGAGAGAGAGAGAGAGAGAGAGAGAGAGAGAGAGAGAGAGAGAGAGAGAGAGAGAGAGAGAGAGAGAGACGGAGAGAGAAAAGAGGATGTAGTAGTGGTATTACATTGAGTCGTTAAAAAACTCGCTCTGGGTGGGAGCCGGTACCAGGCTGTGAATCCTGTACCTGCCAGCCTTATGTCCGATGGCTTAACCACGACACCACCGAGGTCGGTCTGAATAGTATGAAGAATTCTTCCAGTCGTGACATACTGCTACCACCAGTAACTGAGGCTGGAATCTGGCTCAGTTAGTAGAGCGCTCACCTGATGTGTTTGGGACCATAGGCGTACGGACTCCCCCTTTTTTTCTTTTTCTTTTTTTGGGGGGGGGGGGGGGGGGAGGGCAGGCTGACTTTTGCCCAAATTAAACGAAAATGCCCGAATCTGGATAACAAAATTTATTCAAAATTAGCATTACTACCAAACAGTTATATAGGGTTGCAAACTAATCACTACGCATTTGTACATTTTGATGATAGAATGATGGAAATACATGGTAAAAAGGTCTCAGGTTAGCACATTTTCCCCGAATATCTGTATAATTTTTGCCCGAATTTGAGGTTTTGCTCCAGCACTAGGGGTACAGTCTCATACGCTTTTATGCTTGGGACGAAGGATCGAATTACCCAGTGAACCCATTCTCTGACTGTATCCCCCCATCCCCGTCCCAACCAGTGACTGATATATCAAATGCCATAGTATGTGCTATCCTGTCTATAAGAAAGTGTATATAAAATATCCCTTTCTATTAATATAACAATGTTGAAGGTTTCCTCGGAGACCATACATGTATGTTAAAATTACGAACTGTTTGACATCCAGTAGCCGATGATTAATAAACCAATGTTCTCTATTGCTGTCGTTAAACAAAACAAATTTTAACTTTAACCATCAGTAGGCCTAACTGGTGCTTCTTGAATGGCTAAAATTAGTCCTCTAAAGTTTATTTTCATCTTGAAACCATTTTGCCTTCAAGCCAAAAGTATTTCCCGGGCAGAATTCTTCAAAGATAATTTTGACTATTCATGACGATATTTTCAGACCTTAAAATAAACTATCACTTATAGTTCTTCCCTGAACATATTTTGAATAGTTCATTAGGACTGAATTATGATACTTGCAAATGGTTTTGTTGTTACGAGTGAGGTCATACGGGGCAGCCAACAAGTTCGTAGAATTAGCTACTAAAACTGAATTACTTTTCAGTAAGGGCGGGACGTAACCCACTGGAAAAGCGGTCGCTTTGTGCGCGGTCGGTCTAGGACCAATCCCCGTCGGTTTGGGCTATTTCTCGTTCCAGCAAGTGCACCACGACTGATGAATCAAAGGCCCGGATATAGGGATCCTGTTTATGGAATGGTGCATAACCAAATGTTTTACATCCAATAGATGATGATTAATAAATTAGTGTGCTCTAGTGGTGTCATTAAACAACAACAACAACAACAAAACCTTTTAATATAAATACAATCATCTTTGACCTCGGTGCATTTGGACCAATTATCCTTCAAGCTACTGATTCCAGCAAAATAGAAGTCTTCTAGCCCATCAACCACCTTTTTTGCACCCTTCAAACTTTCATCATCTTAACGGTTTGACCAGTGCTGCAGTTGATGCTAAACATAAGTAAGGGGTATGGTAAATTATGAGTAATCATGAAAGTAATCGCCGATTACGATGACATTAGCAATGTTATCGATTACGATTGCGATTACATGGCATTCTCAAACACTGTAATCAATCATGATTACGTTTACATGTAAACGTGTAATCAATTACAATCGATTGCGATTACCCCATTTCTGATATATATATATATATATATATATATATATATATATATATATATATATATATATATATATATATATATATATATATATATATATATATAATATATATACATATATACATACATGCATGTAATAAAATACGACCGCCGTGTGCATAGCCAGCCCCCATTAACAGACGTTAAGTTAAGTGATAAAGATGGCGACATCCATTGCTGTTGTAGATATAGAATTCATCTTTGTACGAAATATTATAGCACGATGTAGTCGACTGGACCTGAGCGCAAACAGATCCTTGCGATGTGCAGCATGGGGTAAATAAAAAGAAGGCCGTCGACAGTGCAGATTAAATGAGGAGAAGTGGTCAGAACGATCTGAAAGTGTTAACAAGGCCTTGCGTGTTGTATTATAGATAGGGGCGGGACATAGCCCAGTGGTAAAACGCACGCCTGATGCGCGGTCGGTCTAGGATCGATCCCCGTCGGTGGGCCCATTGGGGTATGTCTCGTTCCACCCAGTGTACCACGACTGGTATATCGAAGGCCATGGTATGTGCTATCTTGTCTGTGGGATGGTGCATATAAATTATCCCTTGCTACTAATAGAAAGAAAATGTAGCGGGTTTCCTCTCTATGACTGTAAAAATTGCCATATGTTTGACATCCAATAGCCGATGATTAATAACTCAATGTGCTCTAGTGGTGTCGTTAAACAAAACAAACCTTTATATTATAGATCCCCGTCACAACTGGTGTAACAAAGACCGTGGTATGTGGTATCTTGTCTGTGGGATGCTGCATATAAAAGATCTCTTGCTGTTAATCGGAAATTGTAGCTCATTGCTTGCAAACCCGCTGTCGCCACTTCATAGGCTACTCTTTTCGATTAGCAGCAAGGGATCTTTTATATGCACCATCCCACATATAGAGTAGTACATACCACGGCCTTTGATATACCAGTCGTGGTGCACTGGCTGGAGCGAGAAATAGCCCAATGGGCCCACCGACGGCGATCGATCCCACACCGACCGCGCATCGTGCGAGCGCTGAACCACTGGGCTACGTCCCGTTACCTCGTTAAATAAAAGATTTCTTTCTTTCTTTATTCCATTTTGTGTTTGTTACTAAACATTTCGTGTACATGTCTTTATGATGTTTTGCCGCGAAGAGTCTTACTGTGTGCTTTAAAGTTACAATCTCACTTCACCGAATTACAATCTCATTTACTAATGCGAAATACGAACACAATTAAAGGGGCATTCCTGAGTTTGTTGCATTTTGTAAGATGTTATCGACTAACAGAGACTTTTTAACGATTGTAATTACATACAAATTTATTTTTCTCCATAAAATATTAATGGCTGTATATTAAAAGTATTTCTGATCGTTCTAATATTTGTACTAGGTTACATTTCATTTTATTTCATAAAATATTTTTTTCGTACGTACGAAATTATTTCAAGACAAAATCCAGTTTGGGCTTCTTACAAATATTAAGACGACCAGAAACCTATTGAATATACAGACACTGATATTCTAAACAAGAAAATATATTTAATATGTAAGTTTAATCATACAAATATTTTATTAGTCGGGAACATCTTACAATGCAGCAAACTCTGGAATGTCCCTTTAAAGTTTCAATAACTCACAATCTCACATCACCATATCATAACATCGTTTACTAATACAAATACAAACACAATTACAGTTTTAACTAAGTCACATTCTCGGCTCACCATATTATTATATAACATCATTTACTAATAAAAACACAACTACAGTTTTAACAAACTCACATTCTATAACATCATAATCATTTACTAATAGAAACACAACTACAGTTTTAACAAAGTCACATTCTCGGCTCACCATATTATTATATAACATCATTTACTAATAAAAACACAACTACAGTTTTAACAAACTCACATTCTATAACATCATAATCATTTACTAATAAAAATACAAACACAACTACAGTTTTAACAAACTCACATTCTCGGCTCACCATTATATACTCTGTCAAAACAGAAACGCATAGGTGATAGGGAAAGAAGAAAAGTGTTTGATTTGACAAAATATAGTTTTTTTTTTGTACAGTGTTGCTGAATGACATTGTTTGTTAATGTTCTTGGAATGGGACAGCATGCCCAAATGCACCCTAAAACAAATTTAACGCACGTTGTGGCACGTTGTGCGACAATTGCAGGAAATCGGCGTGAAATGGTCTGACTTTGGTGAATGCACGTGCAACTCGGGGAAAAGATTGAGGTAGTGATGGGTATTTAAAGCTGCAATGCTCGCAAGGCAATGATGCCTCATTTCCATTTTGAGTTACAAGATGCCAAGACTAAGCCTGCCGAATCGAAACATTGTAATAGGCCACCTCCAGTTAGGTGAATCGCAATCAGCAGTCGCACCCCACATGAACGTCCATCAGAGCACCATTTCACGTCTCTGGGACAGGTACCAACAGTTTCATTCAACTGAAGACCGGCTCAGAAGTGGAAGACCTCGCATAACAACTGCAGCACAAGATCGCTACCGGGTTCTGCATTTGCGTCACCGAACTGCCACAGCAACGAACACTGCTGGACGCATACCTGGTTTGAGAAAGGTGTCTGCACCAACCATTCGGAACCGACTTCGAGAAGCTGCTTTACGGACTAGGAGACCGTATGTTGGCCGCGTCCTGCGACGTCAACATCGACATTTACGTGTTCGCTGGTGCACGAATGTACAGGGGTGGAACTTGGGGACGAGTCACGTTTCCTTCTACAGCGACGTGATGGACGACAACGTGTTTACAGACGCCGCAATGAACGTTTTACCAACAATTGCGTCGCCCAAGTTGACAGATTCGGTAGAGGGAGTGTCATGATGTGGGGAGCCATCTCATATACCGGCAGAAATGAACTTATGTTCGTACAAGGCAACCTCACAGCTGTACGCAAGCGGAATGAAATTCTTCGCCGTCACATGCTCCCCATGTTGGATCGACAGAGAGAATTATTACAGCAGGAAAATGCCAGGCCGCATACAGCACGTGTAACAATGGATTTCCGACAGAATGAGAACATTAATGTGCTGCCATGGCCATCAAGATCGCCAGATCTCAACCCCATTGAACACATATAGGACGAACTGGACAGACGTGTACGCCAGCGTGACCCGGAGCCTCAGACGCTTCCGCATCTATGACATGCACTGCAGGAAGAATGGGCTAGAAATCCACTCATTCAGTCTATGCCAAGGAGATGTCGAGCAGTAATTGCTGTTCCTGGTGGCCACACAAGGTACTGATTTCAGCGCCCTCGTGCGACGCTGTTTGGTGACAAAAACGCCTCCACTGCCGTCAGTCCATAGCAAGAACATTGTCACATACTCATGTCAAATTTGACTGTGATACGATCATAAATAACGAAATTATGCCACTTTGTATTAAAGAGATAATTCCATGAATATTCCGCCTATGCGTTTCTTTTTTGACAGAGTATATATAACATCATTTACTAATAAAAACACAACTACAGTTTTAATAAACTCGCAATGTCACCTCATCATTTTAGAGCACCATTTACTAATACAAAATAAAAACACAATTACAGTTTTAATAAACTCACAACTCACAGTCTCGCCTCACTATATTATAACATCATTTGCTAAAACAAAGTACAAACAATTACAATTTTAATAAACTCACAATGTCGCTTCTTCATATTATAATATTTTTTCTAATACAAAATATAAACACAACTACCGTTTTAATAATAACTAATGTATTATCGCTATCTACGGTTACCGTCAACTGCCTTCAAACAACATACAAGTTTGTTGCCACGTTTAAAGGCATATTGTCACAGACCACTGACCTATTAAATGTCTTAACAAAGTATTACGTGAAAAATATGTATTTGATTTGTCCCAAAATGTACTTTATTCAACACTCTAATTAACCATCATACTCCAGTTATTAATAATATTTTGTAAAAAAATAATTGAATTATGGCAATGATCCATAATTTAAAAATTAATATTGTCAAGAGGATAGACATGGATTTCACTCCATCATGGTTTAGTTACGGTGATTCAATAGTCAGATTTAGTTTCCAAACATTGATGTGATTTTCATGTATTATCTACTTTTGGAGAAATAAGGTCCTTAAATCCGTGACAGTTTGCCTTTAAACGAAATACTTTTTTTTACACACCCATTGGTGAGAACATCATTCGTTATTTACGGTTTTACACGCTAATAACACACCTACCAGCGGTATCGATTTAAAGAGTTGCTCCAAGGTGATAACCAGGTAGCCACAGCCATACCATCCAGCGACAAAAAAGGTCCTTTGACGTATAATTTAAAGTGAAACTCATTATGCTGTGGCGCACACAAGAAATAGTAAGGCATTAAAAAGGGTTTAGTTGTAAAAGACGTTTACATTTATTTGAAATCTGTTGTTTGAGATACGTTTTAAAGGAACTCGTAAGATACATGGTAACACGTTGTTGTTGTTTTTTTGTTTTTTTTATACACATGTACGTGTTAACAATGTCAAGACAAACGATTGGTTGCTCCTAGGTGATGACCAGCTCACCAATGCCATACGTCCAATAAAAAAACCCTACACGATGGGAATCGATTACATTGTGACGTATAGTTAACCTGACAATCATGTGTCTGTGATGCGTAAGTTAGCTACAAGTACAACGACTGTAAATAACTTTTAGTCGAAAAAGATGTTAAAATTTGCTTTAAACCTGGTTTTTGAGGATATGTAAAAAAATAGAATAAAACATTCGTGTCCGTTAGATACCATTTATCTCACAGCTCGTTGTTTAAAAACGTATCAAACACGCTTTCGCTCGTTAGACACATTTTAAAACAACTCGGCCACTCATGTATTATTCTCCATTTAACCTCCATGAAATGACTAAAAAATGATATTTCAGAGCCTCTGTGTTTCAAAATGTCCTGGGAGGTATGCCCCTGATTTCCTTAGCGTCTTGCTCCTTCCATGCTCTTCGTTCTAAGAACTCATCTGCCCTTCCCCCTCTAAGACACACACAATCCTAGCTACAGCACTGATTTGTGTCCGTTAGATACCATTTATCTTACAACCTGTTTAAAAACGATTCCAACTTGCTTTCGCTCGTTAAATACGTTTTAGAGGAACTCGTAAGATAATACATGATATCTAAGGGCCAATCATGTAGTATTGTAGTGGGGCAGGCTAGTTTTTGCCAGAATTATACGAAAATGCACGGATCTGGATAACTACATTTATTCATATTAGCATAACTACCAAACAGCAATAGAGCCGATATAGCGGTTTTGTAGTAATGCTAATATGAATATTATAGAGTTGCAAACCAATTACTACGCAACTGTACATGGATTACAACTAATAGTGATGGTAGGATGATGGAAATACATGGTAAAAAGGTCTATGGTCAGCACATTTTCCACGAATATCTTTATAATGTTTGCCCGAATTTTAGATTTTGCTCCCCCCTGCCCCCAGTCTGTCTCTCTTGCTCTCTCTCTCTCTCTCTCTCTCTCTCTCTCTCTCTCTCTCTCCTCTCTCTCTCTCTCTTGCTCTGTCTCTCTGTCTCTTTCTGTGTCTCTCTCTCTGTCTCTGTCTGTCTCTCTCTCTCTCTCCCTCACTTTATCTCTCTCACCGTCTGTGTCTCTCTCTGTCTGTCTTTCTCTCTTGCTTTGCTTTATTTCTCTCTCTCTCTCTCTCTCTCTCTCTCTCTCTCTCTCTCTCTCTCTCTCTCTCTCTCTCTCTCTCTCTCTCTCTCTCTCTCTCTCTCTCTCTCCCTCCCTCCCTCCCTCTCTCCTCTCTCTCTCTCTCTCTCTCTCTCTCTCTCTCTCTCTCTCTCTCTCTCTCTCTCTCTCTCTCTCTCTCTCTCTCTCTCTCTCTCTCTCTCTCTCTCTCTCTTTCCGTCTCTATCTCTCTTGAGGAGAGCGATTAATTACTCCCCTAACTAAAGGTTATGGGGAACCATATAAGATATGACCAATAATGATGCTATATAAAGTTAAATTTTGTTTTGTTTAACAACACAACTACAGCACATTTACTTATTGGATGTCATTGATCTATTGGATGTCAAACATTATGTAATTCAAACATACAGTCTTAGAGAGGAAACTCGCTACATTTTCCCATTAGCAGCAAGGGATCTTTTATATGCACTATCCCACAGACAGGATAACACATACCACAGCCTTTGATTTACCAGTCGTGGTGCACTGGCTGGAACGAGAAATAGCCCAATGAACCCACCGAGGGGAATCGATCCTAGATCGACCGCGCATAAAGCGAATGTTTTACCACTGGGCTACGTTCCGCCCATGATGCCATATAAATTCACAACCTATAATGAAAGCTAAACATTGCTCTCTTTGAATTTGTCTCTGCGGAGTGATGTAGAGCAAGAGTGATAGTTACCTCTGAAAATCAAAACCATTGAACTGACCTTAAATCAAAATAAAGATTTCAAGATGGAATACACGTTTTCTCGGGCAGAAATGACACTTATCCAATTAAATATGTATGCAATATATTTTGTGATTTGTATCCGAGAACGACGCTCCAAATACACGTAATTTTGAGTGTACAGGTACTTTTGAGTGTATCTGAGTACGACCCTTCAAAGGCACGTACTTTTGTGTGTATCTGAGTACGACCATCCAGATACACGTACTTTTGAGTTTATCTGAGTACCTCCTTCCAAATACACGTACTTTTGTGTGTATCTGAGTACGACCCTCCAAATACACGTACTTTTGTGTGTATCTGAGTACGATCCTCTAAATACACGTACGTTTGTGTGTATCGGAGTACGACTCTCCAAATACACGTACGTTTGTGTTTTTATTCTGAGTGCAGCATCAATTACAAGCCTCTGATTGCGACATTTACCTGGGTTAAAATATTTACTATTTTTGTCTTCAGAAGCCTTAGAACCTTAACGACTCGCCTTTCTTCTTGATGATTGTCAGCTGATTGCAGTAATACTAAATACATCGTTTGTTAGTACTTTTCTTTTGAAAGGAGAGGGATTTTTGTTTGATAACACGCTACGTGTCCCCACTGAAGTCTTTCTCTCTCTCTCTCTCTCTCTCTCTCTCTCTCTCTCTCTCTCTCTCTCTCTCTCTCTCTCTCTCTCTCTCTCTCTCTCTCTCTGTGTTTGTCTTTCTGTCTGTCTGTCTGGCTGACTGGCTCTCTCCCATTCTCTTTTATGTCTCTCTTGAGGGGAGTGATTAATTACTCCCCTAACTTAGATTATGGGGAGCCATATAAGATATAACCAATATTGATGTCATATAAAGTTTGTTTTGTTTAACGACACAACTAGATCACATTGATTTATTAGATGTCATTTATCTACTGTCAAACATTATGTAATTCTGACATATATAGTGTTAGAGAGGAAACCCGCTACATTTTTCCATTAGTAGCAAGTGATCTTTTATATGCATCATCCCATAGACAGGATATCATATATCACGGCCTTTGATATACCAGTCATGATGCATTGGCTGGAACAAGAAATAGCCTACTGGGCCCACCGACGGGAATCGATCATAGACCGACCACGCATCAAGCGAACGATTTATCACTGGGCTACGTCCCTACCCCTGGTGCAAAATAAATTCACATGCTCTCCTTGAACTTGTCTCTGGGGAGTGATGGTAAGCGCGAGTAATAGAAAGAAAGAAAGAAATGTTTTATTTAACGACGCACTCAACACATTTTATTTACGGTTATATGGCGTCAGACATATGGTTAAGGACCACACAGATTTTGAGAGGAAACCCGCTGTCGCCACTACATGAGCTACTCTTTCCGATTAGCAGCAAGGGATCTTTTATTTGCGCTTCCCACAGGCAGGATAGCACAAACCATTGCCTCTGTTGAACCAGTTATGGATCACTGGTCGGTGCAAGAGGTTTACACCTACCCACTGAGCCTTGCGGAGCACTCACTCGGGGTTTGGAGTCGGTATCTGGATTTAAAAATGCCGTGCCTCGACTGGGATCCGAACCCAGAACCTACCACCCTGTAGACCGATGGCCTAACCACGACGCCACCGAGGCCGGTTACGCGCGAGTGATAGCTACCTTTGCAAAACAGGACCACTAGACTGAACCCAAATCAAAATAGCATAAAACGGATTTCATTCACTATTTCATAAAGCAATCAGTCGATTAATAAAGACTCCCAGATGGAATACACGTTTTCTCAGGCTGAATTACACTCATGGTTTATTTTGCAAGCTTATCCTTCTCTGTTATTCATTTTGCAAATAGCACGTCAACACTGTAAAGCTGGTCAGCAAACACAGCCTATGAGGTATAATGATAAAGCAAAACATGTTACATGATTCTTTCCAAGTAGCGAAAACGACAATATGATCTTGTCAAGTGATACTAACGAACAATGCCATCAGTTTCAGTTTTTTTTACAAATGATCAGGCCAAAAAAATCAGTTTCAGGTTTTTTTACAAATGAAGGAAAAAAAAAAAAAAAAAAAAAGAGAAAAAAAAAAAAAAAGAGAGAAAAAAAAAAAAAAAAAAAAAAAAAAAAAAAAGAAAAAAAAAAAGGATGGGTCGTTGCGTATGTTTATTCAATGTGAACACCATAACGGGCATAATTAATGTATTGATGTATTAAATGAATATAACGGATTTAGAGATCATCATATTTTAAAGGGATGATTCGAAGATATCAACACAGCTAATCAACAATAATGAGATGAAAATTAATGGTTTTGTTAAATTTTATTTCAACACCGGAACATTTTCTTCGACATGAAATAGATTTAAAATGTGCTGAAGTGTCAGTAAACAAATATTCATTTGCACTTCTATTGTTTTATCCATTCTACATTCGTAGCAAGTGGAAGCTTTCGGTTCCCTCCCATTTTACCTTCACCCATTTTGCCAACAACCCAGTTTGCCTACACTCAGTTTGCCTACAGTATGAAAAAGTGACATCCCCAGTTAATAGTGGGACAATCCCTATTATTTTGTGTCTCAAACCAATATAAAACCATTGTATTATTTAAACAATTAAGATTTTAATGAACATAAATAATGTAATTGGGGCTCAGTTGCGCAAAGGTGATTTCATGCTCTTTATGGTGATTAGTACTAGTCCAACGATCCCATACTGTGATCTTTAATATGTAATCAAAGTGAAATGACCTCATGATTCTTTGATATAGGATTAAAGTTCAACTTTGTACAAAATATTTGTTTAATATTTGTGAGGTCATTTTAATACTAGTTGTTTAATTGGTTTTGTTGTGTAGTGTTAATCGTGTTTATAATAAAATATGTTTGTCATATTATTTTGTCATGTTATTTTTATACACAGGGACCATACATGGAATGTTCCACTTTTAACTGGGGATGGCATCTTTTTAAACTGAGGGTAGGCAAACTGGGTTGTAGGCAAACTGAGTGTAGGCAAACTGGGTTGTAGGCAAACTGAGTGTAGGCAAACTGGGTTGTAGGCAAAATGGGAGGACACCAAGCTGAAATATATGTTTATGTTATTTTGCTCTATGATGGGCTACTCAAAAGTAAATGTTCATCACACATAAAATAATTCAGTTTTTTTTTATTAAAAGAAAAAAAAATTAACACCGCAACATGTTGCCATTGCGGAATTGATGAAATATCTAAATAGCTATATATATACACACACACACACACACACACACACAGTCGAACTTGGTCTAACGGCCACCTGCCTATAACGGTCACCTGCACATAACGACCACACTGCCCCCCCCCAACGCATTTCTTTCTTTATGTGACCTCTATAGAACGGCTATGTATATATATATATATATATATATATATATATATATATATATATATATATATATATATATATATATATATATATATATATATATATATATCAATAAAATTTTCGTTGTATTATTAAATAATTCGTCGACTCCACTAGTCCACGGATTACACGAAAATAGACAACCACGAAGACAGAAAGCGATTTCACAGTTGTTTCTTAAGACCGCCGTGATAGCTATGTGTCAAGTTTACGAACTATCCAATTAAATATGTATGAGAGATATTTTGAGATCTATAAAAATAATAATGTTGAAAAAAGAATGATGTTTGGAAGCCACGTGTTTTTGCTGCTGTAGTTGAACTCTACTGGCAGCTGTTCTATGTTTACAGACTGATTTCTATCAATTGGGAATAGAGTTGTCTGGATGTCTTCGTGCATCTGATCAGCTTATAGTCATACAACATCTTAATGACTCAGAACTTAGTTCGAGCCCATGAAAATGGTCATTAAGTCTAGTTTATAGTCTACAGCCGGCCTCGACCTCGGTGGTGTCGTGCTTAAGCCATCGGACCTAAGGCTGGTAGGTACAGGGTTCGCAGCCCGGTACCGACTCCCACCCAGAGCGAGTTTTAACGACTCAATGGGTAGGTATAAGACCACTCCACCCTCTTCTCTCTCACTAACAACTAACAACTAACCCACTGTCCTGGACAGACAGCCCAGATAGCTGAGGTGTGTGCCCATGACAGCGTGCGTGAACCTTAATTGGATATAAGCACGAAAATAAGTTGAAATGAAATGGTCATTAAGTTTAGTTTATAATCTATAAATCTGCAACACACATTTGGATATGGTTATTAACAGAGAGAAGCTAAAGTCTGTGATGTTCAAACACAGTTTAAAAACAGAGCTTGCCCAGATAACCATTACTTCTCAGACGAACGTGCCTTTTTTAGAATTAAGACAAATGCATTTTGGGTTTTTGCAAAAATCTGGAAGACCAGAACCACTTCTGGGCCCGTTCTTGTAAAACTTTTCTCTAATGACGTCACACACATACAATTTACACAGCGTTGTCATGACATTACTATTTCAGACTCAGTTAGATTCTCAAGTCTAGACTAAAAGATTTATAAGCACCAGGCTAGGTCTACGACAATTAATATTCTAAATAATAAAATTTAAGTACTTATCAAAACGGTCTTTAATAGTGAAAAATACGTCTTAGTGTTTAAAAACTAGGGTCTGTCATTTTAATGCCTCAGTAGCGTACTCGAACAATCTAGGTAACTCACACAAAGCCAACATTTTTACCACGGTTTATGTTATGCCATGATACCAAGTTTTAGAACTCTCCGATCAAAACTCTGGACGACAGAGTTACACATTTTTAATTAAAAGGTTTTAAAATTTTAATAAACATTCAAAAATTATAAAAAAAAAATATATATATATATATTTTGTGAAGACTGCACATGTGAATAATTATACTGAGTTTGAGTTCTATTTAATCAAAAGTCTAGGAGAAGACAGACTTTAAAATTTTCAATGATAAATTTTTGTTAGACATATTTTGAAATTTAATAAGAATTCTAAAATAAATACCTCTCTTTTAGTTTGTAACGATTTTCTCTGAGCATTGTTGTACTGCATTTTAGAATTGCCCAGTCCGAACTTTAGGAGAGGATAGACCTACAATTTCAACGTTAAATTTCTATTTAAAATTCTTAAATTTAATAACAATTAAAAACTTCCTAAATACCTCTTTATTAGTTTATAGAGACTGGTCCAGAGAATTAATGTACTGTCTAATAAAAACTCCAAGAGGACGAGAATTACTTTGCACATTCTCTCTCTCTCTCTCTCTCTCTCTCTCTCTCTCTCTCTCTCTCTCTCTCTCTCTCTCTCTCTCTCTCTCTCTCTCTCTCTCTGTGTATCTCTCGCTTGATGCGCGGTCAGTTTGGGATCGATTCCCATTGGGCTATTTCTTGTTTCAGCCAGTGCACTACGACTGGTATATCAAAGGTCATGGTATGTGCTATCCTATCTGTGGGATGGTGCATATAAAAGATCCCTTGCTACTAATGGAAAAATGTAGTGGGTTTCCTCTCTAAGGCTATATGTCAAAATTACCAAATGTTTGACATCCAATAACCAATGATTAATAAATCAATGTGCTCTAGTGGTGCTAAACAGAGGATCATTATGCTAAGTTTCAGAAAAATCCAATCAAAACTCTAAATGGCAATTCCAGCCAGTGCACCACGACTGGTATATCAAAGACCGTGGTATGTACTATCCTGTCTGTGGGATGGTGCATATAAAATATCCCATGCTGCCAATCGAAAAGAGTAGCCCATGAAGCCCTCTCAAATCAAATCCCATAGACGACAATAGTAACATACGTGGCTAAAACTCCTACCTGCAGTGTATCAATCGACATAAACGCCACGGATATAAATACTACCACCCCTCACCCTTAAAGTGAATCAGAAAACATTCGGGGTCAAGCTGCTCATTTCTGAGATAATAGATAGCGTCTATGACTACCCTAGTTCCGCACAAAATTTGAGTACTTTTTTCTTACAGGTACCCCATACATGTTTCAAGCACAAGGCTACTTAACACAGTGGTACTAGATGAAATAAAATTGCATACATATTTTGCCTAGATGAAACCATTTAGTTTTTTTTACAACTAACACACTCACATTTATCACCAACCACAGGACTTGTGGTGTTCACTTCTCTATCAGAAGTTGGGTGCCATTCACGACGAGATCCTTTACTGGACAATTCATCCTTCCTGCACTACTCAAAGAGGACTGCCACTCCCAGACTAATTTATTAAATCAAAACTAGAACAGTACAGAGCTGATTGGAATAATTGCAGCTGTGATGACATACACTCATGGATCATTGTCAAAATAGTGATGATATCAGGTGTTCGCAAAAGCTGAGCACATCCTGTCTCAACGGTGGTACCCGTTATGAGTAATGTCATCACAGCTGTGAAGATCGTCATTTCATCTAAAACGATAAACAAATGTCCATAAGTTTCACAAAGAGATTTCATTTTAAAAAAGTATGCACAAGTTAAAAATATAGAACAGCATCAGTCAGCATGGACATAGATTCAAATAAAATGGAATGGTATAGCGATGGAATCGTTGTTGTTGGAATCATAATAATACAAATAGTAGTACACCAAACAGTATCTCACAGGGTGGAACTTTTCGTTCCACAATTAACGCTACCATTCCTGCTATTGGTCATAAATAAATGAAACAGTGTTTGTTGCGATAAAAAATTGTTTCATTTGGCCAATGCATTCCTGTAATTTAATTTCAACTAGTGTTAATATATATCAGCTACAATTGTGCTTAACTGCTCTATCAAAAGTTAGGAGCACCTCGAACTTTGACCCAGCCGGATGTTATTTGGTTTAGTACTACATGTACCTTCTGCAGGGGTACACTTTTCAACTTATTTATACTTTTGTGCTTCTTTTCATGCCTTTATCATATGTTACGGATTTTTTTGTGTGGGTTTTGTGTGTAGTTTTTTTTGTGTGGGTTTTGTGTGTAGTTTTTTTTGTGATGTGTTTTTGGGGGCGTGGGGTGGAATGGGTGTGGGATTTGTTATTTTAGTGTAATATTAAAGCTACACTTGACTATGTTCGCTTAATGGCGCCAGTCTGTTGTTAAAGAACCGTCTGCTACTGTATGGACGTACATTAGTCATACAAGTCATTAAGCTGTCGTCTGCCACAATTACTCATTTAAAGTGTACTTTCTGACATGTTTGGCTGTCGTACACAGCCGCAAGACGCTAATCATCTTGATTGAGAGCGGCACGTAGCCCAGTGGTACAGCACTCGCTAGATGCGCGGTCGATGTGGGATCGATCCCCATCGGTGGGTCCATTGGGCTATTTCTCGTTCCAGCCTGTGCACCACGACTGGTATATCAAAGGCCGTGGTAAGTACTACCCTGTCTGTGAGATGGTGCATATAAAAGATCCCTTGCTGCTAATTGAAAAGTGTAGCCAATGAAATGGCGACAGCAGGTTTACTCTCTCAATATCTGTGTGGTCCTTAACCATATAACCGTAAATAAAATGTGTTGAGTGCGTCGTTAAATAAAACATTTCTTTCTTTCCAATCATCTTTATTAGGCGCGGAACGGGGTGTGGGTGTGGGTGGGATGGGGATGAAAGGGCGGAAGCCATTGTCCCCCACTTTTTCATATTATTATATTCAAAACATAGAAATAAAGTATTTGAAGACATGAAATTCAAACATTTATCGGAAGAGCATGTCCTTGAACAGATTACAGCCCTTTGGACCCTTAAATTCTCCTCCTCATCCCATCCCCCACACACCAGCCTACGCTTCTGTATATCCCAAAGCGTCTACTGGGACAGACCAGGCCTCCCTTGCCATTAACAGACAAACGCTTTGTCCATAAGCGTTATACTTCGCTTGCAGCAGTTACGTCTGTAGAGAAATTAAAAAATATTTTGATAGTAACAGGAGGACGTTTGGTCTTTATGATGTCGTTAATAGGTAATGCGACATGATTACGATGTGTTACTGATGCGAGGTGGCGCATCAGGGACTTAATTATGTCCTTACAAATCGGAAAAAAGAAGAAAAAAAAATCCTCTCTCGAGATTCACTGGATGTAACAAGCAGCCAGATACAGTGACATATTGCCCGACATGACAGACATAGCTGGTTCTGGTAGTATCCCAGGGCATGGATGTACCTTTTAAAAAAATTCGGCTACAGTATTCACAAATACACTACGGTAGTTAACGTGGATTATGATTGGCGTTGGAAAATGCTATCACAACAAAACAAAACTCTATTTAAAAAAAACCTCAGATCACATAACATGATACATGAGTATTCATTCATTTCACAACTGGTATATCAAAGGCCGTGGTATGTACTACCCTGTCTGTTGGATGGTGCGTTTTAAGATCCCTTGCTGCTAATCGAAAAGAGTAGCCCATGAAGTGGCGACATCGGGTTTCCACTCTCAATATCTGTGTGGTCCTTAACCATATGTCCGACGCCATATAACCGTAAATAAAATGTGTTGAGTGCGTCGTTAAATAAAACATTTCTTTCTTTCTTTCATTCATTTCAACTTATTTTCGTGCTTATGTCCAATTAAGGTTCAAGCACGCTATCCTGGGCACACTCCTCAGCTATCTGGGCTGTCTGTCCAGGACAGAGGATTGGTTGTTAGTTGTTAGTGAGAGAGAGAAGAGGGTGCGGTGGTCTTAAACCTACCCATTGAGTCATTAAAACTCACTCTAGGGTGGGAGCCGGTACCGGGCTGCGAACCCTGTACCTACCAACCTCATGTCCAATGGCTTAACCACGACGCCACCGAGGCATGATACATAAGTAAATAATTACTTAATTAGTTCATATACAGATGGGGGGGGGGGGGGGGGGGGAATTATTTGGCATATTTCAAAATACTGGTTTTTGTGTCGGGTGGAATTTGAAACTTAGTGAAGTTTAAATAGTTTTTGGTGTCGGACATTGATAGAAAAAAAATAATATGAAAAAACGTGTTTTTTAACGACGCCTCTAGATCACATTGATTTTTATCTTATCATCGGCTATTGAACGTCAAACATATAGTCATTCTGACACTGTTTTCTTTAGAGGAAACCCGCTGTCGCTACATAGGCTACTCTTTCCGATAAGCAGCAAGGGGTCTCTTATATGCACAGGATAGCACATACCACGGCCTTTGATGAACCAGTTGTGGACCACTGGTTGGAACGGAAAATATCCCAAACTGCAAATGGGTCCAATGAGAAGGATCGATCCGATGACCGACCACTTCACAGACGGACACGCTACCGCTTGAGCTACATCCGAAATCAAAGATGCCATCTAACAGAATCAATGCAACACTCTATCAAAAGTATATTAGGAAACTTTGATTAACCAATGAACATGTTTGAAATCTAGCTTAACTAACTTACCCTTTGTTTTCTATAGGCACTTTACTTTTGGTGTCGGATGGAAATTATATCTTGGTGTCGGGTCGTAATAAAATTCCATACATTTCATCAGTATAATTTTAATGAACACGTTATACCACAGCTAGATATATATTTTAAAGTCTTATAAACATTTCTTATAAACATGGTTAATAAAGCAAAACACAAACACAACTACAATAGTAATTAAAGGGACAGACCCTACTTTCAGCCCATGAAAATGCACACTAAGTTTAGTTAATCTACAAACCTGTAACACAAAATTTGGACAAAGTTACAATAGAGTGAAACCTGAGTCGGTGATATTGAAATGGTGAAATGCACTCTAAAAATAGACTAAAACTCGACTGCATAAACTGTTACTTCTCAGACGCACGTGCGTTTTTAAAAATACGATATTAAAATATGATATTAAAAACACCAGGATGACCAAAACCATTTCGAATGTACGGAAATGGATAATCTAAACAATAAAATCTAAGTAAAGTATGATTTCAGTTATCAAAAAGAGATCTAATAGTAAAAAAAATGCCTTAGTGTTTAAAAACTAGGGTATATGTCCCTTTAAATATGGTTAACAAAGTAAAATACAAACAGCAGTCATAAACCGGTGTCTTTTAGCTATCAACGGATACTGCTAACAGCCGTGATGTCGCTATTTAAAGAGACATTCCTGAGGTTGCTGCAATTATTAAGATGTTATCGACTAACAGATATTTTTTGATGACTGTAAATACATACCAAATAAATTTTTCTGCATAAAATATTAGTGGCTGTATATTAAACGTGTTTCTGATCGTCCTAATATCTGTACTAGGTTAAATTTCATTTTATTTCCTAAAGTATTATGTTTTCGTACGTACGAAAGTATTTAAAGACAAAATCCAGTTATGATTTCTTACAAATATTAAGACGAAAAAAACACACTGTATATACAGACACTGATATTCTAAACAAGAAAATATATTTAATGTGTAAGTTTAATCGTAGAACTATTTGATTAGTCGGAAATATCTTACAATGCAGCAGACTCAGGAATGTCCCTTTAACGTTGTTGCACAAAACAATGAAGAATGTCGTTAACCGTTTAAGTGCAGAAATGACCGAGAGTGCACGCGTACACGACCTAGCTAAAGCCCAGCCACCACGCCGGGAATTAAATAGGGACTCTTTATGATGTACTGTTAATGGACATACCCTAGTTTTTAAGCACTAAGGCATATTTTAAAAAACTATTAGAGCCGTTTTTGATAACTGAAATCATACTTTACTTACATTTTATTGTTTAGATTATTAATTTCCGTACATTTGAAGTGTTTTTGGTCATCCTGATGTTTTTAATATCACAAAATTGATTTCTCATATTTTAAAAACGCACGTGCATCTGAAAAGTAACAGTTATGGAGTCAAGTTTTAGTCTATTTTTAGAGGGTAATTCACCATTTCAAAGTCACAGACTCGTGTTTCACTCAATTGTAACTTTATCCAAATATGTTACAGATTTGTAGACTAACTAAACTTCGTGTTAATTTTCACGGGTTGAAACTAGGGTCTGTCCCTTTAACTAAACTTCGTGTTAATTTTCACGGGTTGAAACTAGGGTCTGTCCCTTTAATGGCAAAATATAATATAGTCGTCTACGTTGTACTTGTAAGTGTGCCTCAGAACGAAATACAACTCGGCTAATTACCTGGTCTGGAATGGTTGTCACGTTTCTCTGAATTCACCAGTGAGCAGAAATAGTTGGAGGAAATGGAGTTTAATAAAGAGGTTGGAATTCGGGTCATCTGGTTGGAGAGACCCGGCTCAGGATTCATAATCAAGATGATTAGTGTCTCGAGGCTGTTGTGATTGTGGAATCCGCGTATTAGAAACCCAACTGTAGGTTTGGTAGTTTTCTCAGACGGCAACGTAAATGACCTACTGGTATCCATCCACACAATGGCAGACGGTTTCTTGTGTGGTAAATTACCGCCATTGTTACGTTAGGGTAAACGTTCTCGTGTTTAGGGGTGGTCTGTGAATAACCGCATTGCAGAGTTGTGAAGAGTACTATTGTGTAAGTACGTACACCGAATTCGACACTAAGTAACGCTTTATTAAAAGGGTATTAATATGTGCCTACGCAATTCTATTATTTTTTGCTAACAAATCAGCTTATGTGAGTTATGAAAGCATCAAACCATCATTAAAAGGACATTCCTGAGTTTGCTGCAACTTTTAAGATGTTATCGACTAACAGAGACTTTTTAACGATTGTAATTATTATCAAATATATTTTTCTGCATAAAATATTAGTGGCTGTATATTAAACGTGTTTCTGATCGTTCTAATATTTGTACTAGGTTCAATTTCATCTTATATCCTAAAATATTATTTTTGTCTTACGTACGAAATTATTTGAAGACAAAATCCAGTTTGGACTTCTTACAAATATTAAGACGACCAGAGACACATTGAATATATAGACACTGATATTCTAAACAAGAAAATATATTTAATATGTAAGTTTAATCGTAGAACTATTTTATTAGTTGGAAACATCTTACAGTGCAGCAAACTCAGGAATGCCCCTTTAAGTCTTGCATCTACGTTAAAGATTCAAGTGCAAAGGAATCATAAACTACGTAGCTTCATGGAATGAAAAGCTGATCTCATAGGCGTATGGGCTCTCATTTTTGTACGGGGGCAGGCTGGGTTTTTCCCGGATTAAACAAAAAATGCCCGAATCTGGATAAGAATATGTATTCATATTAGCATTACTGCCAAACAGCTATATAGGGTTGTAAATTAATAACTACACATTTGTTACATGGATTACAACTAATTTTAAGGATAGAATGATGGAAATACATGGTAAAACGGTCTTAGGTTACACAATTTTGCCCGAATATCTGTATCATTTTTGCCCGAATTTTAGATTTTGTCCACCACCCCCTGCCCTCTATCTCGTATGCTTATGCTAACAATAGAGCTTATGAAATCATCAAGCCATCATTAAGTCTTGTATCTACGTTAGTGGATTCAAGTGCACGAAAATCGTAAACTACATCACGCTCGTTTCATGAACGGTGCGGGTTAATGGTAGCACTAAACCAAATAATTTCTGGCTGGATCAAAGTTCGAAGTGCACCGAACTTTTGATAGAGAAGTTAACACCACAAGCCCTGTGATTGGTTATAAATGTGAGTGTGTTGGTTATAAACAAAACAAAACAAAAAGTTTCATCTGGGCTAAAAATGTATGCAATTTTATTTCATCTAGTAGCATTGTATCAAATAGTCTTGTGCTTGAAACGTGTATGGGGTACCTGTAAAAACAAGTACTCAACTTTTGTGTGATACAGGGATGTTGTAAAAACATCTGGTTCTACCGAAAATGAGCCATGACAGGTACTATTTTCTTCAGTTAATACTTTGATGTAATGGTTGTAGTACTGATATTTATGGGTCATAGTTTGGTTGATTTATTGCCTATAGTGTTTTCAGAAACAAACGCTAACATGGTCGCCTATGGGATTTTATTTGGTATAGTCATACCTATAGGGTAGACTCATAAGTGGCTGAGATGCTATGATGACCTGTCAACATGTCTATGCTTCAGTAGGTCTGTCTTTACCCAAATTTCCATACATTTTACAAAGAATTTGAAGGATTTCAGGAAACCTATGAGTGAAACTGAAATTGCAGAAAGAGTCTAAGAATTTCATAACAAATCGAGTTTGATAATATTACCTGTAACATAATTATGCGTCAATACAGTTACGCCATTCTTGTAGACGAGACGCCAGATAGAGATTCATGGAATCAACCACTATTTTGACTCTGTATTGTGCAGCGATACGGTCTTGATCGGAGATGACAGTTTTGTCATTCAGATTTAAAAACAGGTCGTGACTAATTATAATTGGTAAATCGCTATGAATGTCAAACTGTCAAACTTGATTTATAACAGTACATAATAAAGCTATATACAAACTGTCAAACTTGATTTATAACAGTACATGATAAAGCTATATACAAACTGTCAAACTTGATTTATAACAGTACATGATAAAGCTATATACAAACTGTCAAACTTGATTTATAACAGTACATGATAAACTATATACAAACTGTCAAACTTGATTTATAACAGTACA
Source organism: Gigantopelta aegis (assembly GCF_016097555.1). NCBI lineage: Eukaryota > Metazoa > Mollusca > Gastropoda > Neomphalida > Peltospiridae > Gigantopelta > Gigantopelta aegis. The sequence goes on along the minus strand of NC_054699.1, from coordinate 26,905,302 downwards.
TGATAAAGCTATATACAAACTTTCAAAATTGATTTATAACAGTACATGATAAAGCTATATACAACCTTTCAGCTCAATATCTGCAGGCATTATGAAAAAAAGCCGCAAAACTATGTGTGGGACAGTTGCACAGACAGACTGACAGACAGAAGGACAGAGATGAAACCTATAGTCCCCTTCCGTTGGACCTGTAGGGGACTAATAATGATATTATTGCTAATGTGTGTCGAAGCAAGATGAAACGAAGATCTACAATGTGTTCCATTATAATGTCAATTGTTAATTGAAATAAAAGAGCGCAATCTAGCTCAGTACAACGACCGGCCTTGGTGGTGTCATGGTTAAGCCATCGGGCATAAGGCTGGTAGGTACAGGGTTCGCAGCCCGGTACCGGCTCCCACCCAGAGCGAGTTTTAACGACTCGGTGGGTAGGTGTAAACCCACTACACACTCTTTCAATCTCACAACTAACAATTAACAACTAATCCACTGTCCTGGACAGAGAGCCCAGATAGCTGAGGTGTGTACCAGGACAGCGTGCTTGAACTTTATTTGGATATAAGCACGAAAATAAGTTGAAATGAAAACAAAATCGAACTACCTCGGTGCACACATTCTCTGACTATTCTCCCCCCCCCCCCATCCCAACCAGTGCCCCACGACTGTTGGTATATCAAAGGCTGTGGTATGTGCTGTCCTCTCAGTGGGAAAAGATGTTTTCCCTGTGTAATATCTTCAACTTAAATACAATTAGCTACTCCCTCGGTTGTACAACAAAGTCTACCGAGAACACGTGTTAATTCATTCTTGTAGTGATTGTTTTACGTCTGTGTCGTGTCATGTTGTGCTGTTGCCAGAATATATATATTTGTCAAGTGTAAGGGTTATTTTTGTATGTCTATCTGTGGAAGATGTTACAAATTGGCGACGAGGATGGGATTTTGTGCATTGAAATTAATTTTTGACTTTCTTCGACTAACTTGAAGTGCGACATTTTTGTTCGAAAAAAAATCTATTTCAAGTCACGTGACACTGCACGCGCCCCACGGACTGCCGAAGATATTTGCAAATGGCTACTTACGGCAAGATAAAGTAAAGTTTGTTTTATTTAACGACGCCGCTAGAGCACATTGATTTTTTATCTTATCATCGGCTATTGGAAGTCAAACATATGGTCATTCTGACACTGTTTTTTAGAGGAAACCCGCTGTCGCCACATAGGCTACTCTTTTTACGACAGGCAGCAAGGGATCTTTTATTTGCGCTTCCCACAGGCAGGATAGCACAAACCATGGCCTTTGTTGAACCAGTTATGGATCACTGGTCGGTGCAAGTGGTTTACACCTACCCATTGAGCCTTGCGGAACACTCACTCAGGGTTTGGAGTCGGTATCTGGATTAAAAATCCCATGCCTCGACTGGGATCCGAACCCAGTACCTACCAGCCTGTAGACCGATGGCCTGCCACGACGCCACCGAGGCCGGTTACGGCAAGATAAGTGAATTTGATTTAAAAGATGATTGGACTCAGTATATTGAACGTTTAGGTCATTATTTTGATGCTAACGAAATTGACAATGCGCATAAAAAGAAATCTATTCTTTTGAGCGAGGTTGGTGCAGAAACTTATGAATTGATGCATAACTTGTGTGTTCCGGAACTTCCAGGTGATAAAACATACGCGCAGTTGGCAAAATTAATTCAAGATCATTTGTGTCCAAAACCAAACATTGTTGTTCAAAGATGTAAATTCAACACACGTTTACGACGAAGTAACGAATCGGTATCTGCTTTTGTGAGTGAACTACGCAGTATTGCAGCGAAATGTGAGTATGGTGCACAGTTAAACGACAATCTACGCGATAGACTGGTAGCAGGCATAAACAATGACAGAATTCAACAACGGTTGTTACAAGATGCAAACTTAACTTTCAAAACGGCTTTAGATACATCATTAGCGATGGAAACTGCAGCAAAAAATGTTCATGATATTTCTCAAACAGCGCATTCCAATTCAGCTAGTGTTTCCACTGTTCATAAATTGCAAAAACGTAATTTTGACAGATCAAAGACACAAACTGTTTGTTTTCGATGTGGTAGAAAATATAGTCCAGATGAATGTTGGTTTAAAAATGCAACTTGTAATCATTGTGGTAAGAAAGGTCACATTAAACCAGTGTGTCGTGCAAAACAATACAGTCAAGTTAGTTCAACAAAATTAGACAAAATGCAGCAGCATTCAAGGAACTTTAATTCCAAAACTCATGTACTTCAAGATGAAGGGGAGGAAGAAGAATGTTATTCTATGTATACAATTGATGGTAAGAAGAAAGCTTCTTCTCAAATACAAGAATCATGCATAATTCAAGGTCAGAAAATTGATATGGAAATTGACACGGGCGGATCCGTTTCTGTGATCAATGAAGACACGTTTAGGTTGTTGAAAATTAATTCTCCATTGAGAAAATCCAAAGCTATATTACGTACTTTCACAGGTGATAAAATTATTCCAATGGGAGTAATTGATGTTTCTGTTCAATATCAGAATCAAGAAAAAACATTGCCATTATTGGTAGTTGCTCACGGTCCAAACTTGATGGGTAGGAACTGGTTGTACGAGATTCGTTTGAATTGGGAAAAAATTCAAAACAAATTTGGCATAAATAAAGTTTCATCAACAGATCATACTGCACTGAATGAACTTCTTCAGAAATATGATCATTTGTTTAAAGATGAACTTGGTGCACTGACAGGGAAAAAGGCTACAATTTACCTAAAGGAAGGTGTCACACCAGTGTTTATGAAAAGTCGTCCAGTTCCGTATGCTCTACGTGAGGGAATTGAAGTTGAATTGGAGCGATTAGAAGCTCAGGGGACTATCAAACTGGTTGAATTTTCAGATTGGGCTACACCAATTGTTCCAATTGTGAAATCTGATTCTACGGTAAGAATTTGTGGTGACTATAAGATGACAATTAACAAGGCTTGTAAAGTGGATTCTTATCCAATACCAAAGGTGGATGATCTTTATGCTAAGTTAGGCGGAGGACAGAAATACACTGAACTTGATTTGAGTCATACTTATGAACAACTAGTACTGGATGATGTTTCAAGTGAATATGTAACAATAAATACACAGAGGGGACTCTATCTTTATCAGCGTCTTCCATATGGCGTTTCATCATCTCCAGGCATTTTTCAACGTACCATGGAATGTTTGTTTCAATACATACCAAATGTTGTGGCATACTTGGACAATTTGATAATAACAGGTTCAAATGATGATGAACATTTGGAAAACTTATCTAAAGTTTTGGAGAAACTTTCACAGTCTGGTTTATGTTTAAAAAGAAGCAAATGTCAGTTCATGACAGAGAAAATGATGGTTCTTGGACATGTAATCAGTGAACAAGGTATTCAACCATGTGAAGCCAAAGTTAAAGCTGTTCATGATGCTCCTGTGCCTACAAACATTACAGAGTTAAAAGCCTACCTTGGTTTAATCAACTACTATCACAGGTATCTTCCAAACTTGTCATCGATGTTAGCTCTGCTTTATGATTTGCTGAAGAAAAATACGGTGTGGAGGTGGTCGTCAAAACGCAACAAGCGTTTGATTCATCTAAACGTTTGCTATGTTCGGATACTTTATTGGTACATTATGATCTAGAGAAAAAATTGATTTGATCATGCGACGCTTCTCCTTACGGAGTTGGTGCAGTTTTGTCTCATGTGATGGAAAACGGTGATGAGAGACCAATTGGATTCGCTTCAAGAACACTTGCTCCTGCTGAAAAGAACTATTCACAGCTAGACAAAGAAGGATTAACAATGATATTTGGAGTTAAGAAATTTCATCAATATCTGTATGGCAGAAGTTTTAAGATCACAGCTGATCATAAGCCTTTGCTTGGTCTTCTTGGTGAGAACAAGGGTATACCATATATGGCATCTGCACGTCTACAGCGTTGGGCTTTGACATTAGCAGCATATGACTATCATTTAGAATACAAAAGTGGCAAAGAAAATGAAAATAGTGATCCACTTAGCAGATTACCGTTACCTTCTTTTCCAGAAACAGTTCCTTTGCCAGGGGAGGTAATTCTCATGTTGGAACGTTTGGAATCAACACCACTTGATGCTAAACAAATAAAAATGTGGACACGTTCTGATCCAGTTTTGTCCAAAGTTTTGCTATATACCCAGAAAGGGTGGCCAAACATTGGTACACACGATGAATTGCAATCGTATTTTAGACGTAAAGATGAAATTAGTACACAAGATGGATGTTTGCTTTGGGGATCAAGAATAATTGTTCCACCTCAAGGACGAGAGAGAGAGAGAGTACTGAAAGAACTTCATACAACTCATCCTGGAATGAATAAAATGAAACGATTGGCTAGAAGCTTGATTTGGTGGCCAAAAATGGATCAAGAAATTGAAGAGACAGTAAGATTATGTCATACTTGTCAGTTAAATAAAAAAATCTCCTCCTAAATCTCCACTTCATCCATGGGAGTGGCCAGAACGACCATGGTCAAGAATTCATGTGGATCATGCAGGACCATTTCACAATCAAATGTGGCTCATAATTGTGGATGCTCATTCTAAATGGTTGGACATATATCATGTAGCATCTACAAGTTCTCAAACTACAATAGACATATTACGCATTTCATTTAGTAATCATGGATTGCCAGAAGTCATTGTGAGTGATAATGGTACGTCATTCACAAGTATGGAATTCAAAGGATTTTGTGAAAGAAACGGAATTCAACATATCACATCCACTCCTTACCATCCAGCGTCTAACGGTTTGGCTGAGAGGGCAGTACAGACTTTTAAAACAAGTTTTAATAAAATGAAGGAAGGAAGTCTTAAAACGAAATTGGCTCGTTTTTTGCTAAGCTATTGGAATGCTCCACAAGGTACAACTGGACAATCACCCGCTCAACTTTTGATGGGTCGACAGCTTCGCAGTCACTTAGATTTGTTACATCCAAATTTAACACAGAAAGTACAACGGAGACAACAGTATCAAAAGAAAACACATGATCAACATTCTCGTGTTCGAAATTTTGGAATCGGTGAAAATGTATATATTCGAAATTTCAGGGGGAAACCCGAATGGGTATCAGGTGTTATTGTGGAAAAATCTGGACCAGTATCATCTCGTGTCAGGTTAGATCATGATAATCGTATCATCCGTCGTCATCAAGATCATGTCAGGTGTCGAACAGATCACGATGATAATCAGATTCCGAGTTGTGTTTCTGAACGGGTTCAAGAAATGATACCAGAAGTACCAATACAGTCATCTATTCCTTTGATTGAGACTGGAGGGGACAAAGTTTCCAATGATGTTATTGAAACTGCATCTTCATCAGAAGCTATACTAATTTCTGTTCCAGTAGCTCAGAATCCGGTAGCTGGCACTCCTGATGTGCAAGAGAGACGTTATCCTGTTCGTGAAAGGCGTCTACCAACACATCTCAAAGAGTTTGTTAAATAGTGTAAATGCAATGACCTGTGTGAAAAAGGGCATAATAATCCCTTGGTCAGTTGCAAGGAGCACGTAGTTCCTTATTATAGTGGTGGTGGTTAAGGTTTTGTGTAAACACGTTATTAATGTATAGAACATGTTCATAATTAACAGGAAACAAGAACATTTGTTTTGAACATTGAACATTCTGATTTACAAGATAAATATAATTAACAGTTCACTTTAAATTTTATGAACAGTATAACATGGACAATAATTTGTAATGTATTTTTGTCTAATTCACAGTAACAGTGAACTGGAAGGGAGCAATGTAACATCTTCAAGTTAAATACAATTAGCTACTCCCTCGGTTGTACAACAAAGTCTCCCGAGATCCCCTGTTAATTCATTCTTGTAGTGATTGTTTTACGTCTGTGTCGTGTCATGTTGTGCTGTTGCCAGAATATATATATTTGTCAAGTGTAATTGTTATTTTTGTATGTCTATCTGTGGAAGATGTTACACCCTGCTAATAGAAAAATGTTTCGGGTTTTACCCAGAGACAACAAGTGAAAATTACCAAATGTTTGACATCCAAAAGAGGATTTTTTTATTTTTAAAAAATGTTTTTTAAATTTAAAATCTTTTTTTACGGACGGGACGTAGCCCAGTGGTAAAGCGCTCACTTGATGCGCAGTCAGTTTAACATCGATCCCCGTCGGTGGCCCCATTGGACTATTTTTCGTTCCAGCCAGTGATCCACAACTGGTGTAACAAAGACCGTGGCATGTATTATCCTGTCTGTGGGATGGTGCTTATAAAAGATCCATTGCTGCTAATCGAAAAGAGTAGCCCATGGAATGGCGACAGTGGGTTTCCTCTCATTATATCTGTGTGGTCCTTAAACATATGTCTGACGCCATACAACCGTAAATAAAATGTGTTGAGTGCGTCGTTAAATGAAACATTTCCTTCCTTCCATATAACCGTGAATGAAATGTGTTGAGTGCGTCGTTAAATAAAGCATTTCCTTCTTTCCAAAAGCTTTTAAATCCCAAATGTGTATTAAATCTATATGCTCTAATGGTTGGTGCCAATAATCAAAGCAGACTTTAAGTTTAAATGAAATAACACTTCAGCTTATCACTTGGCAGTATTACGGGCGCTGTGACCCAGAAATATACCACCAGATCAGCGCTAAGGCTGTCGCTTTAAAAAAAACTAATGCTACTCTGATGCTGTGCATTAGTGTTCAGTGAGACCTTCCTGCGTATTTATAAGGATCTAATAGACCAAATCAATTCCTATTGCCAATAATGTTAATTGCCGATAACGAGAAAGAGAGAAAGAAATGCAGACGAAGGAAAATGAGACAGACAACAGGGCGACCAACTTTCCGGAATTTTCCGAAAAATCGAGAATTTTAAACCCATATCCGGAATTCCGGAAATAATGCCAAATATCCGGCTGGGCACATGCCATTTAAATATTTAGTTAATGTTTTTATTAGCAACAGTCGTTTATGCTGAAAATTGCAGTTCCATTTGGGGGGGTGGGGGTGCCCTGTATTAGTTTCAACCTCTGGTGTACACTGCACAACAACTGAATATCAAATAAAAGTGTATTTATTTATTTATTTATTTATTTATTGCAAATGGATAATGGTATTTGAACAAATAACCAATGTTTTTGTATCTTTCTCTCTCTCTCTCTCTCTCTCTCTCTCTCTCTCTCTCTCTCTCTCTCTCTCTCTCTCTCTCTCTCTCTCTCTCTCTCTCTCTCTCTCTCTCTCTCTCTCTCAGTATACGTCTTCAGTCAAGGTTGATTGGTACCAAAGAAGAGAGTTTCATGTCAAAGTTCGAGGTGTACCTCAGATATTTATGGAGTAAAAACAGCTGTGGCTGTGATTGTAGTAATATATGGTAGAGATTGAGAGAGGGAAAGAGAGATGGTGGGGAGGAATAGATTGAGAGAGAGAGAGAGAGAGAGAGAGAGAGAGAGAGAGAGAGAGAGAGAGAGAGAGAGAGAGAGAGAGAGAGAGAGAGAGAGAGAGAGAGAGAGAAGAGAGAAAGAGAGAGAGAGAGAGAGAGAGAGAGAGAGAGAGAGAGAGAGAGAGAGAGAGAGAGAGAGAGAAAGAGAGAATAAGAGAGAGTGAGGGGAGGAAGGAGAAGAGATATGGAAGAGAGGAGAGAGGGGAGGTGAGAGAGGAAGAGACAGACAGACAGACAGACAGACAGACAGAGACAGAAGAAATCCACCACTGACATACAGGTTACTCCTTCCCAAACGTAGGAAGGTATGTTTTTATTCAAATGCACATAAGAAAGATTTTATTCCTTTTGATCTATTTTTACTTTTGCGTCTTCGATCTGCAAAAGCTAAACAAAATAAGAAAATTTAAAAATTCGCAATAAATCACTGTTGTCAACGGCCGTATCTTTAGCACATGATATCCAGTCATTACACAAAAGATACGGCTAGTTATTGGCGAGAAAGTTATCTCCTTTTGATAACAGCATGTATCGTGATATGTGATAGTGCGGATTATATTATACCCAAGACAAGAGATAAGACTTTATTTACTCTCTGGCCGTTGCACAACGGCGTAGGAGGAATATACACATAATATTTCTATAAACACGTGACAAGATGAAAGAGAAATACAAAAGTTAAATTACAATGATTGTGAATTAATTCCTATGAACATTTGCATACAACATAAAGCTGTGAATATTCATAAAAATACAAATATATAAACTGTTTAACCGGTAGAACTAGTTAAAATTGTTATTGGTAAATTAATGTTCAATATATATATATATATAAAATGTACTTCTGGGGGTTGGGGATGTGAAATATCAAGGATGTTTAAATGCATTCATAATTACTTTTATAAACTTTGCTAAATTCTTTAGTGTACTGATTCGTTTGTTTTGCATTAGTTCTTTGAATTTATAAGTACTTGGTCGAGTATAGTAATAGGGATGTAATCATTGAGTCCTAGAATTACTAAAAAAGTGGCAAATGATGTCAGGATCCAATCAGTTTTGATGACAGTATAATAAACCTCTAGCTATGTGTATATGTTACAGTCAGTGTCTAAAAGCAGCCAATTTGTAAAATGAGTGAAAAAACAAATAATAATTTTAAAAAATTAAATAACAAACAAAAACCCCAGAAAAGAAGAAGACATGTTTTCATTCAATATAGCCTGTTTAGCAACTTTAATTTTAATACATACTATTTCCAAGAATATGTATTTTTGTACGTTCTATACATGTCCAGTCATCCTCGTGTTTTTATTAGCATTCTTTAAGTAGATCTTTGCTGACAGTACGTTTGTACCTAACAATCTACCTTTTTTCTCTCCAACGGTTTGAAATACTTGGTTTAAAAGGACTCTGGAATGCGTGTATCGATATAACGTTTTACATTCCAAACAGGTAACATGTTTTATTAATATGCAATCTTCATGATTGTAAAGAGACAAAGAAAACAAATCTGGACAAACTGACACAGAGAGGGCAACAGAGAAACAAAGACAAAAATATCAGGAGAGGGAATGAGAGAAAGTGACAGGGAGAGACAGAAAGAAAGAGAAAAAAAGAGAAAAATGTTTTATTTAACGACGCAATCAACACATTTTATTTATGGTTATATGACGTCAGCCATAGGATTAAGGACCACACAGATATTGAGAGAGGAAACCCGCTGCTTCATGGGCTACTCTTCTCGATTACCAGTAAGGGGTCTTTTAGATGCACCATCCCACAGACAGGGTAGTACATACCACAGCCTTTGATATACCAACGAGAAATAACCTAATTGCCCCACCGACGGGGATCGATCCCACACCGACCGCACATTGAGAGAGAGAGAGAGAGAGAGAGAGAGAGAGAGAGAGAGAGAGAGAGAGAGAGAGAGAGAGAGAGAGAGAGAGAGAGAGAGAGAAGGAGAAAGAGACAGACAGAAAGACAGAGAGAGTTAAAGTTATGTTTGTTTTCGTTAACGACACCTCTAGAGCATATTGATTTATTAATCATCGGCTGTATGATGTCAAACATTTAGTACATTTTCTGATATATCGTCCTAGGAAACTCTCTACCATTTTATATGCACCGTCGCTTAAACATAATAGCACATACCACGGCATTTGATATACCAGTCGTACTGAGCTGGTTGGAACGAGAAATAACCCAAATGAGCCCACCAACGGGGATCGATCGACCGCTTTACCACTGGACTACGTTCCGCTCTGGCTTATAGGTTCTAATAGATCAAATCAATTCCTATTGCCGATAACGTTAACATGTACTAATAAAACTGGCACCTCACATCTAATCTACTTGTAAAAAAAATGGGGGTCACATACCATTTAAGAGATTTAATTAATGTGGGTTTTTTATTTTATTAGCAACCGTTATTTTTGCTGAAAATTGTTCCATTTTTGTATAACAAAAAAAAGTGTATTCATTTTATTTATTGTCAATGGATAATAGTATTTGCATAAATAAGCAATGTCACATATTACTACCGATCACAGCCGCAGTTGTTTTTACTCCGTAAACATTTGACGGTACACCTCGAACTTTGACACGGAACTCTGTTCTTTGGACCGGCCTCGGTGGCGTCGTGGTAGGCCATCGGTCTACAGGCTGGTAGGTACTGGGTTCGGATCCCAGTCGAGGCATGGCATTTTTAATTCAGATACCGACTCCAAACCCTGCGTGAGTGCTCCGCATGGCTCAATGGGTAAGTGTAAACCACTTGCACCGACCAGTGATCCATAACTGGTTCAACAAAGGCCATGGTTTGTGCTATCCTGCCTGTAGGAAGCGCAAATAAAAGATCCCTTGCTGCTAATCGGAAGAGTAGCCCATATAGTGGCGACAGCGGGTTTCCTCTCAAAATCTGTGTGGTCCTTAACCATATGTCTGACGCCATATAAACGTAAATAAAATGTGTTGAGTGCGTCGTTAAACAAAAACATTTCTTTCTTTTTTCTGTTCTTTGGTACCATACAACCAAGTACTAACTGTAAGTAGTGCATATAAATAAAATACCTAATGAACGTCAGTCTCTCCTGTCTCCGAGGCCGGCTCTTGTGCCCAGAACAGGCGTGCGCTACAACAGCTTGCTCTGAATGTGCACTTAAAGCCCTATGACCTCACCTTAACGTCAGTCTCGAAATGATATCATGCTATTGGTTTTGATGACCAGCTCACACACACACACAAAAATTCCATTAAAAAGTGTAGTAAATCCACAGTTTAAACCCTTCTCTGGTTGCGGTGACATGCTTCCTGTCTTAGAGACCGGCCTCGGTGGCGTCGTGGCAGGCCATCGGTCTACAGGCTGGTAGGTACTGGGTTCGGATCCCAGTCGAGGCATGGGATTTTTAATCCAGATACCGACTCCAAACCCTGAGTGAGTGCTTCGCAAGCCTCAATGGGTAGGTGTAAACCACTTGCACCGACCAGTGATCCATAACTGGTTCAACAAAGGCCATGGTTTGTGCTATCCTGCCTGTGGGAAGCGCAAATAAAAGATCCCTTGCTGCCAATCGGAAGAGTAGCCCATGTAGTGGCGACAGCGGGTTTCCTCTCAAAATCTGTGTGGTTCTTAACCATATGTCTGACGCCATATAACCGTAAATAAAATGTGTTGAGTGCGTCGTTAAATAAAACACTTCTTTCTTTTCCTGTCTTAGAATGAAGAGAATCTAGTACTCTCAAAGACTTGACAGAGAAGATGCTGCTACAACAGAGGTGATCGTTTTATTTTAAATGTATTTTATTATTTCCATCCCTGTAATTTCAGAACCGGAATGTCAAGCTCAATGAAATTTAGAGTGTTCGCCTGAGGTTGCGACGGGTCGGAGGATCGATCGCTTTAAATGGATTTTAATAGTTTCCTCTTTCCAACATGTGCACCACAAATGTCGTTTGCATGGCGTAGCCCAGTGGTAAAGCGCTCGCCTGATGTGCGATAGGTATAGGATCGATTCACGTCGATGGGTCCATTGGGCTATTTCTCGTTCCAGCCAGTGCACTGCTGTGGTATGTGCTTGGGTGCTAAAGTGCAATGCAGAAGTTCTAAATTGCTCAGCTTTTTTTGTCTTAGTGTATATGCATAATGAGGGGTAGGACATAGCCCAGTGATAAACCACCCACCTGGTGTGCGGTTAGTCTAGGATCGATTCACATCGGTTAGCCCATTAGGCTATTTCTAGGATCGATCCCCATCGTTTGCCCCATTATACTGTTTCTGGTTTCAGCCAGTGCACCACGACTGGCATATCAAAGGCCGTGTTATGTGCTATCCCGTATGTGTGATGGTGAATATGAAATATCTGTTCCGCTATTAATGGGAAAATGTAGCGGGTTTCCTTTTTAAGACTGTGTGTGTGTGTGTGTGTGTGTGTGTGTGTGTGTGTGTGTGTGTGTGTGTGTGTCAGAATTGTCTGACATCCAATAGGCAATGATTAATAAATCTGTATGTTCCAGTGGTGTAGTTAAAGAAGAAATAACTTTAACTTTTTTCAAAGGTTGTGGTATGTACTCTCCTGTCTATGGCAAAATTTTTAAAGAAGATTCTTTTCTTCGTATTTTACGGAAGCGGGTTTCCTCATGTATGGTATGATATGTCCATATATGGTATGATTTTGATGATGTTTATTCATGATTTACAGTGAATGTCTATAAACTGTGTCATAGTTTGCACATTAAAGTCGTTTACCCATTGGGCTATGTCTCGCTCCAGCCAGTGCACCGCGACTGGTACATCAAAGGCTGTGGTATGTGCTATACCGTCTATGGGATGGTGCATATAAAAGATCCCTTGCTGCTAATGTAGCCCATGAAGTGGCGACAGTGGGTTTCCTCTCTCAATATCTGTGTGGTCCTTAACCATATGTCTGACGCCATATAACCGTAATTAAAATGTGTTGAGTGCATCGTTAAATAAAACATTTCTTTCTTCTTCTTTTTTTCATAATGTACGGTAAATGTCTATATACAGTGCTATGTTGTGCACGTTAAAGTCGTTTACGCTTTATTTTTTTATTTTTTTATCTTTATTGTGTTTTTTTAACCCAGGTCACTGTGGATTTTATACAGAAAACAATATTCACTATTGTAAACAATATAAGCAACAGAGACAGGTTCTCTGTAACTCGTTACAACATGTACAACCAATAAATTGACAACTGCTTTTATATGGTCGAAATAACTTAAGTGATCTCTATAATAAAACAAAAACATTTATTTGTGTTCAAAATGTTAGTAAAACACATTGTTTTGATTAAAATTGTCTAATGGCTTGAAGGCAGTGTACTTCTTTGTTTCTGTTCCAGTTTCTCTCAAAAGCCTGTTGTACATAATATCCTCTTTTCCTCAATTTGATTGTTATTAAAATAAATTTGTATACACATTTTATATGTATACATTTAATTACTATAATTTAATTTAATTTACTATAATTTGTCGCCAATATATTGTATGTATATAGGAGATGGCCTTGGAAGTAGGCAAACTTGTGCCCAATCCTTTTGTTGTTTATCCTGTAAAATATATTTTCAATCAAACTCAGGTAGAGGTTTGTGCAGTTAATATTAAAAGATGAATTTCTATATCAAGATTGTTACAGTGTTTGGACGATTTACATTTATAGGTTACGGCGTTTTACGTCGTTACGGCGTTTTGACTAATTTGAAATGATGATGAACTGTAGTTTGAAGAAGAATCCTCTGTTATCTTTAATTAGATAATATACGATGTTATTAGGCGACACAGACAGACAGACAGACAGACAGACAGTCAGTTAGAGAGACAGACAGACAGACAGATACAGATAGATAGACAGACAGACAGATATATATATATATATATATATATATATATATATATATATATATATATAGAGAGAGAGAGAGAGAGAGAGAGAGAGAGAGAGAGAGAGAGAGAGAGAGAGAGAGAGAGAGAGAGAGAGAGAGAGAGAGAGACAGACAGACAGACAGACAGACAGGCAGATAGGCAGACAGGCATGCAGCATACATACACAGATACACACACACACACACACACACATATATATATATATATATATATATATATATAGACAGGATAGTACATATGCAGCACAGGTTGGAATATATATCGATATATATACCATATATATATATATACATGGATGGATGGTATGATGGATGGGTGGATGGATGGTTGGGTGGACGAAGGAAGGAAATGTTTTATTTAACGACGCACTCAACACATTTACGGTTATATGGCGTCAGACATATGGTTAAAGTCCACACAGATATTGGCTACCCGTTTCGATTAGCACCAAGGGATCTTTTATATGCACCATCCCATAGACAGGATAGTACATACCACGGCCTTTGTTACACCATTTGTGCAGCACAGGTTGGAACGAGAAATAGCCCAATGTGTCCACCGACAGGGATAGATCTTAGACCGACCGCGTATCAAGCGAACGCTTTACCACTGGGGTATATCCCGCCCCCTGGATGGATGGATGGGTAGGTAGAGAGACAGACAGACATATAAAGATACACATGTAACCTCTTTTTTCTCTTTTTTTAAAATACATATTTATTGTCCCAGATCATATAGCAGTGTCGGGGTTGGGAGCCCCGAATCACTGCCTTACATTTGTATCCATGGTCTAAGCAGCAACAAACTGTGTTAAAAATAACAAAACCTAATAGAAACTGATTCAGGGTGAAGTTCAACTCATGCATACAGATGAACATGGACAGTGGTCTATAATATAACTATTGTTATGATTCGAGATTTAAATGGGAACAGAGAAAATATCGAATAAGAAGGATGAGAATCAGAAAAGGATTTAGAAAAAGAAGAAAAAGAAGAAGAAAAAACCCAAGACAGATATAGATGGCATAAGAAGAAGGAATAAATGAGACATGAAACCCTGCGATCTCCAAACAAGCCATGCACTAAATCAATCTTAATATATATTGCTACATGTATATATGTATACATTATATTTTCTTAATAATTAATTATATCTATATCACTATCACTCACTCATTAAAGAGGTTGAGCCATAGGGACCATTCTTTAATAAATTTTTCATAATGGCATTTTTTAAATAGAATATATCTTTCTATTTGAATTTTTTTGTGCAATATGTTTTTAATGGCAGTGATTTCTAAGCATTTTTTCCCTATTTTTGTGCAGTAAATATAGTATTTTATATTAATAATTAGCCAATTAACAAAGTTAACTTTTTCATTATTTATGAAACCAAACATGATATTATTTTTATTAAAAGTAATTATATTCCCAGTCTTAGTTAATATCCAGGCCTGTACCGCATCCCATAAGTTTTTGGTCTCATTACACTCTACAAATAAATGTGATATGGTTCCAGGATAATTACTACATAAATTGCACATATTCGAATCGACGTAGCGAATCATATGTAAAAATGTATTAGTAGCTAAAATTCTTTGAAATAATCTGTATTGGAACCATAATAAAGTTGAATCGTTCACGCACTGGAAAGGTAGCAAATAGTACTGTTCCCAATTACTTGGTGTAAAAATAAATCCTTGATTCGTGTATTTAATTTGTGATTGTGGCGTTACTGATTTGAAGTTTATTATATCGTACATATCTTTACATCCTCGTTGGCTTTTTAACAATAGTTTTAGTTTCAATGGAAGAATGGGTTTATTTATTGTCGTGAAACTGTCATCTTTCAAAGTATCTAAATTTTTAAGGTATGATTTTATTGCTTTTACCAATGAAATATAGTATACAAAAATTTGTTGTTGTATGATATATATTTATAAATTTATCATAAGACAAAATACCACCTTGTTCATCGAATAGGTCACTTATGAAAATAATGCCTTTGCTGGCATAATTTTTTATATATAAAAGTTTTTCGATCTATAAGTATTTCACTGTTATGCCAGATGTTAGTACATAAAATATCGTTTACACTTTCAGGATTATGTTTATTTTTTATCTTTACCCAACAAAGTAATGTATCTCTCCAAAACTTATTTAGAACTTGTGTAGCTTTTCCCGTCATGAAATAATCTCCATATATTATTAATTCATTTGTTGATACGTTTGTAACAGACTTAAAGAGATAAAGCCACTTTGAATTACTTACAAACAATCTTCGTATCCACGAACTTTTTAAAGCGATCATGAAGTTACTTACATTTAACATTTTGAGTCCCCCTACTTTATAGTCTTGAGTTATTAGATCACGTTTTAACTTTTCAGGTTTATTCTGCCAAATAAATTTAAAAAATAGTGTATTTAGAGTTTTTAAGAACATTTCTCTTGGGCTTGATAATGATATTAGAAGATGTGTAATAATTGGTATTATTAATGTTTTAAGAACTGTTATTCTACCTAATACTGTTAATTTTCTTATAGACCATCTTTTCAATGAATTTTTAATTTCTAGTAGCTTAGGGTTAAAAAAAAGTTCATTAATATTTTCCAAGTTGACAGGAAAGTTGATACCAAGTAAACTGAATTGAGTAGAGCCTCATTCTAACTTCCATCGTGCATGGTGATAAACATCTTTAGAAAACGTTTTACTGCCTATCCAGATAGCTTTTGACTTAGAGTAGTTTATTTTTAGACCTGAAATATGTTCATAATAATCTACTACCGTAAGTAGTGTACTCGAGGGATCTATGTAAAATAAAACTTGTATCATCTGCGTATTGCGATATTAGGTATTCCTCACCATCTATATTTATGCCTTTAATAGTTGGATTATTTCTAATAATTATTGCAAGGATTTCAGCACATATTATGAAGACGTATGGCGACAACGGGTCACCCTGCTTGCAACCCCTTTCTAACAGAATTGGTTCGGATAAGAATCCATTTTGTATTACCCTAGAAAAAGACTTATTATAAAACGTTTTAATCCAGTTTTTAATAGATGATTTAAAATTTAAAATATCAAGTACTTGGTCTACGAATGGCCATGATACAGAATCAAAAGCTTTTTCAAAGTCTATTAATAACAGTAGGCCGGGAATGTTGTGCGTTTCGGTATGCTGCATAATATCATATATTAGTCTTATATTTTCTCCAATGTATCTTCCTTTTATGAAACCAGTTTGGTCTTTATCTATTATTAAATCTAATATCTGTTTTATTCTGTTAGCGATACAACCTGATGCCATTTTGTAAATACATAATGCTAAGGGTCTCCAATTTTAATGATACTCTTTTGGTTTATTTGCTTTTGGGATACATGTAATTATACCTAACTTTTGGACGTTAGACATCTCTTTAACAAAATAACTATAGTTAATGGATCGAACTATGAAATGACCGAGATCTATCCAAGTTTTTTTTAAAGAATTCCGTCGAAAAGCCATCCGAACCTGGGCTTTTTTCATTTTTAATACCTTTTAAATATGTTAATACTTCCGAATATGTTATTTCGCCTTCTAATTTGTTTGCGTCGTCATCACTTAATTTATTGAATTTTAAATTACGTATTTTTTCCATCACGTCGTTATCATTTTGCCCAGAGGGTGCAGAGTAAAGCTTTTGATAAAGCTTTTGGTTTCCTTTAAAATCTCATCCTGTTCATTAATTTCTTCTCCATTATCTAGTTTACTGTAATAGTTTCTAGATTCTAAGTGGCAAAAATATTTTGATGGTTTTTTTACCTTCTTCTATCCATTTTGCCTTTGATCTAATATAATTACCTTTCATTTTTTCTTTTCGTAATTCTACTAATTCATTCTTTTTTGCCTCAATTTCATCTATTTTGCTGTTTTCAGTTTCCTCTAGATTTTTAATTTCTGTGCAAAGCTTTCTTTCTAATTCATTCTTAGCTATCACATGTAACCTTATTTGTCGATGTCCCAAACGTAACGTCATTGGCTGTTCTCTTGACCAAGGGCAGTGTGCTGTCGTATTGTCAATGCCAGACTGTCGGTTGTAACCAAACACTCCTGTACGGACCGTTCAGCTTTATGCCTAACCACGGCATGCTTCCGGTCAATATTCGATAGTATGGGCAGTTTCAAACTACTGTTTTACGCAGATTTCCATGTGTGTTTGTGGGTGTCACGAATAATCTGCATACATCCGTATGAATGTTGCCATGGTCAAGTAGTCATGTGACCTTCGGCACGCGCATTTCATGTTGTACACAAAACTGACTATGCACGTGCATCATCTCGGAGAATTGAGCATTTGATCAGTGCAAATGGACGCCAGCATCTAGGCAACACATAATTTACCAATTAAGTTACTTTAAAATGTAATCATTTATTGTATAGATATTTGTAATAAAGTTGTTTCGTTTTTGCTTCAGAATATTTAATATAATTATATGTAATATATTCCGGACATGAAATAATTAGGGTCCTGATTATTGGATCAATTCGAACAAAAAGGTTAGGGTTTATATTTTGTTTAGATGTTTCGAATAGAGAACCCAAACTTTTCAAATATTATTTCGAAATGTGTTAAAGCTTATAGTGACAGAACTTAGTTTTTTAAACACTACAGTATATTTTTTCAAGGTTACGGGACGATTCGTACCCATATTGTTTCGTTCCTGGACGATTCGTACCCAGTACATTTAGGACACATTTTATGTTGAATTGCACAATGATAATGTTTGATCTGTCTTAGTTGTTCGCTTGAGGGATTTTAACTGTTTATGTATGTATGTATGTATGTATGTATGTATGTATGTATATATATATATATATATATATATATATATATATATATATATATATATATATATATACACACACATACACACTAGTGTGTGTGTGTGTGTGTGTGTGTGTGTGTGTGTGTTTGTATGTGTGTCTTTTTTTTAGTGTGTGTTTGTGTGTGTGTGTGTGTTTTATTGCTTTATTTGTTTGTTTTTAATTACTGAATTTTAATTTTAATTGTTTTATCACTGTTACAGCCGTTTTAGACAACTGAAATCAAACATTACTTATATTGTTTATATTACCCGTTTCCGTACATACAAAGTGTTTCTGGTCACCATGGTGTTTATAATACCACGGAATGCATTTATTATAGGTTTAAAATCGCACATACCTCTGGGAAGTAACGATTCTGGGCTCCGTTCCACGAAACGATCTTAGCCCTAAGATTACCTTAAGCGCATAGCTACCCTATGCACTTAAGTTGATCTTAGGGCTAAGATCGCTTCGTGGAACGGGGCCCTGGGGATGAGCTGTAGTCTATGTTTAAGGCTATTTTCCCGTTTCAGCGACATAGATTCTTACTTCACTTTAATAAAATTTGTATTCAAGTCTGTTACAGGTTTATAGATTAATCAAAGTTAGTGTCTACTTTCACTGGTTGAAACTAGATTATGCGACTAAGTCTGCAATCATTTTAAATATTCTGAAATGCCACGCACCATAATAATTCACTAACCTAAATACGTATTTCTATGAGATAGTCAAATAAAGCCAGTATTATCAAAAGCCTGGCGCGCTCCAAATGGCTGTACCAATACAGTATTTAGCAATCTAATTAAAATTAGCTCCACTACTACATGTGGATCTAACAGCAGCCCGTTGGAGCTCATGTCCAGTTGACCTTTCATTCGACCAATCAAAACCTTAGTTGCAGAATCATGCCAGTGAGTTGAAAAGAATTTGAAAAACATTCGGGATTATGCCGAGGGTATACGAAATGATTCGGGTGAATTACGAAGTATGTCGGAAACTAATTTCAATATAAAATTTTATATAAAATTCCTTTGAAGACGATAAAAAACCGTGATGGTATAGCCATAAAATTTATTGTACTAGTATACAATCCAGAGTTTATTACTGCATTCCCCCACCCTGTTTTTTAATGCTGAAATAGACCAACAAGTTCGCCTATTGCATAAATTTTGGAAGCATACAAATTCTAAAAACACCGGTCGAGACTATTTATAGTCTCGACCAGTATTTCTAGAATTTGTATGTTCCCGAATAACGTTATAAAAGGCGAAGTGTAATTGGTCGATATTTAAATTGTTATTTATAGAAGAAATGTCACTTGGACATGGGAGTCCATGCAATGCTGTTAGATCTTCCAGGGTAGACCCAGTAAAGCTAATTTTAATCAGACTGAGTATTTAGCTTCTGGCTGTATACTGAACAGCCAACGAAACGCACATATTAGTCCTTTTTCAATTTGAATCCTATCAGGTGTTGTGTCTATTAAAATTATCAATATCTTGTCAACAGTTTGTTTGTTATTGACAGTTTATTTGCCGAATTAATTTTATCATGATTTATATATACATGTATATATTTGTATATATAGCATTGTGCTAACTCTCTAAAACTACTGAAGTCTAACATTATTTCGGCCATGTCATCTAAAAACTTAGACTTCGATCGTGCTCAATTTACCGCTATCAAGTGGAGAAGAAAAAACTACAAAATAAAATTAACCGATTCTAGTCTGTCGGAATTTTCCCGTTATCGTTCGAACCTTCTCCCCAAAACAGAGAATAGTGTGGGTAGTTCTTGTCAAACTACTACTCCCTGCCACAAAGACATAAACGAGCACGATCCCCACGTGTTAACACCCCTTCCAAACGTCCTGACCTTAAGGCAACACCGCCCATTGCCAAAAGGTCCACTGCACCTCGACTAACTCACCACCCACCCCACCTATCCCATCTAACTCATGTAGTTCAGTACCTCGTCTGGGAACTTCTTTTGCTGACGCATTAAAGTCTCCCACCGCCCCGAATCGCAACTCAGGGCGGGATACAAATTTTCGACAAACAAAATTCCATCAATTTCGGCACAACGTTTCGGACAAATCTCAATGGCGCCTTCCTGAAATTAAGAAAAAAACTCTTATTTTTGGCTCATCAAATCTCTCCAGAATTAATTTGGACAAGCATCCTGAGGTGCAAGTAGAATGTTACCCAGGCGCCAATTTTAATCACTTTCGGACCATGGCCTCAAATTATAAGGGCAAGTCTCAACCCGAAACCATTGTTCTTAACATTGGTATAACTTCAAAAGATCAAAATCCAATCAGTACAATAAATCAGTTGCGAAACATGATAACCTCGATTTGGAAACGTTTCCCTAAGTCAAAAATACTTTTTATGGAGCTTAACTTTTCGGACAGACGTTTGGCTAGTCAAAAATCCTGCCTCAACCAAATAAATTTGGCTGCAAAAACAATGAGGGACATCAAAATTATACCTGCGTTTCACGCGTGTGATTTTGAGTTTGGGCAGGACAACATTCACTGGACACAAATATCTGCCAATAGACTTTATTGCAGTTGGATGAGGTACTTAAATTTAAACTAAGGCCGGGAAAGGGTAATGTCCAGCCTGATTTAGGACTAGGAACTAACATTGTTAACCTAACTGGTGACACTAACCTTCTAACATCCGCTGAAAAAATCATTACTGGAGAGGGGTTTGAATTTTGTTCCCACCACCCAACCAAACACAGGCTTAGAGGCTAAACTTGACAATGGTGTAATGGATACGGCAGTTTTTGACCACAAAATGAAACTTGCCGACTATTTTCGGCATTCAGCTGGATAAAAAATCCCATTGGTTACCCCAAAACTCTAGTGTAGATCCTGAAATCATGAAAGCTCATACAAGGATAGTGAAAAAATCGCAAAATTGTTACAAAACCTGCAGATAAAGGGTCAGCCACTGTCATTCTATCAAGGGAGAACTATATCCGGGAAGCCCATCGACAGCTTAATAATTCAAAGTACTACCAAAAAATTAAACAAAGCTATTTGGCCTGAGAATTGTAAAAAGTTCAATCCAGTTATTCATTTCACTTAAAACCAATTGCAAATAGACATGAAAGTTTTGTGAAAAACACTGAAGATCTTTTATCAAAATTATCAAAAACCAAAATCACAAAAGATTCATTCTTGGTTACCCTTGATATTGATTCCATGTACACCGACATAGGTATTGATGCGGGCATTGATTCAGTACCCAGATCCAAGCAGACCAGATAAGAACATTATTGACCTGTTAGAATTAAGCCTAAAAGGAAATGATTTTGAGTTTGATGGAGAAATGTATCAGCAAGTGTGTGGTTGTGCTATGGTAAACGTTTTAGTCCAAACGTTGCATCTATCTATGTCGCCGAATGGGAAGAGGCTGCTTTAAAGAAATCGAGTAAAACACCTCTTTTGTACCTCAGATATCTCGACGATATACTTATCATTTGGCCACATTCTAAACAAGAATTTGGAACTTTTTTGAGCTATTAAATCAACAGGATGACAATATCAAACTTAAGGCTACCATCTCAGATAAATCAGTTGACTTTTTGGATGTAACAATTTATAAAGGTACACAGTTTGAAACATCAGGTTACCTAGACTACAAAGTGTTTTTCAAACCCACAGACACACACCAACTTCTCCACTGCAAGTCTTTTCACCCACGCCACACCTTTAAAGGCATTGTTAAATCTCAGATTATTAGATTTCACAGAAATTCGAGTAACAAACAGAATTTCAATAAGGCTTGTTCACTTTTATTTAGTGCTTTTAAACCTAGGGGATATTCAAAACGGTTTTTTTTTCAAAAGTCAACAGACCAAAATTGAATATCAAATTCGGACAGACATGAACTGTAATTTATGTGGAAAAAACAGTACGTAGGACAAACGCTAAACCAAATGAGAATTAAATGATATTCGGCATGAAGTTGACACCCCTGTCGCCAATCACTTCAATCTACCTGACCATTCGTTAGATGAACATTTTGAAATAATTCCAACTGAACAACCCCTGATACTTGGTTCAAAAGACGAAACAAACCTCTTGAGACTTGAACGAGAGGCTTTCTGGATTCGTATATTACAGACAAAACAGCCATTTGGAATCAACGTTGAATCTGGTAAAGCCGTAAAAAAATATAAAATAATATTTCCAATAATTTACAGTCGACGTAGCGTTGATATTGGTAAACTTATGAAGGAGGAGTTTTTAAATCTGCAAACTGTTATGAAAAACCCTATTACAGCACGTCCGGTTATTGCATACAGAAAAAAAATCCAAGTCTCAAGGATATCTTAGTCTCCACACGACTACCCGTCGCCTAAGCCTGCGTCTAAGCCTGTAAACCAGTCCATTTTTCAGCGGTTGGTTTGTTTTTATCCCTTTCCTAACAATCTTTTTAAAAAAAAATACATCGTATCCGGCTGATAAACAAAACATAGTACTAGCACTGCACTAACTAACGACCGCCGGTAGTAGGGGTGCATAGTAGGTGGTTACAAGTGCCTCTTCACAATGCCAGAAGTAACTACTGAACACTCCCCGAAGTGGTCAGACTAAGCCCACAGCTAAAAGCTGATGGGGAACAGGTGTGTGGCACAGATAGCCACAAGAGACAAGCACCTATCGCGGATGGAGAGACAAGGACTGGGATGTGGAGGTGGACCGCGAAAGACGTTGAAAGATAGGAGGAGTTGCCAGATCGGGAAGAAATGAGATGGAATTCAAAGGAGAGAAAGGAAAGGGGGCACTGGGATAAAAACAATTATAATAATAAAAAAAAAAAAAAAAAAAAAAAAAAAACCCATAGTACTAGCCAAATAAATTTAAAACAAGACTGACCGTAAAACAGTTATATTTTGTATATCACAACGGTCAATTTAAAATCAATTTCGAATTCCTGGGTCAAAATTAGAAAATACCTTCGGGAACGATTGACTACTGCCACCTCCACAGCCGCAGCAATACCAGGTTTGCGCAGGATATCCGACCAGACCGTACGGAACCGCCTACGTGAGGTAGGAATTCGTGCCAGACGTCCAGTTCGAGGTGTCATCTTAACACCACAACACCGTCGACTCCGACTGCAGTGGTGCCAGATTCATCGACAATGGCCTCAACTGCGATGGAGACAGGTGTGGTTCAGTGACGAGTCCCGATTTCTGCTCCGACGTCATGATGGAAGATATCGCGTGTATAGGCGTCGTGGTGAACGTTATGCGGCAAACTGCGTGCAGGAAGTGGACAGATTCGGCGGGGGTAGTGTCATGGTGTGGGCAGCCATCTCACACACTGGTAGAAAC
>NC_054699.1:26863209-26881520 GCF_016097555.1 Gigantopelta aegis | reverse complement strand
TTGGTCGAATGAAAGGTCAGCTGGACATGAGCTCCAATGGGCTGCTGTTAGATCCACATGTAATAGTGGACCTAATTTTAATTAGATTGGTGTCAAAATGACCGTGTTTGACATCCAATAGCCGATTATTGATAATTCAATGTGTTCTAGTGATGTCGTTAAACAAAAACAAAAACAAAACCTTTTGATATACCAGTCGTGCACTGGCTGGAACGAGAAATAGCACAATTGGCCCACTGACGGGGATCGATCCTAGACCGACCACACATCAAGTGAGCGCTTTACCACTGGGCTACGTCCCACCCCTCAAGCTATATGTTATGTCATCAACCATTGCCGTAGACAGGATTTTACATTAGGGGCAACCTACTTGTGGGGGTGAGGGTGGGTTCTCAACCATTGGCGTAGACAGGATTTTACATTAGGGCAACCCACTTGTGGGGGTGAGGGTGGGTTCTCAACCATTGGCGTAGCCAGGATTTTACATTGGGGCAACCCACTTGTGGGGGTGAGGGTGGGTTCTCAACCATTGGCGTAGCCAGGATTTTACATTAGGGGCAACCCACTTGTGGGGGTGAGGGTGGGTTCTCAACCATTGGCGTAGCCAGGATTTTACATTAGGGGCAACCCACGTGTGGGGGTGAGGGTGGGTTCTCAACCATTGGCGTAGACAGGATTTTACATTAGGGCAACCCACTTGTGGGGGTGAGGGTGGGTTCTCAACCATTGGCGTAGCCAGGATTTTACATTGGGGCAACCCACTTGTGGGGGTGAGGGTGGGTTCTCAACCATTGGCGTAGCCAGGATTTTACATTGGGGCAACCCACTTGTGGGGGTGAGGGTGGGTTCTCAACCATTGGCGTAGCCAGGATTTTACATTGGGGGCAACCCACGTGTGGGGGTGAGGGTGGGTTCTCAACCATTGGCGTAGACAGGATTTTACATTGGGGCAACCCACATGTTGGGGTGGGGTGGGTGGAGGGATTTGGGGCACTGTATATGAGTAAATGTAAAAAAAGGACACTGAGTACATGTGTGGTATGATAGTCGTATAGCACTGGTAGGAACGGGAAAAACATATATCTATTTAAACAGAGTGGGATCGACATTAGGCCTACGACCTATCACTTCTCAGACCCTTCGTACAAACAAGGAAACAAACAATAATGAAAACCCCAGAACAAAACAAACTAAAACATCACAAACAAATAACAAATAAAAAAAACAAGACACCATGTCACAAAAATAAAAGAGGTCTTTATTCGATAATTAAATTTCTAAAACAAGAAAGACATAGTAATTATTTTAATTTACTGACAAAAGAGATATATTAAGAATATAAATTGAAATAAAATATAAATGAAACGTCACTCGGCGTACTCATAAAAAAAACCCCAGTTCTTCACAAAGATATATAAATGTCTATTTTCCCAATATAATACTAAGACGTAAAACAATAAAATGCCAGCCAGTCTACCAAAGATAAAACTATGGGTCTGATTTGCCCTACAACTTTCAATTTAAAATAAATCGTTAATATAATTCGCTTGGCTAAAAACATGAAGAACTAGAGATGTGTAAAAATGTCCATCAAGTTATTTAGGATATTATAAGCACATGTATGCCACATATCACCAATTTGTAAGTTATCTGCTTTGAGTATTTACAATATAAATGTAGTAGACAGCTATACATCAAAGTGTACCAGTGTATATAGTTTACCTCAGCAGATTATAAATTATGATATTCTAGGTCTGAAGTATATCTATTTTATCTCAGTAGATTATAAACTATAATATTCTAGGTCTGAAGTATGTCTATTT
This sequence comes from Gigantopelta aegis, assembly GCF_016097555.1. NCBI lineage: Eukaryota > Metazoa > Mollusca > Gastropoda > Neomphalida > Peltospiridae > Gigantopelta > Gigantopelta aegis. The sequence goes on along the minus strand of NC_054699.1, from coordinate 26,879,697 downwards.
TACCTCAATAGATTATAAATTATGATATTCTAGGTCTGAAGTATATCTATTTTACCTGGGTAGATTATAAATTATGATATTCTAGGTCTGAAGTATATCTATTTTACCTCAGTGGATTATAAATTATGATATTCTAGGTCTGAAGTATATCTATTTTATCTCAGTAGATTATAAACTATAATATTCTAGATCTGATGTATATCTATTTTACCTCAGTAGATTGTATATTATGATATTCTAGGTCTGGAGTATATCTATTTTACCTGGGTAGATTCTAAATTATGATATTCTATGTCTGAAGTATATTATTTTACCTCAGCAAATTTTATAAACTATAATATTCTATGTCTGAAGTATATTTATTTCGCCTCAGTAAATCTTAAACTGATATTCGGGGTTCTGTTAGAACACACGGCCACCACGGGTCCAACTTCTGACATCGCCATATGTTCAATCCAGTGTTCATATTCTATGTTCTCAGTTCGAAACGAATGTATTTTGTACAATCTAATAACACACATTAATTTTCTCTTCATAATGACATGTCCATTATACAATTTAATAATGTGTGTAACATGTGATCATTGAGACTATGTGGTTTAGATGTTCCATACGTCACCATAGTAACACATGACTACAGTTAGATATGTCATCCTTCAAACATGGGGGTGGGACATAGCCCAGTGGTAAAAGCGCTCGCTTGATGCGCGATCGGTTTAGGTGCGATTCCCGTCAGTGGCCCTATTGGGCTATTTCTCGTTCCAACCAGTGCTCCACAACTGGTGTAACAAAGGCCGTGGTATGTACTATCATGTCTGTGGGATGATGCATATAAAAGATCCCTTGCTGCTGATCGAAAAAGAGTAGCCCATGAAGTGGCGACAGCGGGTTTCCTCTCTATATATCTATGTGGTCCTTAACCATATTTCCGACGCCATATAACCGTAAATAAAATGTGTGTCGAGTGCGTCGTTAAATAAAACATTTCCTTCCTTCCTTCAAACGCAATAAACAAAGACACTTTACTTGATACAATCATTATTTTCCACATATTCACAGAGAGTAGTTTATATATTGAACAATTTTTGTAAAGGGTTTACTGGTATTTTTTATTCATTTACTTCATTTCAACTTATTTTTGTGCTTATATCCAATTAAGGTTCAAGCACGCTGTCCTGTGCAAACACCTCCGCTATCAGGGCTGTCTGTCCTGGACAGTGAGTTAATTGTTAGTGGTTAGTGAGAGAGAAGAGGGTGTATAGTTTTGTGTACAAATAAAAAAGTTAAAGTTTGTTTTGTTTAACGACATCACTAGAGCACATTGATTTATTAATCATTGGGTATTGGACCGGCCTCGGTGGCGTCGTGGTTAGACCATCGGTCTACAGGCTGGTAGGTACTGGGTTCGGATCACAGTCGAGGCATGGGGTTTTTAATCCAGATACCGACTCCAAACCCTGAGTGAGTGCTCCGCAAGGCTCAATGTGTAGGTGTAAACCACTTGCACCGACCAGTGATCCATAACTGGTTCAACAAAGGTCATGGTTTGTGTTATCCTGCCTGTGGGAAGCGCAAATAAAAGATCGCTAGTTGTCCTAAGTAATTTCTGTCCCGGATTGGGCCCCTGGCCTCCAGAGACCGAACCCGGGGTGGACATGCTCGAAGCCTTAGTGGTATAGGAGCATGGGAAAGTCTTCACACACACGCTAGCTGTCTGTCGTAAAAGAGTAGCCTATGTGGCGGCAGCGGGTTTCCTCTAAGAAAACAGTGTCAGAATGACCATATGTTTGACGCCCAATAGCTGATGATATGATAAAAAAAATTCAATGTGCTCTAGTGGCGTTTTTAAATAAAACAAACCTTTTTTCATTGCCCCCCCCCCCCCCCCCCCCCCTCTCTCCTTCTCTCTCTCAGCGCTTACACCTGAGCGTTTTACGTCGTGTTTCCCACGCCCTTAGACGAGCAGCGAACACACGGCCTTCAGCCAGTGCTCCACAACAAAGGTAGTGGTATGAACTACCCTGTTGATGGGATGCTGCATATAATGTGTATTTATGTCAGTGTGGCATATGGATTCAAATCTCTGTGGTTTATAGCTAGTTCACACGGTTGTTTTTAATGGGAATACTTCACCTTAATTAATGTACAAATACTAAGGCTGCAATAAACATTGTATTGTACTGTATTTTATTGTATTGTATTGTATTGTAGTGTATTTATTCGGTCACATTTCGTCGGTGGGCCCATTGGGCTATTTATCGTTCCAGCCAATGCACCACGACTGGTATGTGCTATCCTGTCTGTGGGATTTTATATATAAAAGATCCTTTGCTGCTAATCGGAAATAGTAGCCCATTGCGTGGAGGCAGCGGGTTTCCTGCCTCATTTTCTGTGTAGTTCTAAACCATATATGTCCGACGCCATATATCCGGAAATTCACATGCGTTGAGTGCGTTGACAAATGGAAACATTCCTTGCAATGGCAGGGCGTGTATTCTTCATTCCCGCAACGCTGAACTGAAAATTATTTTAGCAAATGAGGCGTTTTGCTTACGCGTTTTATGCAACGAAAAGAAAAAAAACTCGGAGTAAAACGCTATTTGGAAACCGCTGACGAATACATAAAAATATATATATATATTCCTGTTGATATTTTATTTATAATCGATCGGGCAAAAGTATAGGACCGGGTCTAGGTATCATAGTGAGTATGGGGAATCGGTTTATTAGCGACGTGGCAATAGGATGACTTTTAAGGTAACACGAAAGTTTCGCGTTTGGACTAAGGCAATTATCCTTCAAGGTTTTGGGCAGTTTTGCCGTCAGATGAGACAGCGATTCCTTTCCTGCGTTTAGGATGCCCACTGCGGCGTTCTTGATTAGCGAGCTAGCGGTGGTGGCATGCTAGTAGAATAAATAAAAAAAGTAGAGTTTTGTCATCATATAATCATATACTGTACGAAAATCACAAATCGAGAGATGTAAAAACAACCATAAAACAACAACAACAACAAAAACAAACAAATATGCTCACTATTTCTGTTAGGCTGTGTTTCTAGCCATTTTAAAGTCGCACACCCTAGTTTCAGCCCGCGAAAATCAATTATAATTCTGGTTAATCTACAAACCTGTAACACACTTAGATCACGTTTTTATAAAATGGAGTAAAAAAGAAGGTTTTATATCGATAAATACCATGGGAATCCCCGTGACTCAATTACTTGAAATAATTATGAAAGTTAGTATTCTGATGTCACAGGTAGATGTCGCTCGAAGCACAGAAATGCCTATGTCACGACAAATTTCCCCGAGCACACACAGACTTGGGATGCGTTCCTTTCACCTCTCCTGGGCATGTTCCAACTGTTCTGTCCTCTCCAGATATCGTAAGACTTATTGGTTTTAAGGGTTTGTAACGTTTTGTATTGAGATACCTACTTGTCTGAACTTTATTGTTAATGAAAATGTGCACCAACTGTAAAGAAAAACCTCACAAATGAACGACAAGCAAACGACAACAAATCGGATGTGTATTGCGCGAACCGTGCACGAGAAAACAAACCGAACCAAAATGATAACGGTCACGTGGTATACCAACATCTGTGATGTTGAAACGGGAAGATCCCCTCTAAAAATAGATTGGACCTAGTCTGCTCAACGGTTTTTTCTCAGTGGCGCGTGCGTTTTTAAGAAATAAAAAAAATGCATTTCGTGGTATTACAAACATCAGGATTACCAGGATTACAAAAAAACACTTCAGGAGAATGGAAATGTATATTCTAAATAATAAAATGTAAGTAAAGTGTAATTTTATTTGTGAAAAATGGGTTTAATAGCGAAAAACAACGGCGTAATGGTTAGAACAACAACAAAAAATAGGTGTTTTTCCGATTGCATCCCCCAAAAACATTAGGGTAGGTAGGTAGGGGTTTTTTTCCCCCCTTCCCTTTCTTCCTTAATGTGTGTGTACTTATATAACATTATCTATAAATAATATATATGTATTTGTGGCATAAACAGATGTTTAAAATGTTTTTGTCTGTGTTTATGTAGAGTTTGGAAAGAGTCTTTGTAAATGTAAGGGGCCCACGAATGGGGATCGATCCTAGACTGACCGTGCATCAGGCGAGCGCTACATCCAGCCCCTTGTCTCCAGAATATTCTATTTACGGACACCGCGGCTTAGGAGGTCAGAGTTTATGCGAGAGACTGACGTAGAACCGTCATTGGTTATAAGCACGCAAATACTGTATCCTATTCTATCCTAGAATATTTCTCATTTAAGCAGCTACTTACTGCGGTTGTCCCATCAAACCAGTGTTCCCCAACTGGTATGTCAGACTGTCATCTCTAAGATCCTGCCTGTGGAACAGTGCATATATTTACACTTTGTGTCAATAGCCTCTATTAGAAACATACTTATCCGCCCTTGATTTCCATATCGCTAAGCGGCTCCAATCTATCGCGTTTACGCTCCAGTTGCTTGCAACAAAGGCCCTTTGTTACTACTGAATTGTGGAGTAGTCATCGACTTGCTATTTTATTTTTTGACGTTAATAAAGTTTTATATTAGTATTATTATTTGTCAGATTGTGTGCAATCTCCTTTTACAGAAGCAAAAATGTACAATATGTTTTGTGCTCAGAAATACTTAGAAGTTTCGAACCTATGGCGGCGTCTTATCCACTCGGCCAGAGTGGTTTTTACAAAAATAGCAGCGCTTTAACCGGTAGTTAAGACCGTATACTGCGAAACGCTCGGTTCGAAACTAGCGTAACAACTTTGTATTTATATACAGCAATTTCTTACACACCCCTTGGTGAGAACACCATTCGTTATTTTTGATAACACATACGTGTTTACACATGTACGTGTGTTAACAATTTCAAGACATACGACTGGCTGCTCCTAAGTGATGACCAGGTCACAAATGCCATACATCCAATGAAAAAAAGCACAATCGAAATCGATTACACTGTGACGTATAGTTAACCTAAGAATCATTTGTCTATGCTGCACAAGTTAGTTACAAGTGAAAGGGCTGTAAATAACTTTTAGTCGAAAAAGATGTTAAAATTTGCTTAAAATCTGGTTTTTGAGGATATGTAAGAAATAAAATTATACATTCGTGTCCGTTAGATACCATTTATCTTACAAATCGTTTAAAAAAAAGTATCATCCTCGCTTTCGCTCGTTAGATACATTTTAAAATAACTCTTGTAAGATAAATGGTATCTAACGGCCACTCATGTATTATTCTCTATTTACCAAATATCCCTTCTGCCAATGGACAAACTGTAGCGCCTTTTCTTTGAAGACTATGTAGGCCCTACCGGTTTTTTTGCTGACGGTTCAGCCACTTTCATCGTATATATCTCTACTCTTTGTTGAAAACCCAACTAACTACTTACCTCTTGTAAGCTGGATGAAGGATGAGCCGACGCCTGGATGTTTTTTTATATGGCTGCACCGAACCTTATCTACAGGTACATATCACGCACAGTCTGAGAAACAACACGTGCTTATCACACAAAAACGTATTGTTGCAGGAAGTACCTAAAACGCAAAGAGGTCGTCGTGTACTCCGCAAACAATGAATGAAACTGAACGACAAGACCGTATTCCGATATCAACATCGTATCTCGGGACGATAGGCAAAGTCGTGATTGTTTTTATGATCCACTATCAGGTTCTCTTCCTTAGGAGTCTGTGCATCACGACTGGTATATCAAAGGCTGTGGTATGTGCTGCCCTGTTTATGGGATGGTGCATATAAAATATCCCTTGCTACTAATGTAAACATGTAGCGGGTTTCCTCTGTAAGACGATATGTATAAAATTACCAAATGTTTGACATCCAATAGCCGATGATTAATAAATCAATGTGGTCTAGTGGTTTCGTTAAACAAAACAAACTAACTCTTCCTTAGGAGGACCGCTACTCCCTGAGACATACGTAGTCCGGAGGGACGTAGTAAGTGTTTGGTTTTTACTACGTCCGGATCGTGTTACATTCCCTGTATATAGCCTGTATTCAAAACCTGTGGCACCATGTTTCAACCGTTTCTCAACCGAAATAGTGCAACAAATGAACACACAAACCAAACATGTATAACCTACCGTACTCACAAAATCCCGATTGAATTACTTGCATTATTATTAACAAGATAAATCTTCAACGACAACCTTAAAAAATAGCCCCGCCATGTTAAATTTGGTAAGTAGAGGGAAGCAACTCGCCGTGCACGTTAAGGAAAGTATGTGGGCAAAGCTCCGGGACGTTATCTCCACCGGTTTTGGAGTTATGCCCCGAAAACGGTGAATTTGGTAATTAATACTGGCCTATTGTTGACGTTTGTTTCTTTGGAAATAAATATAATAAAAAATGAATGAAAATAAATGTGGCTATTTGTCTCCACGGTATCTATAAAATATTGAAATTGAAAACTCCCTCAAAGCAAAAGGCACCAAAACACTAGATATTGTGCAACATTTTGTAAAGTTATCTTGAACGGTCTTGAAGTTGTGCTTTGCAAACCGTAAATTGGGTAATTCTGACTATTTTTCTCATGGTAACAGAGAAAAAAAAGAAGAAAATTACCTCATAGCAAAATGTACTAGTAGACCATTACATTGATATGTGTACAAAATTTCACTAAGTTATCTTGAACTATTTTAGAGTTGTGCTCCGGAAATTGCAAATTTGGTCATTCACGCGATTTGTTTTCATGGTAACTTTAAACAAAATATAAACCCCCTCATAGCAAAATGCAAAATATATTTTCTTGTTTAGAATATCAGTGTCTGTATATTCAATGTGTTTCTGATCGTCTTAGTATTTGTAAGAAGCCCAAACTGAATTTTGTCTTCAAATAATTTCGTACGTAAGAAAAAAAAATATTTTAGGAAATAAAATGAAATTTAACCTAGTACAAACGATCAGAAACACGTTTAATATACAGCCACTAATATTTTATGCAGAAAAATATATTTGATATGTAATTACAATCGATAGAAAGTCTCTGTTAGTCGATGACATTTTAAAGATTACAGCAAGCACAGGAATGTCCCTTTAAAAGTAAAATTAACAAAATGTGTCCATGTAAACCTCACGTTCATGCTTATTCTAATCGATTGTTCAAAAGTCGAATGCTTGGTTCAAACCGATTATAACTAATGACTGATGATGGAATTTCAAATCGATTCACAACATTAATTTGACAGAACCTGTCACACAGTATCGTTTTATGTAAATTCATATGGTCTGATGTTAGTCCTCAAGCAGAGGCCCCCAGCAAGCAGACAAACTATAACTTATATAATTTATGGTCTTATATATTCTTCAATAAGACCAATCTATCATTTGTAAGTAATGGGTGGGTTTTTTTGTGGGGTTTTTTGTTTGTTTGTTTGGGTTTGTTTTTTTTTTTTTGTTTTTTTTTTGTTTTTTTTTGGGGGGGGGGGGGGTTAAAGCAATTTGGTCGATCTCAGTTGAGCGCGAGTTTAAATGTACTTACAATCTAATTAAAATTAGCTCCACTATTACATGTGGATGTAACTGCAGACCGTTGGAGTTCATGTCCAGTTGACCTTTCATTCGGTCAATCAAAACCTTACTTGCAAAATCATGCCAGTGATTTGAAAACATTCGGGTTTACGCCGAGGGTATACAAAATGATTTGGGTGAATTACGAAGTATGCCGGAAACTAATTTCAATATAACATTTTATATAAATTTCGTTTGACGACAAAAGTAAAAAACCGTGATGGTATAGCCATAAAATCTGTGTATACTAGTATACAATCCAGAGTTTATTACTGCACTTTTCCCCTGTTTTTTTAATGTTGAAATAGACCAACAAGTTCGTCTAGTGCATAAATAGTGTCGACTGATATTTTTAGAATTTGTATGCTTTCGAATAACGCTATAAAAGGCGAAGTGTAATTGGTCGATATTTGAATTGTTATTTATAGATGGAATGTCACCTGGACATGGGAGTCCGCGCAATGCTGTTAGATCTACTGGCGAGACCAGTAGAGCTAATTTTAATCAGATTGATGTACTTACATATAGGTGAGACAGTGCAGGGGCGAGTTTCTAGTTATAGAACAAAATGACATTATGTCCTTATCAGTATTTTATTTTTAGATGTTTACAGCCATGATTTAATAGATTATTCACACACACACACACCACACCACACCACACACACACACACACACACCACACACACACACACACACACAGAAGTAGGGAAACTCTAATGAGAATTTACAATTGTCAAAATTGTAAGGTATGTTAACTGTGGGGAATAGTTATATGATAATAGTGGATTAATTGGGCAAACATTACAACCGGTAGTTCAGTATTACAGTAGGTTTTATGACCACCGAAGATCTTGAAGGACGATTGGGTCAGAAGTGAAATTTGAAAGTTGACGTTTTTTTTATCAGTAAATCACAAATTCAAACAATAAAAATGACTAAAAACAAAACAATAACAACTGTATGATCAACAGAGTGAAACAGATTGACAGAAATAATGCTCCACAGTGATTAATGAACCATCCTGGAAATTGTCAAATTCGAGAATGACACCCCACGCACGTGTACGGGACAACTGCGTGATGCATGTGCAAACCATGGAATATGTTTCGGTGTGTTGATAAACAGACCTGAACGTTCTTTACTAGGATGGCTGTGGTCAAGACGTATGTTCGGTCTAATAGTTGTTATTAACATTAATATTTCATAAATATATATTTTTTTCTTTAGTAGTCTCTCCCAGTACTGATATAGTTTCTTTTAGACGTTAGTAAAATTATATGTTTATAATGTAACATAACTGCTCTTTAAAATTTGACAAAGTACATTTCAAAAGGTTTCAGACCCATAACCACCTAGTATGGGCACTTGTGATCGGTTTTGTTTTTATTGCATACCTTCAAATTAATTTCTCAAAAAACATGTGTGTGTGTGTGTGTGTGCGTGTGTAGATGGGGTGATTAAATTCCTAAAATAATGCACTTTTGGGGAACCAATTCATCGAGTCATGCCCCTGACACCATTTTCTCTCACCAATGACACCATTTATATTTCCCTGTTGCCTCACAACACGACTCAGACAGTTTAAAACTTTGGTTGCCCACCCCTTAAAGGGACATACCCTAGTTTTTAAACAGTAAAGCATATTTTTGACTATTATAACCGTTTTTGGCAACTTAAATCATACTTTACTTATTTATTTATTTTATTGTTTAGATTATCAATGTCCTTACATTCAAAGCGTTTTTGGTTATCCTAGTGTTTTTAATATCACAAAATTAATTTCTCATATTTTTAAGAACGCACGTGCGTCTGAGAAGTAACAGTTATGGAGTCGAGTTTTAATCTATTTTTAGAGGGTATTTTACTATTTCAAAGTCACAGACTCGTGTTTCACTCAATTGTAATTTATGCAAATGTGTTACAGGTTTGTAGATTACTAAACTGAGTGTTAATTTTCACGGGTTGAAACTAGGGTCTGTCCCTTTAACTAAACTTAGTGTTAATTTTCACGGGTTGAAACTAGGGTCTGTCCCTTTAGTATAAAATCCTGACTATGCCAGTGAGTGACTACAATCGAAACCTGATCGGTAGAACTCCACTAACACTTTCCTAGAGAAATCCCAGATAGCTGCTGTGCCCAGGACAACGTGCTTGAACATTAATTGGATATAAACACGAATATAAGTTGAAATGAAATGATGATCCATTTTTAAAAATCTAAAATTGATATTCGCAGCAAATGTTAACTGTAATCGTTTCAACAGTTTAAATATTGGAATTGCTATACTGGGGTTTATGTTTGTTTTCATGTTTTGTTTTGTTTGACACCACAATGATTTATTAATCATCGGCTATTGGATGTCAAACATTTGGTAAATCTGACATAGAGCCTTAGAGAGTTTGCTTTATATTCAGTCTCACAAAACAACTGTTTATGTTGCGTTTTTCTCCTGACCAGTTCAGAGTTTGATACTGATGAGAAAATATTTCTTTCACAACTATCAAACACATTGCCCTTTAAAAGTAAAATTAACAAAATGTGTCCATGTAAACCTCAAGTTCATGCATATTCTAATCGATTATTAAAAAGTCGAATGCTTGGTTCAAACCGATTATAACTGATGACTGATGATAGAATTTCAAATCGATTCCCAACATTAATTTGACAGGACCTGTCACAAAGTATAGTTTTATGTAAATTCATATGGACTGGTGTTGGTCCTCAAGCAGAGGCCCCCAGCAAGCAAACACACTATAACTTATATAATTTATGGTCTTAAATATTCTTCAATAAGACCTATCTATCATGTGGGGTTGTTTTTGTTTTTTTTGGAGGGGGGGGGGGGGGGGTTTGAACCAATTTACTCGATCTTAGTTGAGCGCGAGTTTACATGTACTTACATATAAGTGAGGCAGTGCAGGGGCGAGTTTCTAGTTATAGAACAAAATGACATTATGTCCTTATCAGTATTTTATTTTTAGATGTTTACAGCCATGATTTAATAGATTACACACCGACCTCGGTGGCGTCGTGGCAGGCCATCGGTCTACAGGCTGGTAGGTACTGGGTTCGGATCCCAGTCGAGGCATGGGATTTTTAATCGAGATACCGACTCCAAACCCTGAGTGAGTGATCCGCAAGGCTCAATGGGTAGGTGTAAACCACTTGCACCGACCAGTGATCCATAACTGGTTCAACAAAGGCCATGGTTTGTGCTATCCTGCCTGTGGGAAGCACAAATAAAAGATCCCTTGCTGCTAATCGGAAAGAGTAGCCCATGCAGTGGCGACAGCAGGTTTCCTCTCAAAATCTGTGGTCCTTAACCATATGTCTGACGCCATATAACCGTAAATAAAATGTTTTGAGTGCGTCATTAAATAAAACACTTATTTCTTTCTTTAGTAGTCTCTCAGGGTATTGGTATAGTTTCTTTTAGACGTCAGTATGTTTGCAATGTTTAGAAAGATTTTAGTAAGAGAACTGCTGTTTAAAATTGTGGGCGGGGTTTAGATAAATTGGTTGAGCGCATATTTTACTAGTCTTCTATGGGATTTGATTTGGTAGTATACACCCTAATAACACCGTTTTGGTCCTCATCATCATTTATATTGTATTGTTGCCTCATAAAACAACTCAAAGACAGTTTGCAGGTTTGGTGGCCCACTCTTTAATATAAAATGCTAACTATGCCAGCAAGTGATTATAATCGAAACTTTATCGGTTGAAATGATGATTGATTTAAAAATATAGTCGCAGTAAATGTCAATAGTAATTGCTTCAACAGTTTAAATAAGTAATGGAATTGCTACACGTATGCTGGGGTCTACGTTTATTTTCAAATGTCATGCTTTGTTTTGGTTGACACCACTATAGCACACTGATTTATTAATCATCGGCCATTGGATGTTAAAGATTTGGTAAATGTGACATATAGTCTTAGAGAGGAAACTTGCTACGTGTTTCTATTAGTAACAAGGGATCTTTTATATGCATCATCCCACAGACAGTATAGCACTGGCTGGAAAGAGAAATAGCCCACCGATGAGCATTCCTTGTCATTCTAATGTTTGTAGTAGTTTTAACGATAAATATCACCACACAACTCATCACTAAAATTTGTTGTTTTTATTCTAGTTATGAGTTTGATATTAATTATCAGAAACTATCTGATATTTCTGAGCTATCAACTAAATTGCATGGATGATGTACTGAAATCTTCAGTTTGCTTTGCGTTCAATCTCACCAAACAACTGTTTAGTAAAGTTTATAATGTGATTTTCTTCTGACCAATGAAGTTTGTTTTGTTTAACACCACCACTAGAGCACATTGATTTATTAATCATCAGTTATTGGATGTCAGACATATAGTCTTAGAAAGGAAACCTGCTATATTTTTTCCATTAGTAGCAAGGGATCTTTTATATGCACCATCACACAGACATGATAGTACATACCACTGCCTTTGACATACTAGTCATGGTGCACTGGCTGGAACAAGAAATAGCCCAATGGGCCCGCCGATGGGGATTGATCCCAATCCGACCGTGCATCAAGCGAGTGCTTCATCACTGGGTTATGTCCCGCCCCTTTCTCCTGACCAAAAAGAAAGAAAAGAAATGTTTTATTTAACGACGCACTCAACACATTTTATTTACGGTTATATGGGGTCAGAGTTTGATACTGATGAGAAAGTATTTGTTCTTTCATATCTATCAAACCCATTGCATGTATGGTTTAATGAAATCTTTAGTTTGATTCACATTCAGTGTCACAATATAACCAATTGATAAAATGTATCATGTTTTCTCAGGGGCCTAGCCCGAGATTTCAGGTGATACGCAGACTTTTTCGGCGAGCAAGTACATAGAGCATACACGCATTTACATCATATATAAAAAAATATCTGTAATCTCAGGTGGTACGCAGCTGTGTACCTGTGTATATGGAAGCTAGGCCCGTTTCTAGCTCAGACTTTGATCAAGATTATGAGAAAATATTTTGGCTATCAAAAGTACTACATGTATAGGTTAACGAAAAACTGATAGAGCAAAGTTTATTGTGTTTTCTAGTACAGAGTTTGATCAAGATTGTGAGAAAATATTTTGGCTATTAAACGTATTGCACGTATGGGTTAACGAAAAACTGATAGAGTCTACCTCACTTACAATATCATCAGTACAGTTTATGCCATTCTCCTTTGCACCTTGTAATATCGATGGCGACAGATTTGTACTATCTGAGCTATCTGGCTGATTGCTCGCCACATCTAATGGAGAATGGAAAGAAATATCACAACTCTGGGTATCAGTAAACTGAATGGTATTTTCACTGTCAAAAGAGGGAGTATCATCACCATGACAACAGTGCAAGCTGGTTTTATACTGTTTCGAATGCATGTTGCCTCCCAGCGACAAATGTTTGTAACAAGAATCTGAAAACTGCAAACTCTCTGTGCATAATCTATCACAAACATATTCAACACGATCACAATTTTCACCTTCTCTCAACCTACAATTGTGTAAAATATTATTTTCATCATTTGTACAACTTAAACTTTTCAATGACTGTACATCAGGAGAAGCTAATCTTCTCTTGCTGGAAGCTTCATTACGAATAAAACACCTTGGTTCATTAATTACAGGCGAGTAATTAGATGCTAAATTGTCATCAATATTTTCTTTTTCGTCGTCTGCAAAAACTTCAGATTTCGTATTTTGGCCTAGCACTAGTTTACTTCCAGGTGAATCTGCAACTGTTAGTCTTTCTGAGTCAGTGTCACTTGACGATGATGTATCTATGCTGGAGTTGGATCCATTGTCGTGTAAGGCTTTAAGAGTTGTCTCCCTTGAATCGTTCAGCTCAGAGCTAGAATGGTACTTGTGTGTCACTGGTTCAAATTCTGTTTTCTTTAAATCTGTAAAATTAGAAGAAATTACAACTCAACACATTTTATTTAGTTATATGGCATCAGACATATGGTTAAGGACCACACAGATATTGAAAGAGGAAACCCGCTGTCGCCACTTCATGGGCTACTCTTTCATCCAAAAATATTGAGAGTCCATGACTCATGACCGTATATTTTGAGAGTCCATTAGGAATGTAGGAGAGTCCACATTTGAAGATGAATTGATATATCCAATAAAATATCAAGTGAATTGTATAACAACTGACAACACAAAAACATTGACATTTAAATGGTTTTATGTCGCAATAAAAAGTACATGAACATGAATAAAAAAAATTAATTATTAAAATGTATGATAAAATATAAAACAAATACCAGGTAACTCATATATATTCAACTAATAATGACACAAAAGAACTCAAATACATATGTATTTATATTATATAAAAGAATTTTCGGTTTGGCGAAAAAATTTGCGAAAGATTTTTTTCCATCGTGATTTTAGAATCAAACATTTTCAACCAGTTTTGTTCAGTTGATCCGCCTCACGGTGTGAATAAGCACTGTTTGAATGTCCACGTGGCCAGTATACTATTCAGTAGTATAGGTTGCACAGTACCAAAGAAGAGAATTCCGTGTCAAAGTTCGACGTCAAATATTTACGGAGTAAAAGCAGCTGTGGGTGTGATTGGTAGTAATATGTAACATTAATTATTTCTGCAAATACTATTATCCATTGACAATAAATAAATACACTTTTATTTGTTTTACAGTTGTTATGCAGTATATACCAGAGGTTGAAACTAATGCAGGGTACCCCCAAAAATGGAACTGTAATTTTCAGCAAAAATGAGGGTTGCTATTAAAAACATTAATTAAATTTCTTAAATGATACGTGATGTGCCACACTTTCTATTGCTGTACTTTCTGGGTGTGTTGAAACGCTGCTTATATCAGTTTTATTAGTAAACGTTAACATTATCGGCAATAGGAATTGATTTGGTCTATTAGAACCTGTACTGCCAGCTGCTTGTTGTAAAGCTAGAAAACGCGATTAAATAAAATGAAATACTGTTTAAGACATGTTGCATTTTTTATATTAAATGTTTGATTACTAGCGACAACAAGTTTTACTTTTTATTAGTCATGTTTTTTGTACCGGTTAATGTCGTAAATCTGGGCCACGTGGTTGAGTTCATTTCCACGAAGTGGGTGCATTGATGAGGAATACATATTGTTTCTCACTTATATACAATCATTATTAGTTGAAACTTTCTACGTTTACAGATTATATTTCAAACATATTAAATGGTGAAACTATAATTCATTTGTGCTATATCGACTGATATAATACTAGCGCCGACATGATACATCCCAATTGTTTTGTAGTTGAATTTACATGCGTTAAGGCATGGCCGCTAACAAATTTAATAATAATTTCCTTTTAAATCATGAATGGATAATCTTTAATGAGAAATGCTCCCAGAAAAAGCAATCAGAGTAGTTGTCACAACAGTAATTGGTCTAAGGGGCCTCAGTCATCCCGATCATTTCGCACCTTTGATAACACCGACAGAACCGATTCACAAAGCAGTCGTCGACAGTCGGTGATCAAGTCAATCAACTACAAGATGACTTCTCATTGGTTGCAATAAAACAGTGATCTCCATTTGTCTCACACAATGAATGAATAGCCCCACCTGTAAAAACATTGACGTATGACCGGAGATATCATTTCCGGGCAGCTTTCTGGAGTGATCAACTGATTGTACCACAGGGACGCATGTCTATGCAATATGGTGCGTCCCATCCTTGATCACTGCGTCAGGGACCCGGGACTCCGGCTCCATGAGAACCCTGATATGCACCATCCCACAGATAGGATAGCACATACCACTACCTTTGATGTACAGACATGGTGCACTGAGCGAGAAATAGCCTAATGGGCCCACTGACAGGGATCAATCACAGACCGACCGTGCACCAAGCGAGCACTCTACCACTGGGCTACATCTCACCCGAAAAAGACATTACAATATAGTCATAACATCAGGGTTTCTGCCAGAGGGTAAAATGGGTATGGCGCAATGCCCAAATGTTTTTGCAGATCCCCCCCCCCCCCCAGTTAACTTTTGACAAAATGAATTGGTTATCATTACTGTATGATTTTCTTAACCCTAACCCTAACCCTAACCTATTTTCTTTCTGGAAGAGGCTCTCCATACCCACTGTTGACTGTGGTTGCAGTCAATTCCATAGCGCCATACCCAAAAATTTATTTCTGACTGAAACACTGAACATCATATTTCAGCTTCATTGTTTGATAACCTAGTGTTGGAAATTGGTTATAATCAGTTTGTAATAACTGATTGGGCTAATGGATGTCAAACATTAGCATTAGAGAGGAAACCTGCCAAATTTTCCCATTAGTAGCAATCTTTTATATGCACCATCCCACAGACAGGATAGAATATACTATGACCTTTGATATACCAATCGTGGTGCATTGGCTGGAACGATAGAAATAGCGCAATGGATCCACCGACAGGTATTTCTAATCATTCTAATGTTTTTAGTAGTTTAATAATGTAGATTTCAGTCTACATTTTGTAGGAAATTAACAGCATGTTTCTGCATTTATTTTTTAGTTAATAAATAATTTGGGGACTTTTTCTGTTCACATAGCTAGCTAGCCCTGGTTTTGGTATTGAAATACCAAGCAATTTTGTAGGAGATCCAGTACCTTTAAGTAAAGGTTGTTACACACCTGATGACTTGAAGAAACTGAGCAGACTACTTTGTTTGGTGGTGGTCTTCAGCTGTAAAGGTGGCTGGGAATTCTGAGTCAGTTGCCATAACGATGAATTTAAAGACATCACACGGGCCAGCCGACTCCTTTTAGGGAATTTCTCAGCAGGTCTCACCTTGAAAAACAAATTAAAAATATATATATTATAAAAAAACTAAAGAAAAAAATGCCTGAATTCAGATGGCACAGACTACAGAATGCCATTCAGAATGCACAATATTT
>NC_054699.1:26462150-26523471 GCF_016097555.1 Gigantopelta aegis | reverse complement strand
ATAGAAAGTAAAGTAAAGTTTGTTTTATTTAACGACGCCACTAGAGCACACTGGTGTTTCTTATCATCGGCTATTGGACGTCAAACAAATGGTCATTCTGACACTTTTTTTAGAGGGAACCCCGCTGTCGCCACATAGGCTACTCTTTTACGATAGGCAGCAAGGGATCTTTTATTTGTGCTTTCCACAGGCAGGATAGCACAAACCATGGACTTTACACCTACCCGTTGAGACTTTACACCTACCCATTGAGCACTCGCTCAGGGTTTGGAGTCGGTATCTGGATTAAAAATCCCATGCCTCGACTGGGATCCGAACCCAGTACCTACCAGCCTGTATACCGATGGCCTAACCACGACGCCACCGAGGCCGGTAATAGTCTTGTAGAGAAAACCCGCTACATTTTTCCATTGGTAGCAAGGGATCTTTTATATGCACCGCAGACAGGACAGCACATACTACGGCCTTTGTTGTACCAGTCGTGGTGCACTGGCTAAAACGAGAAATATCCCAATCGTTTTCAGGACAAACAGACGAGAGCTAATTTCGAACGCTGGCCAAGGAATGGCATCTGTGGGTTTCCGGGGCGGGACGTAGCTGGTTGGTGGGACCATTGCGCTATTTTTCGCTCCAGCCAGTGCAACACGACTGGTACATCAAAGGCCGTGGTATGTACTATCCTGTCTATGGGATGATGCATATAAATGATCCCTTACTGCTAATCGAAAAGAGTAGCCCATGAAGTGACAACAGCGGGTTTCCTCTCTCAGTATCTGTGTGGTCCTTAACCATATGTCTGACGCCATATAACCGTAAATAAAATGTGTTAAGTGCGTCGTTAAATAAAACATTTCTTTATTTCACTGGGTTTCGTGTCTTAATATGTGTGGTTCTCCACGATACGTGGGGCGGGATTTAGTTCAGTCAGTTGAGTGTACGCCTGAGGTGCATGCGTCGCAGGATCGAACCACCTCAGCGGATCCGTTCAACTGATTAGGTTTTTTCTCTTCCATCCCGTGCACCACAACTGGACTAAGGCCGTGGTATGTGTTTTCCTGTCTGTGGGGAAAGTGCATATAAAAGATCCCTTTTTGTTAATGAAAAAATGTAGCGGGTTACCTCTCTAAGACTCGGAGTTACAAAATGTTTAACTTTCAATACTCGATGATTGATTAATCAATGTGCTCTAGTGGTGTCGTTAAACAAAACAAACCTTCACCATATTCAGGAGCATGTACCGGTGTATGTGTGTGTGTGTGTGTGGGGGGGGGGGTCGATCACACTATTCAAGCTAATTTTCTTCTTTAAAAAACAAAATAATAATCTTCCAGCGAAACATAACTCGACCCCCTATAAACTGGCTCGCCAGTCTAGACCCCCTCCCCCACATTTTTCATATGCGTACAACTGATAGGTCCGACGCGATATAACCTCCTCTAGCCCTCCCTGTTTTCGTGTTGTCGAGGACATTGAAGCTACATATAACCGTAATCAAATAAAATATTTCTTTCTTTCTTTGTCTTTGGTTTAATACGTTGAAGGTACTTCAACCTCAAAGTAATTTGAGCAACATTTCTGTAAAAAGATCTACATAGTCTTAGAGAGGAAACCCGCTGCATTTTTCCATTAGTAGCAAGGGAATTTTATATGCACCATCTCAGACAAGATAGCACATACCACGGCATTTGATACACCAGTCGTGGTGCACTATCTATAACGAGAAATAGCCTAATAGGCCCGCCGATGGGGATCGATCCTAGACCGTCCGCGCATCAAGCGAACTGGTCAGGTCAGGTCATAGGGCTTTACGTGCACATTCAGAGCAAGTTGTTGTAGCGTACGCCTGTCCAGAACAGGAAAGATGTGTGTGTGGGAGGGGGGGGGGAGGGACCGCCTGCAATGGCAGGTGCAAGTGAGCACCAGCAGCCCGACCGTGGTCGGTAGCAGGCGGAGGGGGGAGTAATGGGGCTATGAAATTTTGAATGGAGCAAGAATTATGCAAAAAGAGAAAAGGTGCGCAAGTTTGATTGAGGAATATGGGCGCAATTCTGAACGGTCGGTCAAAAAGAAAGTTCCGGAGCTGATATACAACTTACAACTGGGGTACGTCCCGTCCCTTCAAGTACAAACAAAGATGCGCAAAATATTTGGAGAGAATTAATAACGAAGAAGAAAAACGCGTAAACATAAACTTCCGGTTAGCGGTAAAATTTGGTTTTGTTTCATGTCATGTCATACGTCTGAAGTCTTCTGTAACTTAGATTATTTCTCATGCTATGCAGGTGAATCAGAGTTTGTATCGATTCATTGGATTCAGAAGTATTAATTGCCTATATTCTTCTAACTGTGCGTCTGTGTGTGTGTGCGTATGGCTACGTATCCAAAAGCTTACCACCCTGTGTAGCGTCGGCTCCACACAGCACGGTTCTGCACAGGACGGTCTGTGGTAGGCCATAGGCTATGTGACGTCTACGGGTCATTGTAGTCAACACTACATGGGACGGCGCTACCCAGTACGCTCATTATGTGTGATACTGGTTGTGTTTTGTCAGTTTATATCAGTCTTTTACTGTCACTATAGACCTACAGATATATCGATATTATCATACATTTCAATGAGCTAACTTTAGACAATATAAACGTGTTCTACCATATATAGACACACACCGATAGAAAGAAATAAGGGAACACGTCGTTTTTGTAGACCAAATTTAATTCACTATTACTAAAAGAGGAGTGATATCTGTGTACAATATTGAAAGAAAGAACGAAGAAATGCTTTATTTAACGACGCACTGAACACATTTTATTTTACGGTTATATGGCGTCAGACCTATGGTTAAGGACCACACAGATTTTGAGAGGAAACCCGCTGTCGGCACTTCATGGGCTATTCTTTCCAATTAGCAGCAAGGGATCTTTTATTTGCGCTTCCCACAGGCAGGATAGCACAAACCATGGCCTTTGTTGAACCAGTTATGGATCACTGGTCGGTGCAAGTGGTTTACACCTACCCATTGAGCCTTGCGGAGCACTCACTTGAAATTCAAGATTGCTTTATTTAACGACACCACTAGAGCACATACATGTATTAATCCTCAGCTATTGGATTTCAAAAATTTAGTTATTTTGACATATATACTCTTAGAGAAGAAACCCTCTACATTTTGAGGAGTAGCAAGGCAAATTTTATATGCACGAATCCACAGACAGGATAGCACAAACCATGGTCTTGGATATAGCAGTCGTGGTGATTGGCTAAAACAAGACATATCCCAAATGGATTCACCGACGAGGACCGATCCCAAACAGACCGTGCATCAGGCGAATGCTTTACTACTGAGTTAAAAAAAATAAAAAAATTGTAACGACATCAATAGAACACATTTATTCATTATTCATCGGTTATTGGATGTCAAATAATTGGAAATGTTTACATAAAATCTTGGAGGGGAAACCCGCTTACATTTTACCATTCGTAGCAAGAGATCTGTTATATGCACCACCCAACATACAGGATAGCACATACCACGGTTTTTATAAACCAGTGGTGGCGACTGTCTGGGACGAGAAATAGCGCAATGGGTCTACCGACGGGGATCGATACCAGACCGACAACGCATCAGGCGAAGGCTTTACCACTGGGCTACGTCCAGTCCCTTATTATAAAGGAAGACGGGAAATGGTTTATTTAACGACACACTCAACACATTCTATTTACGCTTATATGGCGTCAAACATATGGTTAAGGACAACAAAGATATTGAGAAAGGAAACCCGCTGTTGCCACTTCATGGGCTACTCACTTCGATCAGCAGCAAGGGGTCTTTTATGTGCACCATCTCTCAGACATGATAGCGCAAATCACGGCCTTTGATGTACCAGTCGTGGTCCCTTACTATAAAGAGATCAGCTGATAAAAGTATCTTCAATGATTGGCTAGCAGATGAGAACTGACTGGTTGCTATAGAGATCTATGTGAACAATTCGTCGATGATTGGCTAGTACATGAAACTGACTGGTTGCTATAGAGATCTATGTGAACAATTCGGTCTGCGGTTAATACACTTGTCCTCCGTCAATCTCTCTCTCTCTCTCTCTCTCTCTCTCTCTCTCTCTCTCTCTCTCTCTCTCTCTCTCTCTCTCTCTCTCTCTCTCTCTCTCTCTCTCTCTCTCTCTCTCTCTCGACCGGCCTCGGTGGCGTCGTGGTTAGGCCATCGGTCAACAGGCTGGTAGGTACTGGGTTCGGATCCCAGTCGAGGCATGGGATTTTTAATCCAGATACCGACTCCAAACCCTGAGTGAGTACTCCGCAAGGCTCAATGGGTAGGTGAAAA
The DNA here is from genome assembly GCF_016097555.1 of Gigantopelta aegis. Classification (NCBI taxonomy): domain Eukaryota; kingdom Metazoa; phylum Mollusca; class Gastropoda; order Neomphalida; family Peltospiridae; genus Gigantopelta; species Gigantopelta aegis. Next base: position 26,519,134 of record NC_054699.1, on the reverse strand, counting down.
CCTCTTACATCGACCAGTGATCCATAACTGGTTCAACAAAGGCCATGGTTTGTGCTATCCTGCTTGTGGGAAGAGCAAATAAAAGATCCCTTGCTGCTAATCGGAATGAGTAGCCCATGAAGAGGCGACAGCGGGTTTCCTCTCAAAATCTGTGTGGTCCTTAACCATATGTCTGACGTCATATAACCGTAAATAAAATGTGTTGAGTGCGTCGTTAAATAAAACATTTCTTTCTTTCTTTTTCTCTCTCAAGATAAACATACTTTTAACAGTATATTATGTTTTATTACATAACAGGCCCGTAGCCAATGGGAGGGGGGGGGGGGGGGGGGGGGGGGGGGGGGGGTTGCAATATAGGGGAGTTGTAATATCAATTTCGTCGGTCCATAAAACCTGATAGTGCCCTCAATGACGGCAATATTTGATAAATATTACAAATTAATGTTGTTTCTATTGTACTCTCTTCTTTTGTCAGACACTGAACTTACTCTCTCTCTCTCTCTCTCTCTCTCTCTCTCTCTCTCTCTCTCTCTCTCTCTCTCTCTCTCTCTCTCTCTCTCTCAAACATTTGGTAATTCTAACACGTAGTCATCAGAGGAAACCCGCTACATTTTTCCTAATGTAGCACATGATGTTTTATATGCACCATCCCACATACAGGATAGCACATACCATGGCCTTTGATATATCAGTCGTGGTGCACTGGTTGGAGCAACTCCCTAAAGATAAACATGTTTAACAGTATATTATTTTATATTGCAAATTAATGTTTCTATTTGCTTGTGTGTTTTGTTTAACGACACTACTAGAGCACATATATTTATTATATATAAATCGACCGCGCATCAAGCGAGTGCTTTACCCCTTCGTGTCTATTCTACTCTCGTCTTTTATCAGACACTGATCTCCATGGTGACTATAAACTGTGTACTAGATGCACTCTCATATGCCCTGTTGTAATGCTTATTATAATAGATTCTTTAAAATAAAAATACGCAGAGACCGATATTAAAGATTTAGGCAGGACAACGCCTTTGCCAGGCTATTAAGGTATGTGAATAAGCTGTACAAACAAACTAGATAGATATGTTAAAACAAGTTGGAAATGTGTTCTCAGCTGAAAGTGTTCTTTATCGTGTATTATTATTATTTTAATATTATTTAACGACGCACTGAGCACAGTTTATTTTACGGTTATATGGCGTCAGACATGTGCTTAAGAACCACACAGATATTGAGAGAGAAAACCCGCTGTCGCCACTTCATGGGATACTCTTTTTCGATTAACAGCAAGGGGTCTTTTATATGCACCATCCTACAGACGGGGTAGTACATGCCACGACCTTTGACATACCAGTTGTGGTGCACTGGCTGGAACGAGAAATAGCCCAATGGGCCCACCGACGAGGATCGATCTCAGACCGACCGTGCATCAAGCGGGCGCTTTACCACTGAGCTACATCCCGCCCCTTTACCGTGTATTATTAAGCCCGAGACACACAGAACGAAATATTAGAGATATATGTATGTGTACACCTTTTTCAATAGATTGTCATACGTTAGAGAATCAGATGAGATCGATCTGTTAATTCAAGATTGAAATCTCTCTGCATCAGAGAACTGTGCAAGCGCACCTAAAAAACCCCAAACCAAAACAAAATCACCCCCTACCTCCCAAAAACCAGCAAAAAACCAACAACAATAAAACCCACAGAAACAAACAAAAAGAAACAAAAAAGAAGGACCAAAAATCAATGAAACAAACAACAAAATAAACAAACAAAAACTTACTAGACATAAACAACAACAACTGTGACTATGTAGGTGTCGGAATCGTTAAACAATTAATAAATAGCCCCTCAAGTTGTACTAAAGCGCTCGTCTGATGTGTGGTCAGTCTAGGTTCGACCCCCATCTGTGGACCCAGTGAGCTAGTCCCCCCCCCCCCAGCCAGTTTACCATTACTGATATATTAAAGGGCGTGGTATGTGTTATCCTGTCTGTGGTATGGTACATATAAAAGATCGCTTGCTACTAATGTGAAAATGTAGTGGGTTTCCTCTTTAAGACTATATGTCTGAATTACCAAATGTTTGACAACCAATAGCCGATGATTAATAAATCAGTGTGCTCTATTGTTGTCGCTAAACAAAACAAACTTTAACTTTTACAGCACTTTTATTTCCCGTGGGAACTGATCGACATGTCACTTCTTGAAAAGGACTAACCGACGCAGGAGGTGGTGTTTTGTGAACGCTGGTCTATAGACACAGAACTGGGATCTTTTGTAACATCTCCACGACGACAACAAAACGGTGTACGAGTATTTCAATCATGCACAACAGTCATTATTGTCAGAACACACTTACGACAAGTCAGACGCACATAAACGGACATTAAACATTTCTGTAAAACTACACCTTTGTCAAGAGACTTACGCATATCGATAATGAAAAGAATTAATGAATACAGTTTAGTTTCTATTTTCTGTTAAGAATGATTTATAAGACGGGTAAATACGTATTTTTATTCACATGCAAAGGGAACGTCCTTCTGAGTACTTTAAAGTAGTAGGGGTGCGATGTCCCGGGGAAGGACATACATGTATTTGAGGGGCCAATTATTTAAAGGGCCTGAACCTGCCAGGGGGTTCCCCGATAAAATGTAAATTCCAATTGTTCAAATTCAATATGTCCAGTCATCTGAGCACAGAACAGGCGGGGTATCTATATGCATATATACACACGAAGCATAACAGTACTCAATTGAATTCATTTAAATTATTTACAAGGTTAATAACTTGCAGCCCGCCACGAAAAACCCAGTAGACAAACCGTTTTAAAAGGTGAAAAAAAAAGTACTGGGAAACGTGTTCTCTCATCGAATGCTGGACAAGTATAGCTTGAGAGATATTATGAAAGTAAATATTATAATAAATAATATGAAATGTTACCTGCTTCGCAGCCACGACAAACTTCAAGAGTGAAAACGTCTTCAACTTTCTGATTTTCTTGAATAATAGTAATATGCGTCATATTTACCGTATTGAAAAACTCAAATATTCAAATATTATTGACTGAATTCAAAAATGAACGTATCTTTCGACAATATTTAGCAAGCACTGTTTGGAAAGGAAACACGAAAATATATAGACAAATGACAAAAATAAGAGTGGGGATACGTCACAGAATACAGAAACAGTTAAAAATAAAACAAAAGACACTAAATTGCTAAAAAATGATGGTTAATTGTATTCATGTTCATACATAATGGTGTACTATAGTACTCACGCCAGATGATGATGATAACTAGTTTAACGTGCCCATATACCACTAGGGTTTCGAACACGCCCATCCCGAGTCCGACCTCCGATAAGATCGGTGGCCTGACTCGGGATGGAGGGGAGGGGGGGGGGGGGGGGGGGGGGTGATGAAAATGGGCAGAACTTTGAAAATAGCAATTAGTAAAAAAAGTTAATAGAATAAATAAAAAAAGAGAAAAAGGTTACAAGCCAAAAATAAAAAAGAATTGACTGCTCGGCCGAATATTTATATAATTTGGAGCATTTTAGAAGGACAATCCAAAATTAAATAAGAGAAAGAAGAGAGGATCGGAATATTTAATAATATTACAAAAAAGAAGTAATTTCGACATAAAATTTTGAACGCAGATCTAAAAGTTTAAAGTCCGATCGATATGTCCACGCGGGTGGCCTCGTTAAGGCCGTTTGGGTGCACAGCTTAAAGGGACGAGATGGGTTGCATCCCGTTAAGAAAACCCCTAGATTGACAGTCGATAGACACCAGACACAGACACATACCAACAGATTATAATTAACTTAAATAAACAAACAATTAACCACGTAACCACAAGCGACTATGTACACGAAGAATAATAAACTTAATTCGTCGCCAACCTCATTTAATTTATATTAATTTGTTTATAAAAAAATATTCGAGCTAAGTACAAATGTTGTGTGTAAGTTTGTAGATGTTATTTGTCTTTGTCCCTGTCTAATTTATTGTATTTCGCGTTTTTCGTCCCACTGTGTATTGTTTGTTTACCTCGTGTAGCCAAAGTGCTCATTATTCCGTGATAGCACGTGTATTGCCAGATACCGTTGTTTTCATCGAATATTGACCCCCCTACTACTTTATATATTAGCGTATTGATAGTTTAGATTGTGTTTAGTATGTCTCAGCCAACGAACTCCGTTGACCGGCCATGTCTCAACATATTTCCAATCGATTCTCCAAGTCGGACCTTTCCCTGGATGTCAGCGGTATCTCTGAACTGCCGTCTGACACCTCGGGGGGTCTGTACATTGCACTGGAGAAAGATAGTTTGGACCCGAAATCTAGCGCCGAGGCTGGGGAGGGGGGGGGGGGGGTTAACTCCTCCATCCTCGTCACACCACATTCTCAATACAAGAGAACAAAAATTGATTTGAGTCAGACAAGGGGAGGTACTCCCCGGTCGGAGTCCCCCACCCTGTCTGATGGTAAGTCTGTATTAAATTCTCCCAGATCCCCCTCCGCCCCACCCACCCCACCCCCTCATCTGAAAAGAGCCAGAGACAGCCTTCAACAGGTAAGTATCAACGACAGCACGAAGACTACAACGCAGTCACGGCTTTTGAACATCTCTACCCCCCCCCCCCCCCCCCCCCCCCCCCCCCCCCCCCCCCCCACCCCAACAAAGAAAATAGAAAGAGAAAAACCGATACATCTCTGATTGTTGAGGAAACTGACCTAGAGTCCAGCACAGGTGAGGTAATTTCCAATATCCCCACCAGCAACCATTTCGGCCCACTAAGGGAACAGTCCCCCCTCCCAATACGTACTAAAAAAATTAAAGCAGTAACAAAAAATTACATTGTGTGATTGAGGAGGGTTCAGTTTGGAAGTCTTGATCCCACGGCCTATGGACTGCTGTTTCTACAGCATTCCATAGCTGTCATGCAAAAAACCACCCATCAAAGTATTAAAGATACAATTTTCTTTTTCACCAGATTGACAGATGTAAACTTTTATTAAAACTCTTTCGGACGCCACTTTTGCCGCCCTTGGCCCACTGTTCCATATTAGACCGTTCACTGGGTGCTCCGATACGGTTGCGGTGGTTCTACAGAAGGGTGTAGCAGAACCCAAGGATGGGGTGCGAGCGGAAGCCGGTGATAAGTCTTGTCAGGCTTTCACCGGCGGCGCTATCGGGGAGAGCGAACGGCTCCATAGACTGATCAGCAACGATTTGTTCGGCGACCGTACTCGCACGAGTTTTGCCGAAGTTTCGAAGTGGCGAATCTACCTATAAGTGATTGTAGCGCTAGATTCAAAGCCCCATGGGTTCTCATACACCCCAAGGTAAATCTTTTTATCAAAAACGAATTAGCGCAAATAGACCTACCAGTTTTTAAAAATACTCTTTTTAGAATCATTATGGGGGAAAGATACAAAAAATATTTACAAATTTATACATACGGCTCCAAAAACCCCATAACTGGTAGGACGGGTATGGCCTTTGCCGACAAAGAATTAAATGGATATAGTTACTATAGAGCCAGACTGACTGATAATGTTTCTGTCTACACCACGGAACTATTGGCTATACAATATGCCCTGGTGTGGATATTAAACAACCAAAATAAAATGGACGACCAAAATAAATTTATTATACTATCTGACAGCTTAAGTGCCCTCAATGCTATAGATGGCTCCCACAGTGTTAGGCCTGAAATTGTTGAAAATATTATTAGCTTCTATAATAAAATTATTCAAATGGGGGTGAAGGTCGTCTTTGAGTGGGTACCGGCTCATGTGGGTATCCATGGTAACGAAATGGCTGATCAGTGTGCCCAAAAAGCCGTATTGGATGATGAAATTAAAATCAATATTAAATATAACTATAGTGAAATCAACTCGATTATAGTGCCATGCATTGACCGCCTATGGCAAACTGACTGGAACCATAGGACGAGAGCATGGCACGCAAATATCAAGCCTACTATCTCCTCACAGGGCCCCATATCATTTAGTATTAAATCCACTAAAATAATTACCAGACTTCGTATGGGTGTTTCAGTTGCTTTAAACCAAATTAAATTTAAAATGAAAAAAGGTAATAATCCCAACTGCACCCACTGCAATGTTACAGAAGATATAAATCACTATTTATTCTTCTGTAATAAATATACAAATAACAGAATTAACAATATTGTTTTTACTCCAAAACATTAAATCCAAATAAACAGTATAAACTAACTATAGGCCTAGATAGGTTATTAATGGCCTATGTGATGGAGACAAATGTTAATATTTAAACATCTAATTTATTGATTAGTATTGGTGATGTTGGCCGACTTGCTTGGGTCCGACGCGCCCCACTTGGTGTATTATCCCGTGGGGGCCGGGTGGGCCCAAGCCAAAAGCCGCGCAGTTGTGTATTATCCTCTTGTGCCGGCTATTTATGGTCGGCCTTCATTGCTATTATAAATTTGATGAATAAACAATAATAATTAATAGTTACAGCGAAATTAAATTAAATAATATAAATTTAAAAAATGTGGGCCGGGCTTATCCCCTTGCCTCTGGGGACTAAATAATTTTATTGGTAATTTATATATCTTTTTATACCTCCCCATCTAAAATGGCGTCAAATTAAATTTTTATTAAAAGTAGACTAGGGATATCTGTTTTTTAGGGACGCAGTCAAAATTATTAATTGTAGCGTAATATTATTAATTATTTTGGCCTTAAAGTTCAATTTTTTTTAATTGTTATATTAGTTAGATTTTTCCTGCCCCGAATCAGACCACCGATCTTATCGGAGGCCGGACTCGGGGTAGGCGTGCTCGAAACCATAGAGGTATATGAGCACGTTAAAAACGTATCTAAGTCTAAGTCCACATGCAGTCGCCAGATGTTAAACATCAACAAACACGTAACACGCGGTCTCCAGCTGCTACGCAGACCACTCGTCAGTCTCCGGCACCTACCGAAGCGTGTTCGGAGACAGTCGGGAGGCCTGCGACGGCTGTCGTACATACTTCGGGAACAATCGGCTCCACCGACAACAAAAAATGAAATCTGAGTCTAGTGGTAGAGCGTCCGCACCAAACACTAACATTGATATACAAACTAAACACACTGCTGCCCCTCCTAACCTAACCCCTCCAGTTGTTGCGGAAGGTGTGTGGGGTGACGAGCCGTGTATAATTTCTGGCCCCATAGCTTGTAATAACTCTTCTGACTTCAATGAAGTCAAAACTAAAAAAACCAAACGCAGTTTACAATTCAACGATAAACCTAAATACCCAGTCAGGCAGGACTTTTTGCGCCAAGCCAGCAATCAGCCCCCCCTCCCCCCCCCTTATAAACGAAAGAAAGAAGTGTTTTATTTAACGACGCACTCAACACATTTTATTTACGGTTATATGGCGTCAGACATATGGTTAAAGACCACACAGATTTTGAGAGGAAACCCGCTGTCGCCACTACATGGGCTACTCTTCCGATTGGCAGCAAGGGATCTTTTATTTGCGCTTCCCACAGGCAGGATAGCACAAACCATGGCCTTTGTTGAACCAGTTATGGATCACTGGTCGGTGCAAGTGGTTTACACCTACCCATTGAGCCTTGCGGAGCACTCACTCAGGGTTTGGAGTCGGTATCTGGATTAAAAATCCCATGCCTCGACTGGGATCCGAACCCAGTACCTACCAGCCTGTAGACCCTTATAAACGAAGGCCAATGTTAAAATCTACTCGCCCCGGGGGAGAACCACTTTAAAAAAAGATAGTTTTACCGGTTTTTGATGAGGAGTATCCCCCACTCCCTCCAAAACCAAATAGCCCCACTCCACTGACTCAGGGTACTCAGTTACCCGATGTTTTTTACAAAGGGGTGGAACCTGCCAAGGGCGGTTCTGGGATCGCCCCCTTCACCGTGTGGGAGCTGCCGAACCACCCCAGTTCTCAGTGGTCGGCCCCAAAAAAGACCCCAATAGTAAAACTTCTAAAATACAAGACTTTATCAGCAGACGATTGGTCAGGATGCCACCCGGACCATTGTCTGCTGTACAACTCCAAAATGTACTCATAAAAGAAAATTCCGATTTAGAAATACAGAACGTCACCATCTGGAGGAATGGTTACTGGGACATTCTTCTACAAAACAGCAACACTTGTGTAGATCTTATCTTCTTTAGAGAACATGCATACCCCCTGCTGCCGTTCCGTCCCAAACCAATCAAGTGTGCCCAGTGCCAGAGGTGGGGACATAACGTTAGGAAGTGTAGGTCTAGGGGGGATCCAGTATGTTTCAGGTGTGGGGACAAGCACCCAAAGCGGGGTCCGGACAATCCGTGCACTAAGACCTCAATATTAAAGTTTTCATTCCCAGTCTGGAGCTCCACGCGGTAAGACGTGTTTGTTCCGCTTGTGCACACTGCACGTGCTTTCGTGTGCTCGACTTGGGGGTCCTTCATTTCGTTGTTTTTGTCAGCGAAATGAAGTTTTCTACTGGGATGTATGCGGCCATTGGAACTGATTGAACGCTGGAACGCTTCTCGTTTCGACAGCCTGCACCACCAGGTTGGATTCTTTTTTTAGCGAGATCCCTTGCCTCCACGTCATTTCTCCGTCTGACTGTCGACTTGTTTTTTTTCGTGACTTGTATGACGGCCATTCTGCAGAACGCCACGGTTGTTCGCGTTTAGTCTCTACATGTCCGAGCCTGTCCTAGCAGCACTGGAAGATTGACCGCCCCACTCTAAGAAGAAATAGGAAGCGGGGTCGGCCCCTACTACTCTTTTTCTAGACTTTACCTTGCTTTATAGTGATACCATCTCGTATCCTCCGGAGTCGGGCCCGTCCGCACCACTATACCAACCCATGACGACTGGACTATACCCTAGTCTGATACTCTCTCTCGTTCAGACGGATCCGGCTTCTCAAGATCTGTATTTCAGCACAGCACTAAACCCTCAACGTCTGTCGACTGTCAATCTAAGGGTTTTCTTGACGGGATGCAACCCATCTCGTCCCTTTAAGCTGTGCACCCAAACGGCCTTAACGAGGCCACTCGCGTGGACATATCGATCGGACTTTAAACTTTTAGATCTGCATTCAAAATTTTATGTCGAAATTACTTCTTTTTTAAAAATATTATTAAATAGTCCGATCCTCTCTTCTTTTTCGTATATAATTTTGGACTGTCCTTCTAAAATGCTCCAAATTATATAAATATTCGGCCGAGCAGTCAATTTTTGACTTGTAATGTTTTTAGTTTTTTTTGTGTTTTTTTACTAATTGCTATTTTCAAAATTCTGCCCATTTTCAACGAACACTCCAGACGGCGCCTGGCGGGCTTTAAATTACCATTCATCATTCCCTTCCTATCATTCCCACCCATCCTACCCCTATATCATCTTCATCCTAAATATTGCCCTTTCCTGCTGTATGGATAACTTGGGTGGGCGGAATGGGGGGGGGGGGGACGCCGTGGTAGGGTGCTATTTGGGTGCGGTAGGGCGTAGGCGGTTTCGACCGGTAGAATGCCTGTTAGGAGGCCTCCGTAACCCCCCCCCCACACACACACACACACGGAACCTCCACCCCATGGAAATCCGGACCAGCTAAACTGGGCTACCCGCCTGTTTGAGCGCTAACCAGATTGGGCGCGATACTCCCCGCTTTGCGAATCCTTAATTCTCCAGGGCTTAAATAATAATTTTAATTAGGAAATTAATATTAAATATATTAGATTTTTTTTATATATATATATTTTCAGACTAGCCCGACTGAAAAATTGCACCAACTAACTATTAAATTGTAAAATTCATAACCTGATATATTGATAATATTGATTCATGGTGCCTCTAATATTAACTTAAATTAATAAAAAAAATATCATTGTTTAAAGTCCCACTTTATTTTTTCGGCTTTTATATTGGTCATACCATATTAATACAAAATTATGCCCCCTTCATCTTAAACTTTGAGAAATCTCCCGGGCTTAACTCAAGAGCGTATTGTAAACATACAAATTCTATCAACAGACACCCCAGGAAGAAAGAAAGAAAGAAAGAAGTGTTTTATTTAACGACGCACTCAACACATTTTATTTACGGTTATATGGCGTCAGACATATAGTTAAGGACCACACAGATTTTGAGAGGAAACCCGCTGTCGCCATTACATGGGCTACTCTTCCGATTGGCAGCAAGGGATCTTTTATTTGCGCTCCCCACAGGCAGGATAGCACAAACCATGGCCTTTGTTGAACCAGTTATGGATCACTGGTCGGTGCAAGTGGTTTACACCTACCCATTGAGCCTTGCGGAGCACTCACTCAGGGTTTGGAGTCGGTATCTGGATTAAAAATCCCATGCCTCGACTGGGATCCGAACCCAGTACCTACCAGCCTGTAGACCGATGGCCTGCCACGACGCCACCGAGGCCGGTCCCTCAGGAAGAAGTTTGGAAAACGTGTGATTGGTCTGAACATCCAATACCCGGCCGAGTTCCACAAAGATGGCGTTCATTTCAATAAGAAAGGAACCAGAAAGTACTTTTTTAAATTACGGAGAGTGTTTGCGGGTTTCTGAGTGACTTGAAATTACGTATCAGTTTGTTCTTGTTCAGTAAAGTAATAATTTAAATATCAGAATGTGTTTTGTTGCATTTTTCTTAGTGTATCTAATTGGGAAAAGTACATAAAAAAAATTGGGTGGCAAAGTTGAGTTTTTATGCGGCAAAGTGTACCCATGCACACGTTTTTATACGGTGTCAACACGAACGCATTGAGTATTATACCAAATATATATTTATTACCTTTAATGTTAATGTGTTTTCCACCATATTTAAGTATATAAAATACTAGACCGCCCTGTGTAGGAACGACCTGTACAGAGCCGTCATCCTACTATATATATATATATATATATATATATATATATATATATATATATATATATATATATATATATATATAATATATATATATATATTTAATACTCACACACGCACACGTTATACATATGCACATATATATTTTATTGATTATTATCAACAATACAAATATATTTTCTTTATTATTACTGACTTCACCCCCTCATATCTCAGTACACGTGTAGACAAACAACAACTGGTAACCATTCACTGCAGCTATACTATAGACCGTCCTGTGCAGAACCGTGCTGTGTAGGAACGTCCTGTACAGAGCCGTCATCACTATATAATTTTTTAATACTCACACACGCACACGTTATATATATATATATATATATATATATATATATATATATACAGTCGAACTTCGTTAACTCGAAGTTGAAGGGGACGACGAAATAGTTCGAGTTTCAGGGAGTTCGAGTTTTCGAAATTCGTACAGCAGACCCCAAAGTGAAACTGCATTGTAGTATTATCATTTCGTTGATATCGGAAGACACGTTTGCTGCTCCATCCCTGTCCCCAACACAGATGTTAGCACATTCCTTGTGTGTATATGATAAAACTAAGTAAATATTAACAGAAACGAGATAAATCCAATCAATTTGACGTACATCTCTATGTACTTTTATTGTATTTATTAATAAATTAAAATACTGGATGTCGATTAGCACTAAGTACGTTGGCTATCCCCCCATTTCTGGGCCCTTCGCCAGATTGCTTGGATGACAAGAAAGCGTGACTATTAACCGATCTGGCTATACCCCCATTGCCGGGTCCTTCCCCAGATTGCTCGATCTCTGATGTATCAGTTTCTAACATGACTAGTAATGAATCATTTTGAATTCATACTTAAATAGCAAATAACAAATTTGACATGATTCACTCGTTTAAGAGAAAAAACAACCAGCATTAATTGTTATTACAACAGTTCTTTGAAGATTACAAGACTATCCGTACTTTGTGTACCAAATGCAGGCATGTTGGATCATTTCGTTCCGCATAGTCGGCGATCTATTATTCTGTAATTACCGAGTGTATCATCGATAGCCGAGACCAGTCGGGGCACTCGCGCTTGGCTTGGGTGACAATTCATTTTTCTTTAAAGTATTACCGGTACAGTTAAAAGGCTCAGTCACTCCACAAACTTCGAGTTTTGGAAGTGCAATATCCCTTAATTTTTTATGGTGGGACCAAAAAATTACTTTGAGAGATAGAGTTTTTCGAATGTTCGAAGTTTGAGTGTTCGAAATCTGTTATTATTAGTTTGTATAGCAGTTCGGCCGGGACCGCCGTTTCACTTCGAGAGATCGACGTTTTTGAAAGATCGAAGTTTGAGTTATCAAAGGTCGACTGTATATATATATATATATATATATATATATATATATATATATCATATATTCTTCTTTTTTTCGCGTACTATCCAAAATATACATATATTTTCTTTATATACAAAATATATATTTATTCCCTTTACTGTTAATATGTTTTCCACCATATCTAAGTATATAAAATACATGACCGCCCTGTGTAGGAACGTCCTGTATAGAGTCGCCATCACTATATACATTTTTTTAATACTCACACACGCACACGTTATATATATGCACATATATATTTTATTGATTATTATCCACAATATACATATATTTTCTTTATTATTACTGACTTCACCCCCTCATATCTCAGTACACGTGTAGACAAACAATTGGTAACGGCTGGTAACCGTTCACTGCAGCATATACCATAGACCGTCCTGTGCAGAACTGTGCTGTGTAGGAACGTCATGTACAGAGCCGGTAAGGTTTTGGTCCCTTTAAGCCATTGGACATGATGCTTGTAGGTACTGCGTTCACAGCCGGGCACCGGCTCCCACCAGCCAGAGTGAGTTTTAACGACTCAGTGGGTAGGTGTAAGACCACTACACCCTCTTTTCTCTCACTCACAACAAACCCACTATCCTGCTTTTGCATTTAAACTTTAAAAAAAAAAAGAAAAAAAAGAGAGTATTTTTTACACATGTATGTACCATCGACGTCCCAAGCTGCGTTCATCTAGCAACAAAAAACACAAATACAATATTTACAGAAATACTATTCTACATTTTTCTGCTATGATACGTGTAACAAACTAGATTGGAATCAGTTAAACTAAAAAATCAACAAAAGTGAAGCACCCTCCAATAAACAGTAAAGAGTAATGTTTCTAACTGCGTTCAGGCGCATGCTTTTGCAAAACGTATCGTACCACACGTGCACGGTTCATCATTTTCCATTTTTCTTAACTTTGCACAGTTGAAGAACACTTTGTTTAATATTTTTTTTAAAGGAAAAATTCAGTTTGTCAAGTGTTCTGGTCCGGTCGTCGTTTTACATGTACCAACACTCATCGCAAACACTTGATGTCAATACTGATAGGCATTACGTTCATACCAGTGAATAATTTGTAAAATATCATTTTTGTAATGAATTGATTCTTAATTAACACAATTTATACACTCAAAATTATTGACAGTTGTTATGAATGGATTATGAATACTCAGCATTATACTATTGACTGCAGTAGAGGCACAAAAATGTAGCATACCTTTAGCAGATCGAATCTAATAATTGAAAACAAATGCTAACAACAGGGGGCTTAAAAGTCATAAAAATTAAATGATTTTGCCTTGTTGGTCTGGCATGTGTGAGGTCATGTAACACACACCGAATGTTAATTCATATTCCTCCATTTTAAGTCAACTTCTACGAGTAATGTGGAACCGATATTGGTAATTTTAAGGAATAAAAATACCAACGTAGTAATATTAATGGTTTTAGGGGTTTGTAAAGTTTTGTATTTAGATACTTACTTGTCTGGACTTTATTGATAATAAAAATGTTCCTGAACTGTGAAGAACAACTTCACAAATGAATGACAAGCAGATGACAATAAATCGGATTTTGATTGTGCCAAAGGTGCACGACAAAAGAATCTGAACGGAGTTGGAAGTATAACGCAGTTAGGGACGTTGGCAGTATATGTATTAGGTAAAACCTAAAAGTGAGTACACTCACTTCGTACTACAAAAGTCTGAGGTTTCAGATTTAAATAAAATATAATATTTAATATTCATGAGCTGATTAGAATTTGGATCTGTTGCACATGAATAGTCCGATACATAGAATATTTCCACTGAGTTTAAATAAAGGGTGGTCAACCATACTGATTATCAATGTTGTTGCGGGGTGACATTTAAGTATAAAATATTGTTACTGGTGGATAAAAGAGGAATGATTTGGGGGGTTCATTACCCCTCCAACTGTCTACACCAGTGAGAACAAGACGTTATGACTAAGTTGGTCCCATCACATTTTTGTCATATTTGACATGTAAATGCCAGATTTTGTATCAATCAAGTGTTAAATATTCGTTTAGCTAAGAAAATTTACATGTACATGTCTGTTGGTAAGATCTTATAAATAATAATTTGATTTGATGCATTTAAAATAAAATTTTATAATTATATTATATTACATATTATATATATATATATATATATATATATATATATATATATATATATATATATATATATATATATATATATATATATATATTGGAAGAGGGACCCAGGGTTAAAATACTTAAATTTTAACAAGAGAAAATTTACATGTATGAACCAATCTCAACAAAGCAAAGTAGCCTGCTCAGTTTCTTCAAGTCGTCAAGTGTGTAACAACCTTTACTTAAAGCTTTTGGATCCTTCTCAGGGGTTCTAGAATTTTTAAAAAAATCACTTGCCATTGGGCCAGTGGATTTGAAAATTCACTGGCCATGGTAAAAAATTCACTTGCCCAATTTTAACTGTTGATAAAAAAAAAAAAAAAAACCGACAGTAAATTAAAATAATTAACTTTTTAGTGTACCGGGTACATTTTGCATACTGAGATCATATGTAATCAATTTGTCAATTTGCACAACACATAGGCTCATTAGGCACACTTTATGTTTGTTTAGAAAAACATGAAACCATTTTTATCAGTTTAGAGTAAAGTTACTTAATTGTTAATTGTTTCCACTAAAACCACCTAAGTTAATATATATATATATATATATACATACATATGTACATACATATATATATATATATATATATATATATATATATATATATATATATATATATATATATATATATATATATATATATATATATATATATATATATATATATATATATACAGTCGAACCTGTCTATGGCGGCCACTCGTGGGACATGACAAAAGTGGCCGCCATAGAGAGGTGGCCGCCGTATGCAGGTCATATATAAGTCCGAATTTTTAAAAACAATTACACGTATGTTGCAATAGAACTATTAAGGAGCCATATACATGTGCAAAAACGTAATTAAAAACAAGACAAAAAATTATCATCTATATGAAATTTTATTAAGTGAAAAAGAGAATATTTAACAAACAACAGAATAATGGAGCACTGTTCTGCGCATTAAAGTCACTGATTATCCTTTAATGTTCACTTGCTAAAGAAGTCACGTATCTTGCTTTGTTTGCACGTATTTTCAACTCGCATGTTTGACACACTTTCTTACGGGTTTTTTTTTTACGATTGCCGACATTTCTTTATAACTTGAACTAAAAAACAATTGTGGCCGCGATAGCAGGTTCATTTTCGCTTTTTTATGACAAAAGTGTGGCCGCTGGCCGCGTTGAGCAGGTGGTTGCTATATAGAGGTAAAATATATAGTAAAATTCATTGGGGGGACCTCAGGGTGGCCGCCATGGACAGATGGCCGCCATATGGAGGTGGCCGCGAAGGCAGGTTTGACTGTATATATATATACATATATATATACATATATATATACATATATATATATATACATATATATATATATATACATATATATATATATATATACATGTACATATATATATATACATATATATATATATACATATATATATATACATATATATATATACATATATATATATACATACATATAATATTATACATACATATATATACATACATATATATACATACATATATATATATATACATATATATATATATACATATATATATATACATATATATATACACATACACATACATATTATATATATATACACATACACATACACATATATATACATATACACATACACATATATATATACATATACATATACATATACATATACACATACACATACACATACACATACACATACACAAACACACACACACACACACACACACATACATATATAGATACATACACACACATATATACATACATACATACATACATATATAATCCATGTTACATATTACGACAATTAACAGTATTAAAAACAAATAAATATTCTATCACTTATGAATGAGTATATATTTATGTACTTAAGAATGGGAAATCCTCCCCACACCCACACCCCAAACAAATCCCACCCATCCCCCCCCTCCCCCCCAAAAAAAAAACAACATACAAAATTAGTAATTTTTCAATATAGGTGCTTTATTATATTTACCTATTTCATGATATTGTGTAATTAGTTATTTTTATTATTTATTGATTTTTTGCAATTTATGTGATATTTTATAAATTAAATTAATAATTTACACATGGACCGTTTTGCAACATACATGGTGACATGCAACCTTTAAAAACTAATGAAAGACTGGTTACCGTTTCGCATTTTACGCTTGCACTGTACTACTATTAACATTAGAGTAACAAATCTTTGGGTACCAGTGCAAATAAGAATATGGCGGCAAGCAATAAAGTTTTTTTTTTTTTCAGTGTTTACAGTTTATAACTTGAATAAAGTTACATCGGTAGGTATACTGATGTCATTAATGGGTCAAAGATTACTGGTTGCCAACTATTTGTTAGTAAAATATCGCATGTGATAGCAAATCGAAAGAAATGACTTGTAAATGTTTCTTTTGTTTTCGTACGAGCCAGCTCCAAGCGTTGTAGATTTTTTTTTTTTTTTTTATCACTTGCTATCGGGATCTCACAAAGTAACTTTTACTGGCCCGAATCCAAAAACCACTGGCCTCGGGCATCGGGCCACCGTATTCTAGAGCCCTGTCCTCTTACAACATTGCTTGATATTTCAATGTCAAAACCAGTTAGGGAGTTATGTTCATTTTTTGAAGGTTGCTTTTTTTTGGTTCAAGTTAATAAAATTTTGGTCATATGTTCCCATGACCTACCTGAACTAGAAATCCATTGGTAGCATTTTTTCTGACCGCTATCATGTCAGCCATCTTGAAATTCAAAATGGCCATCATTTTCATATAATTTCTTTATATATCTCCACACCCATTTAACATAGAAACATTATTTTGGGGTCTATTTAAACATATTATGTTAGTGAATTAAACTAATTTGTATTATTATTTATCTCACATAATTCAAATTGAAATTCAAAATGGACGTTATTCCATTATATTTCTCTATCTTTACCATTAAACACAGAAAAAATATTTTGGTGTCAGTTTACATCTATGAGCTCAGATGATTATTTTGTAAAAAGGAAAATTATTGTATGATCTTGGCAGCCATCTTGAAATTCAAAATGGCTACCACTTTAATATATTTTTTCAAATATCTCAACTCCCGGTTAACATGGAAGCATAATTTTTTTGTCCATGTATATTTCTGTGTTCCATGCATTGGATGGTTTTCATTTATATAGTCACCGAATCATGAAAACAATCTTGAAATTCAATATGGCCGCCATTATAATACATGTGTCTTATATCTCAACTCATGGTTAGTGGAGAAGCACAATTTGTTGTCTAGATGTATATTTCAGTGGTCAATGAATCTAATTCTTTAGATTTATAGTCATCCAATCGTGGCAAACATCTTAAACTTCAAAATGGCAGCCATATGTAAATTCAAAATGGCCAACAATGTAATCATTTGGCAAATACTTTTTCTCCTGGTCTACATATAAATGCAACTTTTGTGTTCATTAGTAAATTTTTAGGTCAAATAATTATAGTATTGCAATACTAATGACAAACTCATGAAATAAAAGAACATACACATGTACCAACTGTAAAGTGTAATTCATAATGGCATATTAGGCATCTACTTCATCTGTAATAGTATGCATATCGCAGCAGTCCTCAGCAGTTTCACGCTTTAAACGCTCTATACATTGAAGGTTGTGTCGCTTACACTAAATTAGGGTACATCTATCTGAACACTTACTGACACAACAATTGCATCTGATCAGTTCTACCACAGCTTCTGGTGCAGCTTGCACCTCCAACAGCAGTCACAAATATACCAACCCCCTTGACCCAACCAAGTTTGCATGGATCAAGAATGTCCAGATGTAGCATGGCATCTTGAGCTCAGAAATGTGCTTGGAGATGTGCTCTTTGGGTATGCTGTTTTCATCCCCCAAAGGTAGGTGGCAGTATTTCCACACTTTGGTTTGGTGATGGTTTCTTGAACTTTTCTTCTTAGAGTAGCTGCATCAGTTGTAGAAAAGACCCTTGTGCTTGGTTCCATGCAGTAAAATCTTCACATTTTTCACTGACCTCTTTGTATGGTCATCACCGATTCCAACCTGACTTTGGTGTTACTTATATTTGGAGCTTTCGTGAATACATTGAATTCTCTTTATTGATGTCCACCATCACCAATTGTCCTGCTGTGTCATATTCAGTTACAGCATGAACATGTGGTAATCAGAGTCTATTTCTGGATACAGTTCAATATACAATGTTTGCAGGTTGATCTGGTTGTGATTTACATATAATTATTTGTGTAACCTAATGGTGAAAAAACCCCAAAAGTTTGTGTCTTTGATGTAGAAATCCACCTCATTGCCTGGCCCGATTACTTCATGAGTATGAGGAATCATGATCATGTCTGCTTCTTCTTGTGTACTGACACCTGTGGTAGGATGGTATTTTAGTACATAGTTTGTTGTTTTTGTGACTGTAACTAGCGTTTTACATCAGTAAATAACTTTATATGCCAGATGTATTATCAGATGATCATTTGTATATCTAATTGATGTCATTGATAGGGGTAGGCTTTCGCATGTGTCATTGTCACATCATGGCCTGAAACGTTTTCGATATTGTAGTGCTCCGATAGCTTCGAAAATCTGTAGCCTGGTTAGCATGCAGGAAATACTTCTGTTCACTGACAATATGTATGGCAGATTAGAAGTGAATTCCTGCACCAGACACAAACTTGGTTCTTATCCTGGGAAGATCACACACACTGATCCCAATAATAATCGGTACAGACGTAAGTCGCAACCAGATCAACATGCAACTAATTGATGATGAACTGGGACCCAGGGATGTGAAAGAAAATCAACATTGCCAGGGTTGCATGTAGTAACTGGATGTCACACAACAGGACAAATTGAGGGTACTGTGTATATGCAAACAAATGTTATTGAATGTGTTCCACTGGCTATATTCGAAGCTCTTAGCCAGCTTGGAATTACTGATGAATCATACAAAGAGGTCAGTACTCCATGGTACTAAGCTCAAGGGTCATTTGTACAATTGATGCAGCTATTCTGAGAGGACAGAAGTTCAAGAGACCATCACCAAACCAAAGTGTGGAAACACTGCCAAATATCCATTAACAGCATACCAAAGAGCATATCTCCAAGCAACTATCCTAGCTTAGGATTCCATGCTACATAAGGTGATCTAGACCCATGGTTGGATCAAGGAGGATATATTTGTAAATGTGGCTGAACGTGCAAGTTGCACCAGAGGCTGTAATAGAACTGATCAGATGCATCTGTGGTATCAGTAAGTGTTCAGGTAGATGAACCTGTAAGGAATACCACCTGCAATGTACAGAACTCTACAAGCGTTGATGGTTGCTATAATACACATGCCATTACAGACGAAGTAGATGCTTAATCAGGGGTCACAATGGAAAATAATTAATTTCAGTCAATTTTCAGATACATGTATGTAGGATATTTGTTTAGAAATTATTAAAAAGTGGCTAATTTAAGCAACATTCAATTAGCCAGATACGAAATGGGTGAGCCCTGCTAATGTGTCATTGTGAATTACAGTTTACAATTGGTCGGTTCCTCTATTTCATTAGTTTAAGATCTAGAACATGAAAGTCATTAGTAATGCAATATTTTAATTATTTCACATCAAATATATGTGGACTAGGAGGAAAAGTATTTGCCAAATGATAAAATTGGTAGCTATTTTTAAATCTCCATATGGCTGCCATTTTGAATTTTAACGTGGTTCCTTGACTGGAGGATGGTTATAAAAATGTCACCCTGTAATTCATTGATCCTAAAAATGTACAGTCAAAAATTATTGTGCTTCTGCCTTAACCGGAAGTTACGATATATGAAAAATACATTAAAATGGTGGCCATTTTGAATTTCAAGATGTCTGTCACAATTGGATGACTATAAAAATGTCATCAATAAATTCATGGCTACATAAATGTACATATAGACATAAAATACTGTCTTTCTGTGTTAAATGAGAGTTCAGATGTATGGAAAAATATATTAAAATGGTGACCATTTAAAATTTCAAGATGGATGCTTAGGTCAGACAACAACTTTTGTTTTCACAACTTCATTCACTGAGCTCATAAATGTAAACATATACCTAAATTGTTGTTGTGGGTCAACTGTGAGTAAATATATATATATATAAGAATATTTAATTGGCGGCCATTTTGAATTTCAAGATGGCTGTCATGCCCAAATGACTAAATAAAATGTTATCAGTGAGTTCATTGACCTCAAAAATGTAAATAGACATAAGAATTGTGTTTCTATGTTAGATGGGAGTCAAAATATATATAACGTATCCCAAAATTTTGGCCATTTTGAATTTCAAGATGGCTGCCATGATCAAATGACTGAAACAAATGCTACCAATGGATTTTTAATTCTGGATAAACTTAAGAATAAAAAGAAATACATTTTACTGACTTGAGCAAAAAAAATAAAAAAATGCAAATTTATATAACTGCCTGGACTGCAGGTCTAGTTAGCTAATTGAGCAGATAATTTCGCCAAGTTATTTATTAAACTGAAAAAAAAAGCACAAACCCACTGTTAATTTTCAGTATTTAATATTATTTTTTTAAAAGATTACAGATTATGTCATGTCATGTCATAGGGTTTTATGTGCACATTCAGAACAAGCTGTTGTAACGCACGCCTGCTCCGTCCATGACAGGAAAGGTGAGGGGAGTGGAGAGGAGGGACCGCCTGCACTGGCAGGTGCAAGGGATACGGTCGGTACTGAAGGCAATTGAATCAATGTGAATTGCCTTACAACATGCATTACAGGGCTCCAACTTTAGTGCATGAAGGGCTCCAAAGAAACAGGGTACTGAAGGCAATTGAATGGCCTTCTCTTCAAGGAATTGCCTTACATTGAATGGTACTGAAGGCAATTGAATGGCCTTAGCTTCAATGTGAATTGCCTTACAACATGCATTACAGGGCTCCAACTTTACAGCGGTACTGAAGGCAATTGAATGGCCTTCTCTTCAATATGAATTGCCTTACAACATGCATTACAGGGCTCCAACTTTACAGCGGTACTGAAGGCAATTGAATGGCCTTCTCTTCAATATGAATTGCCTTACAACATGCATTACAGGGCTCCAACTTTACAGTGGTACTGAAGGCAATTGAATGGCCTTCTCTTCAATATGAATTGCCTTACAACATGCATTACAGGGCTCCAACTTTACAGCGGTACTGAAGGCAATTGAATGGCCTTCTCTTCAATATGAATTGCCTTACAACATGCATTACAGGGCTCCAACTTTACAGTGGTACTGAAGGCAATTGAATGGCCTTCTCTTCAATATGAATTGCCTTACAACATGCATTACAGGGCTCCAACTTTACAGCGGTACTGAAGGCAATTGAATGGCCTTCTCTTCAATATGAATTGCCTTACAACATGCATTACAGGGCTCCAACTTTACAGCGGTACTGAAGGCAATTGAATGGCCTTCTCTTCAATATGAATTGCCTTACAACATGCATTACAGGGCTCCAACTTTACAGTGGTACTGAAGGCAATTGAATGGCCTTCTCTTCAATATGAATTGCCTTACAACATACATTACAGGGCTCCAACTTTACAGCGGTACTGAAGGCAATTGAAGGCCTTCTCTTCAATATGAATTGCCTTACAACATTTACAGCTCCAACTTTACAGCGGTACTGAAGGCAATTGAATGGCCTTCTCTTCAATATGAATTGCCTTACAACATGCATTACAGGGCTCCAACTTTACAGCGGTACTGAAGGCAATTGAATGGCCTTCTCTTCAATATGAATTGCCTTACAACATGCATTACAGGGCTCCAACTTTACAGTGGTACTGAAGGCAATTGAATGGCCTTCTCTTCAATATGAATTGCCTTACAACATGCATTACAGGGCTCCAACTTTACAGCGGTACTGAAGGCAATTGAATGGCCTTCTCTTCAATATGAATTGCCTTACATCTTCAATGCATGCATTACAGGGCTCCAACTTTACAGCTCCAACTTTACAGGTACTGAAGGCAATTGAATGGCCTTCTCTTCAATATGAATTGCCTTACAACATGCATTACAGGGCTCCAACTTTACAGCGGTACTGAAGGCAATTGAATGTGTGTGTAAAAACTTGATAATTATTAAATATTGTGCATCTTGAATGACATTCTGTTGTCTGTGCCATATCAATTCAGGCTTTTTAAAATTTATTTTTTATAATATATTATTATATTTTTAATTTGTTTTTCTAGGTGAGACCTGCTAAGAAATTCCCTAAAAGGAGTCGGCTGGCCCGTGTGATGTCTTTAAATTCATCGGTATGGCAACTGACACAGAATTCCCAGCCACGTTTACAGCTGAAGACGGCCACCAAACAAAGTAGTCTGCTCAGTTTCTTCAAGTCGTCAGGTGTGTAACAACCTTTACTTAAAGGTACTGGATCCTTCTACAAAATTGCTTGGTATTTCAATACCAAAACCAGGGCTAGCTAGCTATGTGAGCAGAAAATGTCCCCAAATTATTTATTAAACTAAAAAAATAAATGCAGAATCAAGCTCTTAATTTGCAACAAAATGTAGATGGAAATCTATATTATTAAACTACTAAAAACATTAGAATGATTAGAAATGCCTGTCGGTGGATCCATTGCGCTATTTCTATCGTTCCAGCCAGTGCACCACGATTGGTATATCAAAGGTCATAGTATGTACTACCCTGTCTGTGGGATGGTGCATATAAAAGATTCCTTGCTACTAATGGGAAAATGTGGCAGGTTTCCTCTCTAAGACTACATGCATAGTTTCAAATGACCAAATACTTGACATCCAATAGTCTGATTTTTTAATCATTAATTTAATATATCAATGTGCTCAAGTGGTTTTGTTAAACAAATCAACGCTTCGTGTGCGGTCGGTCTGGGATCAATCCCCATTAGGGCCCATTGTACTGTTTCTCGTTCCAGCCAGTGCACCACGACTGGTATATCAAATGCTGTGGTATGTTCTATCCTGTCTGTGGGATGGTGCATATAAAAAGATTCCTTGCTACTAATGGAAAAATGTAGTGAGTTTCCTCTCTAAGACTAATGTTTGACATCCATTAGCCCAATCAGTTATTACAAACTGATTATAACCGTTGATCACTATTGAAATTCCAACTTATTTCCAGCGCTAGGTTATCAGACAATGAGGCTGAAATATGATGCTGTCGGAAATAAATGTTTGGGTATGGCGCTATGGAATTGACTGCAACCACAGTCAACAGTGGGTATGGGGAGCCTCCTCCAGAAAGAAAATGGGTTAGGTTTAGGGTTAGGGTTGAGAAAATCATACAGTAATGATAACAGTAATTCATTTTGTCAAACGGTTAACTGAAAACCCCCCACAAATCTGCAAAAACATTTGGGAATGGCGGCATACCCGTTTTACCCTCTGGCAGAAACACTGATGTTATGACTGTATTGTAATTTCTTCTTGGGGCGAGACGTAGCCCAGTGGTAAAGTGCTCGCTTGGTGCACGGTCGGTCTGGGATCGATCCCCGTCGGTGGGCCCATTGGGCTATTTCTCGCTCCAGCCAGTGCACCACGACTGGTACATCAAAGGCTGTGGTATGTGCTATCCTGTCTGTGGGATGGTGCACATAAAAGATCCCTTGCTGCTAATCGAAAAGAGTAGCTCATGAAGTGGCGACAGCGGGTTTCCTCTCTTAATATCTGTGTGGTCCTTAACCATATGTCTGATGCCATATAACTGTAAATAAAATGTGTTGAGTGTGTCGTTAAATAAAACATTTCCTTCCTTGTAATTTGTTCTAATTTTACAGATTTAAAGAAAACAGAATTTGAAACCACGACGCACAAGAGCCTTTCTAGCTCTGCAGAACAGACTGAACTCGATGATGTGTTAGATGACCCAGTGCAACATCTCAGTGTTGTATCGCCTGCAGATCTATCAACCCAGTCACCAGCTAATTGCAACAGTGCTGATCTGAACGATTCAGGGAGACAACTCTTAAAGCCTTACACGAAAGTGGATCCAATACCATCATAGATGCATCATCGTCAAGTGACACTGACTCAGAAAGACTAACAGTTGCTGCTTCATCTGGAAGTAAACTTGTGCTAGGCCAAAATACGAAATCTGAGGTTTTTGAAGACGACAGAAAAGAAAATATTGATGACAATTTAACATGTAATTACTCGCCTGTAATTAATAAACCAAGGTGTTTTAATCATAATGAAGCTTCCAGCAAGAGAAAATTAGAGACTAATGTACAATCATTGAAAAGTTTACATTGTACAAATGATGAAAATAATATTTTACAGAACAGTAAGCCAAGAGAAAATGAAAATAGTGATCGTGTTGAATATGTTTGTGGTAGATTATGCACAGAAAGTTTGCAGTTTTCAGATTCTTGTTACGAACCTTTGTCACTGGGTGGCAACATTTATTCATCGTCATGGTGATGATACTCCCTCTTTTGACAGTGAAAATACCATTCAGTTTACTGATACCCAGAGTTGTGATATTTCTTTCCATTCTCCATTAGATGATACGAGCAATCAGCCAGGTAACTCTTATAGTACAAATCTGTTGCCATCGATATTACAAGGTGCTAAGGAGAATGCCATAAACTGTACTGATGATATTGTAAGTCAGGCAGACTCTATGAGTTTTTTGTTAACCCATAGATGCAGTACGTTTGATAGCCAAAATATTTTCTATATAACACAATAAACTTTACTCATCGGTTATGTGATAATATTGTAAGTGAAGCAGGCTCTATAATTTTTCGTTAACCCATACATGCAGTACGTTTGATAGCCAAAATATTTTCTCATAATCTTGATCAAAGTCTGAACTAGAAACAGGGGCCTAGCTTCCATATATGCAGGTACACATTTGCGTACCACCTGGGATTACAGATATTTTTTTCACCTGGATATCCCAAGCTAGGCTCCTGAGAAAACATGATACATTTTATTGATTGGTTGTGTTGTGAGACTGAATGTGAATCAAACTAAAGATTCCATTAAACCATACATGCAGTGCGTTTGATAGATGTGAAAGAACAAATACTTTCTCATCAGTATCAAACTCTGAACTGTTCAGGAGGCTGAATAAAATGTGTTGAGTGCGTCGTTAAATAAAACATTTCTTTTCTTTCTTTTTGGTCAGGAGAAAGGGGCGGGACATAGCCCAGTGATGAAGCACTCGCTTGATGCACGGTCGGATTGGGTTCAGTCCCCATCGGCGGGCCCATTGGGCTATTTCTTGTTCCAGCCAGTGCACCATTACTAGTATGTCAAAGGCCGTGGTATGTACTATCATGTCTATGTGATGGAGCACATAAAAGATCGCTTGCTACTAATGGAAAAAATATAGCAGGTTTCCTTTCTAAGACTATATGTCTGACATCCAATAACTGATGATTAATAAATCAATGTGCTCTAGTGGTGGTGTTAAACAAAACAAACTTCATTGGTCAGAAGAAAAACACATTATAAACTTTACTAAACAGTTGTTTGGTGAGATTGAACGCAAAGCAAACTGAAGATTTCAGTACATCATCCATGCAATTTAGTTGATAGCTCAGAAATATCAGATAGTTTCTGATAATTAATATCAAACTCATAACTAGAATAAAAACAACAAATTTTAGTGATGAGTTGTGTGGTGATATTTATCGTTAAAACTACTACAAACATTAGAATGACAAGGAATGCTCATCGGTGGGCTATTTCTCGTTCCAGCCAGTGCTATACTGTCTGTGGGATGATGCATATAAAAGATCCCTTGTTACTAATAGAAACACGTAGCAAGTTTCCTCTCTAAGACTATATGTCACATTTACCAAATCTTTAACATCCAATGGCCGATGATTAATAAATCAGTGTGCTATAGTGGTGTCAACCAAAACAAAGCATGACATTTGAAAATAAACGTAGACCCCAGCATACGTGTAGCAATTCCATTACTTATTTAAACTGTTGAAGCAATTACTGTTGACATTTACTGCGACTATATTTTTAAATCAATCATCATTTCAACCGATAAAGTTTCGATTACAATCACTTGCTGGCATAGTTAACATTTTATATTAAAGAGTGGGCCACCAAACCTGCAAACTGTCTTTGAGTTGTTTTATGAGGCAACAATACAATATAAATGATGGTGAGGACCAAAAAGGTGTTATTAGGGTGTATACTACCAAATCAAATCCCATAGAAGACAGTAGTAAAATATGTGGCTAAAACTCCTACCTGCAGCGAATCAATCGACATGAACGCCACGGATATAAATACTACCACCCCTCACCCTTAAAGTGAATAAGAAAAACCTGGGGTCAAGCTGTTCATTTCTGAGATAACAGGTAGCATCTATGACTTTTTCTTACAGGTACCCTATACATGTTTCAAGCACAAGGCTACTTGACACAGTGGTACTAGATTAAATAAAATTGAATACATTTTTGTCCAGGTGAAACACACTCGCATTTATCACCAATCACAGGACTTGTGGTGTTCACTTCTCTATCAAAAGTTCGGTACACCTCCAACTTTGACCCAGGTGGAAGTTATTTGGTTTAGTACTACCTATTAGGGGTGGGGCCGTGACTTCATGAATCGGTTCCCCAAAAGTGCATTATTTTAGGAGTTTCATGACCCCATCTACATACACACCCAGACGTTTTGACAGAAAATAGTTTGATGTTATCCAGTAACAACAAAACGGATCATAAGTGACCCTATTAGGTGGTTATAAGTTTGGAATCATTTGAAATGTACTTTGTCAAATTTTAAATAGAAGAATACGGAAATATTTTATTTAACGATGCACGCAACACATTTTATTTACGGTTATATGACGTCGGACATATGGTTAAGGACCACATAGATATTAAGAGAGGAAACCCGCTGTCGCCACTTCATGGGCTACTTTTTGCGATTAGCAGCAAGGGATCTTTTATATGCATCATCCCACAGACAGGATAGTACATACCACAGCCTTTGTTACACCAGTTGTGGAGCACTGGCTGGAACGAGAAATAGTCCAATGGGCTAACCGACAGGAATCGATCCTAGATCAATCATGCGAGCACAGAGCTATGTCCCGCGCCAAACAGAAGAGGAAAAAGTTTGTTTTGTTTAACGACACTACTAGAATGCATTGATTAATCAATCATCGACTACTGGATGTCAAACATTTGGTAATTCTGACTCGTAATCAATAGAGGAAACCTGCTACATTTTCCAAATGCAGCAAGGGATCTTTTATATGCACTTTCCCAAAGTCAAGAAAGCACATACCACAGCCTTTGATCAGTTGTGGTGCACTGGTTGGAACGAGAAAGAAAAACCAGTTGAATGGATCCACTGAGGTGGTTCCATCCTGTGACGCAAGCACCTCAGGCGAGCGCTCAACCAATTGAGCTAAACCCCGCCCACAATTTTAAACAGCAGTTCTCTTACTAAAATCTTTCTAAACATTGCAAACATACTGACGTCTAAAAGAAACTATACCAATACCCTGAGAGACTACTAAAGAAAGAAATAAGTGTTTTATTTAACGACGCACTCAAAACATTTTATTTACGGTTATATGGCGTCAGACATATGGTTAAGGACCACACAGATTTTGAGAGGAAACCCGCTGTCGCCACTGCATGAGCTACTCTTTCCGATTAGCAGCAAGGGATCTTTTATTTGTGCTTCCCACAGGCAGGATAGCACAAACCATGGCCTTTGTTGAACCAGTTATGGATCACTGGTCGGTGCAAGTGGTTTACATCTACTTATTGAGCCGGTTTGGAGTCGGTATCTGGATTAAAAATCCCATGCCTCGACTGGGATCCGAACCCAGTACCTACCAGCCTGTAGAGCGATGGCCTAACCCCTACACCACCGAGGCCGGTTACTAAAGAAAGAACGTGATGTATGTTTAAAGGTTTAGGGCCAATTTATGAAGCCTGTTCTTCTTATTAAAGGAAGGAAATATTTTATTTAACGACTTGCTCAACACGTTTTATTTACGGCTATATAGCTTCAGCCTTATGGTTAAGGACAACACATATATTGAGAGGAAACCCGCTGTCGCCACTTCATGGGCTACTCTTTTTCGATTAGCAGCAAGGGATCTTTTATATTCTTCATCCCACAGACAGGATAGTACTTACCACGGCCTTTGTTACACGAGTAGAGGAATACTGGCTGGAACGAGAAATAGCCCAATAGGTCCACCGACTGGGATCGATCCTAGACAGACCACGCATCAAGTGAATGCTTTACCACTGGACTACGTCCCGCACCTGTTTTTCTTATAAACGCAGATGTTTAAGCATTGTAGATGTATGGAATTATACGGAAACAGCTTTTGTAAATTGGACCCATAATATTCAGGAGTTTGGTGCTTCAGTATGTTAGGAACACAAGTTCATTCCATAAAAGTGGAAAAATCCCAATTTTTCTTGGTATAGTCTCTTTTAGACGTCAGTATTTATCCACTAATTTCCAAGATTTTGGGGTACATAATTTTACCCTCTGGCCCAAACCCTGACATCCGCGTTATGTAAGCTTAATAGTTCCTTGTCAACATTAGGCATGAGGTGGGCACTGATAACATTCAAATTCAAATTCTTTATTGTTGTACGTTTTTACATTATACAAATATTAACATTATGGGCCGAATTTTCGAAGCCTGTTTTCCCTAAGCGCAGGTATTTAAGCATTGTAAATGTGTATAGTTACCAATATCCAAACCTATACGTAGCTCCTAACCCTTTCCATTTGATCGACCGTTCCAAATTGCGCCTAATTTCCTTTATCAAAAACGCGCACCCTTTCTCTCTGGACATAATCCTACGGTACATTCCAAATTCCATAGCACCAACTTCTCTCCCCCCCCCCCCCCCTCCCCCACGTCTGCTACCGACCACGGTCGGGCTGCTGGTGCTCCCTTGCACCTGCCAGCACAGGAGGTCCCTCTTCCACCCTCCCCCAACCTTTCCTGTCCTGGACAGAGAAAGCGGCCGAGGCCAGTGCCTGTGCCCAAAATAGGCGTACGCTAGAACAGCTAGCTCTGAATGTGCACGTTAATCATCCGTTCCAGTTCCAGTATAGTTACACGCTTTTAAGTCAAAAACAGGCTTTGAAAATCGGCCCAAAATATATAGGCCTAGATAGGGCCGAATTTACAAACCCTGTTTTTGACTTGCACACACAAACGTTTAACTACATAACATTACAATGCTTAAAAACCGGCGTTTGAGAACCCCTCCCCCCCCCCCCCAAACCCCCCCCCAAAAAAACAACAACAACACAAAAACCCCCACAAACAACAACACACAAAACAAAACAAAAACAAAACAAACATGCTTCGTAAATTCGGCCCATACTGTACAGAATAACGGTGGTGAGTGATTTACCTTAGTGGTGTAGACTAGTTACTTTAATTTTGATGGTCAAAGGTCAGTGATTTCAAAGTAATTTTCTTTGACAGACGTGGGTTTTCTGGTAGATATTTCTAAAACAGTTTATTATCACAGGTTCCATACTTTGCACCATCATTACAGTACACACGGTCGTTCGCTGCCTAAAAGTATGTTGTCCTTTGTCAGTCAAGGTAAAACAAAAAATATAGCCCGGACTCTCATGTTATAGGTTATATCATTCCTCAGAATATAACAAATGTACGAGTCGGAAGTAAAACCATTGTGGGCGAGGCGTACCCCAGTGGTACAGCGCTCGCTTGATGCGCGGTCGGTTTGGGATCGATCCCCGTCAGTGGGCCCATTGCGCTATTCCTCGCTCCAGCCAGTGCACCACGACTGGTACATCAAAGGCCATGGTACGTGCTATCTTGTCTATGGGATGGTGCATATACAAGATCCCTTGTTACTAATCGAAACGAGTAGCCCATGAAGTGGCGACAGCGGGTTTCCTCTCTAAATATTAGTGTGGTTCTTAACCATATGTCTGACGTTATATAACAGTAAATAAAATGTGTTGTGTGCATCGTTAAATAAAACATTTCCTTCCTTCCTTAAAACGATTGTCACCAAACACTGACATTTGCAACCACGGCAGTATGGCAATGCTGTGGAGATTACCGCCGTGTCTTTAATATTCCCGCGGCATTTATTTTGCCGTAGAACTTAAATTTCCTGTCACTTTTCTTAGTTAACTACAGGTTTCATCTTCGTCCGTCAGTCTGTCCATCCGTCTGTTTGTCCGTCTGGATGTCCTACATATAGTTTTCCGGATGGAATTTCGGGTATAGCTTTATCATGTACTGTTACAGGTCAAGTTTGATTTTCATGGCGATTTACCCATGTTTGACAGTTATGGCCCTTGAACTTGCTTACTTACTTAATTCCCATCGTGCTAAGAAGCCCATAGGCTGTAGCCAGAGATCGCCACTGCTGCCTGTCTTTTGCCAGCTTCTCCAGCAGACCCCAGCTCAGACTGCACTCTCGGATTTACATCTCTACTGTCCTCCATGTTTCTTTCGGTCTTCCTCGTTTCCTTTTTCCAGGAGGGGTCCATCGGAGTGCCACTCTTGATAGGGCTGTTTGAGGCATTCTGATCTTCGGCGCTTGATCTCCGATACCAATGACTGTGTGGAGGTTTGTTTATGGAGTTCTTCGTTGGTTATGATGTTGGGCCAGAAGATATCCAGAATCCTGCGAAGGCACCGATTTTGAAAGACCTCCAACTTCTGACCGATGGTCTTGGTCATTTTCCAGGATTCTGAACTTAGGAACTTAGGAGATATGAAAAACAAATATTGCAGACTTTTCCCGCTTCAATGCCTCAAGCTATTGAGCTGAAATTTTGTGTATATCTTTATCATGTTCTGTTACATATCAAGTTCGTCTTTCATGGCAATTTACCCTTTTTTTCCACAGAGTTATGGCCCTTGAATTTGGGCGATATTAAAATTAGTTTTCCTGATTTTTTTTTCCAAACTGGAAGATATTGAGATGACATTTTGTATATAGCAATATGATGTACTGCTACAGATCAGGTTTATTTTTGTTATACTGACAAATTAAACCCCTCTTTTACTCATTAACCGCAAAACTGCCATGGCAAATGGTGTGGCCTATGTTCCTAATTGCCAGGGTTGCATTTATCATACTGGTATGTACGTGTTTTGTTGTTGTTGTTCTGCTCTGTATACATGTAAATAAAGATAAAACAATATGGCTCGCACCCCCCCCCCCCCCCCCCCATTAGAGATTGTGCCCCTCCTACCAAGATGTCGTTCCTATGGGCCTCGTGTGTGTGTGTGTGTGTGTTTGTGTAGGATGTATGTACACTGTATCTGTGTTTGTGTGTGTGTGTGTATCTGTGTGTGCGTAGTCAAGTATGTACATGTGTACACTATATGTGTGTGTGTGTGTG
Organism: Gigantopelta aegis; assembly: GCF_016097555.1. Lineage (NCBI taxonomy): Eukaryota > Metazoa > Mollusca > Gastropoda > Neomphalida > Peltospiridae > Gigantopelta > Gigantopelta aegis. The sequence continues at coordinate 26,487,222 of NC_054699.1, read as the reverse complement.
TGTGTGTGTGTAGGCATGTATGTACATATGTACACTGTATCTGTGTGCCATTAACAAATATACACTTTTCTTAACTATGCTCTCTCTCTCTCTCTCTCTCTCTCTCTCTCTCTCTCTCTCTCTCTCTGTCTCTCTCTTCTCTCTCTCTCTCTCTCTCTCTTCTCTCTCTCTCTCTCTCTCTGTGTGTGTGTGTGAATAATCTATTAAATCATGGCTGTAAACATCTAAAAATAGAATACTGATAAGAACATAATGTCCTTTTGTTCTATAACTAGAAACTCGCCCCTGCACTGTCTCACCTATATGTAAGTACATGTAAACTCGCGCTCAACTGAGATCGACCAAATTGCTTTAAAAAAACACACCCAAAAACACCATTACTTACAAATGATAGATAAGTCTTATTGAAGAATATATAAGACCATAAATTATATAAGTTATAGTTTGTCTGCTTGCTGGGGGCCTCTGCTTGAGGACTAATACCAGACCATATGAATTTACATAAAGCGATACTTTGTAACAGGTCCTGTCAAATTAATTTTGGGAATCGATTGAAATTCCATCATCAGTCATTAGTTATAATCGGTTTGAACCAAGCATTCGACTTTGAACAATCGATTAGAATAAACATGGACGTGAGGTTTACATGGACACATTTTGTTAATTTTACTTTTAAAGTGACATTCCTGTGCTTGCTGTACTTTTTAAAATGTTATCGACTAACAGACTTTTTATCGATTGTAATTACATATCCAATATATTTTTCTGCATAAAATATTAGTGGCTGTATATTAAACGTGTGTTTCTGATCGTTATAATATTTGTACTAGGTTAAATTTCATTTTATTTCCTAAAATATTATTTTTTGTACATATGAAATTATTTAAAGACAAAATCCAGTTTGAGCTTTTTACAAATATGAAGACGATCAGAAACACATTGAATATACAGACACTGATATTCTAAAAAAGAAAATATTTTTAATATGCAAGTTTAATCGTAGAAATATTTTATTAGTCGGAAACATCTTAAAATGCAGAAAACTCAAAGCCGTTCAAGTTAACTTCCCGAAGTTTTATAACGTATGGCTTTTGCTATTAGAGAGTTTTGATAGTTTCTGTTGGGCCCAAATCATAGAAATCAATAACCAGAATGACCGAATTCAGTTTTCGGAGCACTACTCCAAACCTGTTTATGATAATTTCACGAAACTTTCTACACACGTTAATCCAGTGTTCTAGTAGTGCATTTTGCTATGAAGGAGTTTATATGTTATTAAAAGTTACCATGGAAACAAACAGCGTGAATGATCAAATTTGCAATTTCCGGAGCACAACCCTAAAATAGTTCAAGATAACTTAATGAAATTTTGTACACATATCAATGTAGTCGTGTAATAGTACGTTTTGCTATGAGGTAATTTTCTGTCTTTTTTTCTCTGTTACCATGAGAAAAATAGTCAGAATGACCCAATTTACGGTTTCCAAAGCACAACTCCAAAACCGCTGAAGATAAATTTACGAAATGTTGCACGATATCTAGTGGTCTAGTAGTGTCTTTTGCTTTGAGGGAGTTTTCAATTTCAATATTTTATAGTTACCATGGAGACAAATAACGAAATTAATTTTCATTCAGTTTTTATTTTTTATATAAACAAAAGTCAGCAATTAGCCAAAATTACCAAATGCATCATCCCCAGAACCGGTGAAGATAACTTCCCGGAGCTGTGTGCACATGCCAGTCTAGTGATCAGGGACCTAGTTCACAAAGATAACTTCCCGGAGCTGTGTGCACATACCAGTCTAGTGGTCAGGGACCTAGTTCACAAAGATAACTTCCCGGAGCTGTGTGCACGTACCAGTCTAGTGATCAGGGACCTAGTTCACAAAGATAACTTCCCGGAGCTGTGTGCACATACCAGTCTAGTGGTCAGGGACCTAGTTTACAAAGATAACTTCCCGGAGCTGTGTGCACATGCCAGTCTAGTGGTCAGGGACCTAGTTCACACAGATAACCTCCCGGAGCTGTGTGCACATGCCAGTCTAGTGGTCAGGGGGCTAATTCACAAAGATAACTTCCCGGAGCTGTGTGCACATAGCAGTCTAGTGGTCAGGGACCTAGTTCACAAAGATAACTTCCCGGAGCTGTGTGCACATACCAGTCTAGTGGTCAGCGACCTAGTTCACACAGATAACTTCCCGGAGCTGTGTGCACATGCCAGTCTAGTGGTCAGGGACCTAGTTCACAAAGATAACTTCCCGGAGCTGTGTGCACATGCCAGTCTAGTGGTCAGGGACCTAGTTCACAAAGATAACTTCCCGGAGCTGTGTGCACATACCAGTCTAGTGGTCAGGGACCTAGTTCACAAAGGTCTCTTAGGCTCTGCTAGACAACAAAGCAACCTCTTTGCAAGCCTTTTAGCATTGCACTGCGAGATCGCAAAGTTGCGAATGTTTAGTGAATTAGGCCCCTGGTATTGCCTTTTGTTATGATGGAGTTTTCATTTTATTTCTGAGTGTGGTTTCCGTTTCAATAGTGGGGGGGGGGGGGGGCGAGTTTTGGGGTAGGTGGGGTGGGATGGGGTATTGACGAAAGAAAGAAAGACATGTTTTATTTAAAGATGCACTCCACACATTTTAATTACGGTTATATGATTGAGATTGAGATAGGAAACCCACTGTCGCCACTTCATGGGCTACTCTTTCCGATTAGCAGCAAGGGATCATTTATATGCACCACCCCACAGACAGGATAGCACATACCACGGCCTTTGATATACCAGTCGTGGTGCACTGGCTGTGACGAGAAATAGCTCAATGGGCCCACCGACGGGGATCGATCCCAGACCGACCGCGCATCAAGCGAGCGCTGTACCACTGAACTACGTCCTCTTCTTTTTCTGTTAAAATGGAAACCAAATTGACAGTCTCATCGAACTCAATCATGTGCCTAGTTGCGTTTTCCAAGACTGTCTTGGGAGTGGCAGTCCTCCTGCAGGCGGTGCAAGAGGGATGAATCATCCTGTTACGTATCTCCTAGAGGAGTTGCGTTCCTCCAAAGGAAGAGTTAGTTAGTTGGTTTGTTTTATTTAACGACACAACTATAACACATTGATTTATTAATCGTTGGCTATTTGGATGTCAAACATTTGGTAATTTTAAACATATCGTCTTAGAGAGGAAATCGTTTATATGTACCATCCCACAAACAGGGCAGCACATATCACAGCCTTTGGTATACCAGTCGTGATGCGCAGACGCCTAAGGAAGAGAACCTGATAATGGATCATGAAGACAATCACGACTTTGCCTATTTTCCCGAGATATGATGTTGATATTGGAATACAGTCTTGTCGTTCAGTTTCATTCATTGTTTGCGGAGTACACGACGAACTCGTTGCGTTTTAGGTACTTCCTGCAACAATTACGTTTCTGTGTGATAAACACGTGTTGTTTCTCAGACATTGCGTGATATGTACCTATAGATAAGGTTCTGTGCAGCCATATAAAAACATCCAGGCGTCGGCTCATCCTTCATCCAGCTTACAAGAGGTAAGTAGTCAGTTGGGTTTTCAACAAAGGGTAGCGATATATACGATGAATGTGGTTGAACCGTCAGCCATAAAACCCCAAAAACAAAACAAAAACAAAAACAGGTAGGGCCTACATAGTCTTCCAAGAAAAGGCGCTACATGTTTTCCACTGGCAGAAGGGATATTTGACAACTAGATAATAATACACGAGTGGCCGTTTGATACCATTTATCTTATTTTTTATTTTAAAATAAATCTAACGAGTGAAAGCGAGTTTGATACGTTTTTAAACAACGAGTTGTAAGATAAATGGTATCTAAGGCCACCTATTTTTTATTAAATGGTTTACGGATTTTTTTTCCACAAAATATATGTAGGTGGTCGAAATAAAAATAAAAATAAAAGTTTTGGATCCAGTTTTTTATTATTTGTTTCTGTCGGAGGGAAAAAAAAGAAAATTTTCAAATCCAGATTATTCATCATGAACACACACACACACATATGTTGCAAATGGATTTTGTGGTTGCATGTACTTTCTCATTCACTATCATTCTGCTTCCCGGGTTTTACAGTATTTATATCTCGTTTAAATAACTAATGTGGATATATTCATGTTATTTCAAAACAATTACACTAATAAATATATAATCAGGGCGAATCGACTCACTTTTGGGGCGAAACGACTCCGTACGAATAAGATTTTAGAAGGAACCAACCCTGGGTGAACGGGTCTAAGGGCGAAACAACACAGGGTTCGAAATGGTTTTAGGGCGAAACGACCCGGATTCAACAGAAATTGGTCTGCACATGTCGTAATTTTACTGCTTTGGCATTCAGGCATATAAATACTGTATTATACATAGATGCTTATTGATTTATACTTTTGATATGTATTAATGATGTTGAATTAGTTAATACAGACATACTACGATAAACTGTTCAATTCTGCTACTTGAAATTCTGATTTCGACATATAGCCGCTTTCCGCAAGTATCAATAACAACAACAACAAGATGGTGGCCATGCACCTATGCACCCGCACAGTACACGGCAAAGTCAAAACGCAACGTACTTCTGAATAAATAATTTAACAAAGACAGAATATGATTTGACAAGTATAATTTTGGGGAAAATACACTTGAATTACTTTTTTTATTTTTTATTTTTGGTCAGAACGGCGGTAAAAAAAATTAAAAAATGTAGGTTTGCATTTTTATTTTTCCAGCGGGACTTTTTAATGAACTTCGGCGGATCCGTAAACCTATTAATCAAAAACGACTGGCCTAACGAACACGGATGTATAATTTTATTTCTTACATGTCCTCAAAAAACAGATTTAAAGCAAATTTTAAGATCTTTTTTGACTAAAAGTTATTTACAGCCCTTGCACTTGTAACTAACTCACGTGGCACAGATACATGATTCTTAGGTTAACAATACATCACACTGTAATCGATTTCGACCGTGCTGTTTTTTCATTGGATGTATGGCATTGGTGACCTGGTCATCTCTTAGGAGCAGCTAGTCGTATGCCTTGAAATTGTTAACACACGTACATGTGTAAACAAGTATGAGTTATCAAAAAAAACTAATGATGTTCTCACCAACGAGTGTGTAAGAAATTGCTGTATATAAATACAAAATTGTTACGCTAGTTTCGAACCGAGTGTTTCGCAGTACACGGTCTTAACTTCCGGTTAAAGCGCTGCTATTTTTGTAGAAACCACTCGAGTGGATACGACGCTGCCATAGGTTCGAAACTTGACAATTGACACAAAGTGTTTGTAAATATAAGTAGTATTAGGGCCTGTATAGGGCCATGACCTACTTTTCCGTGACCTTGACCTTGACAGGTGTCTGGCCTTGGTGTGAGTCATAGTCTGGCCTTGGCATAGGTCTTTAGGCGTGTGACCTTGAGGGGGATAACACCCCGCCCGTGTCCCTGACCGACTTAGGTTGGTACTGACGTCCTTGGACTGGCCCTGACCGAATTGTTTAGCACTGACCGACTTAGAGGGCAGTGACTGGTATACCTGGGCAGGTGTGCGACCTTGGTGTAAGTCATAGCCTTGACGTACTTGGTGTGTGACTCGTCGCCTAGCCTTGATCCCAAATTGCTACTAATGGGAAACTGCAGCGGGTTTCCCTACTAAAACTGTCAGAAGTATGTTTCACATCCAATAGCCGATGATTAATAAATCGAGATGCTCTAGTGGTGTCGTTAACCTACCACTTTTAAGGACTGCCCGACGCGAGGTAGTGTATTTAATTTTAGCGCGCTGAATGATGAATGGTTATCACTGTTTACATCCGGCAAGTGATGGTATCTTGTATTGTCAGTCTCTAAATAAAATACTCTACGGAACTTCTAGAAGTTACGTTCTCAGAGTCTGGCAGAAAGACGAAATGAATGAAATAGGTGAAAAAAGGAATTATCGTTCTACACTATCTGATAGCGCATTCACAAGATTATTATGAACTGACCTATTTCGTTGCTCATCCCGCGAGCGCACACCCACCCACACATATATATGGTTTAAATGACAGAATTTGCCAATGTCTCGGTAGCTCAGTCGTTAGCGTAGTCGACTTGAGCGTGAAAGGTACGTCGTTCGTATGTCATGTGGTACAAATTTTTTTTCTATTATTATTTTTTAAATTAGTTTATTTATTTATTTGTTTTTATTTTATTTATTTATTTATTTGTTTATTTATTTATTATGTTCAAGTAGAACCCAATACAAGCATCCTCTAATAACCCTGTGTGGACGGGACGTAGCTCAGTGTTCCCTTGATGTGCGGTAGGTCTGGGATCGATCCCCGTCGGTGGGCCCATTGGGCTATATCCAGCCAGTGCTCCACAACTGGACAACGACCGTGGTATGTGCTATCCTGCCTGTGGGAAGCGCAAATAAAAGATCCCTTGCTGCCAAGGACGTCAGTACCAACCTAAGTCGGTCAGGGACACGGGCGGGGTGTTATCCCCCTCAAGGTCACACGCCTAAACACCTATGCCAAGGCCAGACTATGACTCACACCAAGGCCAGACACCTGTCAAGGTCAAGGTCACGGAAAAGTAGGTCATGGCCCTATACAGGCCCTAATACTACTAATATACTCTTCAAAACAAGTAGGGGAACTCTAATAAGAATTTACAATTGCCAAAATTGTAAGGTTTATTAGCTGTGGGGAATGGTTATATGATAATAGTGAATTAATTGGGCAAAATTATAACCGGCAGTTCAGTATTACAGTAGGTTTTATGACCACCAAAGATCTTGAAGGACGATTGGAGTCAGAAGTGAAATTTGAAAGTTGACGGTTTTTTATCAGTAAATCGCAAATTCAAACAATAAAAATAATTAAAAAGAAAACAGTAAACTGTCTTGATGGGACAACCGCAGTAGGTAGTTGATAACCAATTCTAAATGCTTGAATGAGAAATATTCTAGGATAGAATAAGATACTCAGTATTTGCGTGCCTATATCCAATGACGGTTCTACGTCAATCTCTGGAACAAACTCTGAGCTCCTCAGCCGCTGTGTCCGGAAATAGAATATTCTGGAGACAAGGGGCGGGATGATGTACGGTCAGTCTAGGATCGATCCCCATTCGTGGGCCCATTGGGCTATTTCTCGTTCCAACCAATATATCAAAGGCTGTGGGATGGTGCATATAGAATGTACCTTGCTAATAATGGGAAAAAAATGTAGCGGGTTTCTTCTCTAAGACTATATATTAGAATTACCAAATGTTTGACATCTAATAGCGGATTATTAATAAATCCAGTGATGTCGTTAAACAAAACAACATTTAACTCTAGAGATTGCAGCTTTAAATATACAAAATTTATCCATTTCGCCCAAGAACAGTTTCTAGAAAACCTTTGCTGATCCATCCATCAGGCTATTCTAAATTCCCCAAATCGGACCTAATTTATGATTATATAATTTGTACAGTCAGCGCAGCATCATGAAGCTTGCCGTAATCCTTCTGTGTGTGGCCCTGGTGGGCGGAGCTAACGCCAGTTTCGGGGACTTCCTCCACTCGATTGGCAACACACTTAAGCCAATCGTAGGCGTCCTCGACACCACCGTCACTTCCGTTTTGAAGAACGTTGTCAACACTGGCAAGAACCTGCTGGCACAGACGTTACAAGGTGAGAATTCGTTTCAGGGTCCGCTACACCAAATTATTTACCTTTCCCGAAAATGTTAACATTAAAAAAGAGAAGGAAGGGAATGGTTTATTTAACGTCGCCCTCAACACATTTTATTTATGGTTATATGGTATCGTATATATAGTTAAGGACAACACATATATTGAGAGGAAACCCGCTGTCGCCACTTCATGGGCTACTCTTTTCGATTAGCAGCAAGGGATCTTTTATACGCACCATCCGATAGACAGGATAACACATACCACGGCCTTTGACGTACCAGTCGTGGTGCACTGGCTGGAGCAAGAAATAGTTAAAAAAAGAGAGCCATATATTAAATCAGCGTATCAACACACCCAGGCAGTACGCGTCATGTGCCAGAATGTTTAAGGTCTTACCTGCCATTTTAGAATTGTTTACATCCCTAATTTGTTTGCAGAAAATCTCAGTTTTTTTCATTGTTCCCTGTACGGCCTATCTTAAATAAAGGTACACTGATTTGTAATTTATTGAGAATAGACAATAGTGCTTGCAAAATAATCAATGTCACGTTTACTACCAATCGGAGCTTCTGCTACTTTTACCCCATAAATAGTTCAACTTATACGGAAGACCCTGATTTGCTACAGTTTAACCTTCAGAGTGGCAGTTATAAAATGAGGTATTGAGTCGTTGGCCAATTTTAGGTTCTCGTCCCATGCTCCAACAAAAATGTTTTGTTTTTTGGGTTTTTAACATGGGTTTGACATAAAAAGAAAAGTAAAAGTGTTTTGAAAACATATTTGTTTTTAAATCTAACAAAAAACAACAACAACAAACAAACAAAAAACAACAACAAAACAAACCCACCTATTTTTGTGTGCAATTTAGAAAACAGTCGGCTCAAAAATAAATAACTTGTAGTAAATTCCATAATATAAAAGGAAGGACTATAAGTACTATGTTTTTCTAAACTCATTTGGAAAACATTTCTGCCTAAAAAAAGAAAACAAGATGTCTTGATATAAATGAATGAATGAATGAATGAATGAATGAACGAACGAATGAACAAATAAAACCATATGATTAATAATTCATCATATATATTTTTCTCTTTCAGCTCTTCTTCTGAACATTGGAAATGCGGCCCAGAAGCAGAGAGATCTTAGGTAAGATAAATTAAAGGAAAGGAATGTTAGTTTACCGACGCATTGATTAATCAGCTAATGTTACCTTTGATATTTTCTAAATCCATAGAGCAGAAGAAAGGAAAGTTGCATTTAACGACTTCCCAGCTCATTGTAATAAATAATAATTGTCACACAATCTAAAGAATTAAAGGAAAAACTGACTGCTGCCTCTTATGTTAGTGTCGGACTACCAACTGTCAGCACAAAGGAAGGAAGGAAATGTTTTATTTAACGACGCACTCAACACATTGTATTCACCGTTATATTGCGTCAGACATATGGTTAAGGACCACACAGATATTGAGAGAGAAAACCCGCTGTCGCCACTTCACGGGCTACCGTTTTCGATTAGCAGCAAGAGATCTTTTATATGCACCATCCCACAGACAGAGTAGTACATACAACGGCCTTTGATATGCCAGTCGTGGTGCACTGGCTGAGACGAGAAATAGCCCAATGGGCCCACTGACGGGGATCGATCCCACACCGACAGCGCATCGTGTGAGCGCTGTACCACTGGGCTACGTCCCGCCCCTGTCAGCACAAAGTTTCACTTCTACTACTGTCCAGCTGCTAGTCAGAGGGCTCTTTCAACTCGATTCTCGTCGTATACCACCTCTACGACTGATTAGTTGTTAATCTTAGCGCACCCATCGTAAGTTGGCAGTTGGGGAAATTACAACGCAACCGTCGAGTTGGGTAACTTCGTCGTGACAGTTGGTAGCCTGAACCTAAAATTACGCTACTTAGCTTTGTGTAGGGATACGGTATTGAATATGCTAATGGCAGATGCATGGTCGTCATGTATATTTCAGCTACTATTACAGGCTTAAAATTTTAGGAAGCTGGACATAGTCCATTAGTAAAGCACTCTGATGTGCAGTCTGTTTAAGATCGATCCCCGTCAGTGTGCCAATTTGGGCTATTTCTCGTTCCAACCAGTGATCCACAGTTGGTGTCACAAAGGCCGTTTTATGTACTATCCCGACTGAAGGATTCCATGCTGCAAATTAATCGAAAAGAGTAGGCTAATGCATGGGGTGGCGGCGGCGGGTTTCCTCTCTAATTATCGTTGTGGTCCTTAACCATATTATGTCGGACGCCACATAACCGTAATTACAATGTGTTGACTGTGTCATTAAATAAAACACTTGTTTGTTTGTTTCTTTTATAATCATTCTAGTGTATTACAAATATAATCGGGTTTTTTTGAAGTTTGAAGAGTTGAATAGCGAATCTATTACTCCTCTAAAAAAAAAAAATTAAGTCGAGGTCGGAGACGTCTGCTTTCAGTTATTCTTTTAAAATGCACACTGAATGTACAAACCAAAATCTATGTCCGTGTTATGAATTCGGGTTGGAGTGACAACTGACTTTCACACCTTATTTTTGTGGTAAATATTAAATACTGTAGGGTGTATACTACCAAATGAAATCCCATAGACGAAAATAGTAACATATGTGGCTAAAACTCCTACCTGCAGTTTATCAATCGACATAAATGCCACGGATATAAATACTACCACCCCTCACCCTTAAAGTGAATCAGAAAACATTTGGGGGTCAAGCTGCTCATTTCTGAGATAACGTGTAGCGTCTATGACTACCCTAGTTCCGCACAAAATTCGAGTACTTTTTATTCAGGTACCCTATACATGTTTCAAACACAAGGCTACTTGACACAGTGGTACTAGATGAAATAAAATCGCATACATTTCGTTTTGCCCAGATGAAACTATTTGTTTTACAACCAACACACTCGCATTCATCACCAATCACAGGACTTGTAGTGTTAACTTCTATATCAAAGGTTCGGTGCACCTCGAACGTTGACCCAGCCGGAAGTTATTTGGTTTAGTACTACCTATAAAGCTAAAACGTTTTGCGAGCAACAACGTACTGCGACAACTGCGAGGGGCTACCTAGCACATAATTTTCTCTTCGCAATATTATGATTATGTTTGTAAAGAAATAAGACATAGATTTCAGTATTATCAACAGCATTGCTTCAGTTGAGTAACAACCATTTATAACAACAAAATGTTTATGTTTAGTCGATAATTATCAATCTACCAATCACCCACTTATAAATGTTACTTGTGGCAATGCGTTACTAACTTCGCACAGGGCAAAATGGGGATATGTAGTCACCATTAGTCATCAGAAGTAGGACAAAACACCTAAACACATCCATATATAGTCCGTCCCATCATTATATATATAAACCTTGTCAAATGCTGTATTTAAGTCTTATTTTGTAAATATGAAAATCCTGCCCTCACCCCCCAATCAACGGGTTTTTAAGCTCTATCTCCCTCTTTAGGTGACATATCTGATTATTACTATTAGTGAAATGTTATTTATTTAAAGTAAGGCTAGTGAATTTTTTAATCATGGCTAGTAAAATATTTTAATCACTGATCCCCTGGCTAGTGGATTTTTATAAAATTCTAGAAGCCCTGGAAAAAGGCATTCCCTGTGGGACGAACTGTAGGTTGGTGGAGGTTGGCCTCATTCAGAGCAGTCCCACGTACAGGGCTTGAGCCTATGACCCACGTCACCTCAGATTGATAGATATATACTAAACTCTTTTACTTATTTTTTGTGTTTATTCCAGCGGCCTCTTCCACATAATCCCGTCTATTGAGTCCACTGTGCATGGTATCCTGGACCGTGGTCACTCACTTTTCTCTGACATCTTGAACAAGCTGACAACTGGCCTGACAAACGTCATCGACAAGGTCAGCCACTTCGACATCTCATCGGAAGCAGTAGTTGAGAAGGTCGATCAGCTTGTTGGTAAGACGACTGGACGTTTCTTTCATTGACCTTTTGTCATGAAAACGATTATCATTACGATCATCATACTAAATACGTATTATTAGGGTCATGTTCTTCACAACAATCAGCACCATGATCCACGACGCAACTTCATTTGCCATGCAAGACGTATCAGTCTCTCTTTCTTCTTCTCTGTCTGTCTGTCTTTCTTCTTGTCTGTCTGTCTGTCTTTCTTCTTGTCTGTTGTCTGTCTATTTTTCTTCTTGTCTGTCTGTCTGTCTGTCTGTCTGTCTGTCTCTCTCTCTCTCTCTCTCTCTCTCTCTCTCTCTCTCTCTCTCTCTCTCTCTCTCTCTCTCTCTCTCTCTCTCTCTCTCTCTCTCTCTTAGTAATTTGTGATGTTCTATGTTGTGTCTTTAATTTGTAATGTTCTTTCTGCAGTCTTCTAATTTGTAATATTCTTTGTTTGGTCTTTTAATGTGTGATGATTTGGGATGGGTTTTTTAAACAGGAACCCACAACCTTCTGGTCGATGGTATCCTTGGTCACGTGGTGAGTTCCCTCGAGGGGGCGCTGTCCTCGCACAAGAGAAGCGCCTTGACGGACGCACTGAGCGGCCTAAGCACCAGCATGAAGGACCTCTTCCAGCAACACACTGACGCAATCAAGGACGTAAGTGACATTTTATCATTTACATATTGTTACCTCACAAGCCTACGAGCCTGTTTTTCTTAAAGTTAAACTTAAAGTTTGTTCTGTTCAACGACAGCTGATCAGGCATTTGATAATGTTGACATATAGGAAACCGCTATATTTTCCCATTAGTAGCAAGGGATCGTTTATGTGCACCATCCTACAGACGGGATAGTACATACCACGACCTGTGAAATACCAGTCGTGGTGCACTGACTTGAACGGGAAATAGCCCAATGCGCTCACCGACGGGGATCGATCCTAGTGGAGTTATACACGGGTAAGACAAAAACAGGCTTTACAAATTCGACACAAAACGTTTAACCACCGGTATCTCGAACCTGTTGGTTCTGTTCTTCAACGAAACTTGACTGTATAATTATATCCCCTCACTTGTTGTATGTCTAAGCATTCATACGATTTCTATTGCCCACCCAGACAAAACAGTTACGAATGCTTGCTAACCTTTTACAATAGTCTTTTATCATTTATTTTTTCAATCCTTTAGGCTTCATTGTCACCACTGAAAATCTCGCATAACGCGTTATTGTGTGAGGAATGTTTATTTCTAGCCAAACACTCTTACGAAAGGACAACCCTCACCAGTTGCGGATCCAGAAAATCCATTGGGGGGGGGGGGGGGGAGAGGCAGTGACATGAGGTGGAATGCCAAGGGAACTTTGGGGCAGGTTTGGAGGGGGATCGTTAAAAATTAAAATTAATATATAATAAAATTATAACTATCGCAAAATAGGGGGTCCCGGGCCCCTGGCTCCCCCACCCCACCCCCCACGCCCACCCCCACCCCGATCCGCCTCTGCTCACGAAAAGGGGACATCGTACCATACACCGTTCTCTAAGAACATTGGTAGATACTTCTGGATTAAATTTGCACCTTCGTGGTTTAATTGTTTTTTTAATTACTGTATTTCCAGCGTCTTTTTGGGATGTCCTATAATCCGAGTACTCTGCAGTTCAAGAGGTAGACGGACATTTAGACACAGAATGGCTGCCTACCACCGCTCTAATACAACAATATGTTTGACGCTAAATACCATTACATTGGTCATTTTCGAGTTCGTCGATAACAAATATTTTACATATTAACAAATATTACTAAAGAAACCCGACAGTACCCACTTTTAATAATGTTCCTGTTAAATACGTAGGTGCTGACGTGTTTCTTCCAGTAGCGTGTGAATTAGTGAAATATTTGTTATCAGCGAACTCGAAAATTATGAATGTAGTTGTATTTAACGTCAAATACAGGGTTATTTTTTAAATAGAGCGGAAATCTGCATACCTGGAGGTAGCAATTCAGTGTTTTTCCTATACAGTTATCTCTGGCGGAGAGAGCAATAATAACTGTCCATTTCATTTCAACTTATTTTCGTGTTCAGCTATCTGGGATGTCTGTCCAGGACAGTGGGTTAGTTGTTAGTGGTTAGTGGTTAGTCTGTCCAGGACAGTGGGTTAGTTGTTAGTGGTTAGTGGTTAGTGAGAGAGAAAAGGGTGTGGTGGTCTTACACGTACCCATGGAGTCGTTAAAACGCGCCCTAGGTGGGAGCCGGTACCGGGCTGCGAACCCTGTACCTACCAGCCTTATGTCTGATAGCTTCACCACGACACCACCGAGGCCGGTTTATATAACTGTCCAAATGTCTGTCAAGCACTCAAACGGCAGAGTACTCGGGCTAGATGTCCTAGTGCCTACGAAATCCTTAAATGGACTATACAGAGTTTTCAGCCCCAGCAAGACTTCCGTTTGTTCCCCTTTACAAAATAGACGTGCATCCTGCTTTTCCCAGTTGTTGATTGTTGTTGTTTGTTTGTTTGTTGTTGGGGTTTTGTTTTTGTTTTTTAAAACATATTACCTTAATCTAAGGTTTAACATGGTTTAAATATAATGCATTATACCTATAAATACATTTGGAATGACCTTTGGCCGAATTATTTTAAATTTCGCCTGGCCATTGGAAGAAATTATAAATTTCGTACGAACGAAATTTTAGACAAAAATCAATACGTAGATAAGATACATTACGATGTATATTGGTTACGGATAGAGTAATATACTCCTGTAACGAACCAGAAGGGACTATGGTAGTTAGTTCGTTATTGCATAGTTCGTTGTACACATTTACATAAGTTGGTTACTAATGTATAGGTAGATAAAACAGGACTTTACGCTCAGTTCGTTTTATGCAGTAGTTCGTTCTAAGCATGTTCGTTATAAATGTAGTTTACTGTATAACCATATTTCAAGCAAGAAAATGTCAGTCAAATGTAATTTTGATCATGTAAACCTTTTTTTTTTTTTTTTTTTTTTGCCGAAAACCTTTTTAAAATGGCTAGAAACTCAATCTAACAAATATACTCTTCAAAAGAAGAAACGCAAAACCACATTGTCGTAACATTTGGAGAATTGATTTAATTATTGAATGGTGAGTCCGATAATTACCAAATGTTGCAGGATTGTTCACAATTCACTCTAGTCCATTGTGAGTAAGTGATAGGACACACCACCAAGGTCAAGGTCATCTGGAGTCAATACCGGGTGTGGCCTCCGCGTGTGTTGACAACTGCCTGGCACCGCCTGCCCATTGAAGTAACCAGAGTACGGATGACGTCCCGGGGGATGGTGGCACACTCGGCCTGCAAGGCTGCTGCCAGCTCGGGCAGGGCCTGGGGCTGTGGTTGTCGCTGTCGGAGGCGTCGGTCCAACTCGTCCCATAGATGCTCAATTGGGTTCAAATCCGGTGATATCGATGGCCAAGGAAGGACATTAATGTTGTTGTTCTGTAGGAAAGCCGTTGTGAGACGTGCTGTGTGAGGCCTGGCGTAGTCATGTTGGAACACTGCGTTGGCGTTGGCCATAACTGGAACGATGTGTGGTTGGAGGATCTGGTCAATGTAGCCCTGTGCATTCAGGTTGCCCTGCACGTGGACCAGGTCAGTTCTGCCAGTGTGTGAGATGGCTGCCCACACCATGACACTACCCCCGCCGAATCTGTCCACTTCCTGCACGCAGTTTGCCGCATAACGTTCACCACGACGCCTATACACGCGACATCTTCCATCATGACGTCGGAGCAGAAATCGGGACTCGTCACTGAACCACACCTGTCTCCATCGCAGTTGAGGCCATTGTCGATGAATCTGGCACCACTGCAGTCGGAGTCGACGGTGTTGTGGTGTTAAGATGACACCTCGAACTGGACGTCTGGCACGAATTCCTACCTCACGTAGGCGGTTCCGTACGGTCTGGTCGGATATCCTGCGCAAACCTGGTATTGCTGCGGCTGTGGAGGTGGCAGTAGTCAATCGTTCCCGAAGGTGGCGTACCCGGATGTAGCGGTCCTGCCCGGGGGTAGTGACCCGTGGTCGACCGGATCTAGGGAGGTCACGTGTTGATCCATGTTGCTGGTAACGGTCCCACAGTCTGGAGATGGTGCTTGGGGACACATGGAATGCCCTGGCAACGGCCGTTCTGGATTCGCCTGCGTCTAGTCGGCCGATGGCATTGTTTCTCTGCGGTTCACTGAGACGTGGCATGTCCTGGATTGTCAACTGTCGGCCAGATACAGAGGCCAGGCAAGCGAACACCCTGCACTTTTATACTGTCGGTGTTCATGTTGCACGTGCAGACAACGCACGTGCAGTGGTGACATGGTTTGCACGTGGCTGCGTTTTTGCGAATATTCACATTTTGGAACTTTATTGTACAGTAGCTGCGTTTTATCGAATGTAACCGTGGGAATGTGTTTGGGACATGCAATGACCTTATATTCACAAAGCATGAACCGGTAGGAAACATAAAATCGGAGTTATAACTCATTTGTACCCTTTTGCGTTTCTTTTTTTGAAGAGTATATATTTGTTTGTTGTTGGTTTTTGGGTTTTTTTTGTTGGTTTTTTGTTTGTTGTTGTTGTTTGTTTTGTTGTTGTTGGGTTGTTTTTTTTTGGGGGGGGGGTTGTTTTGTTTTTTGTTTGGTTGGTTTTTTGGTTGGGGTTTTTTTTTTTTGGGGGGGGGGGGGGGGGGTATGGTTGTTTTTACATCTCCCAGTTTGTGATTTTCGTACAGTATATGATGTTATGATAACAAAACCCTACTCTTTTTTTTATTCTACTAGCATGCCACCACCGCTTGTTCGCTCATCAAGAACGCCGCAGTGGGCACCCTAAACGCCGGAAATGGACTCGCTGTCTCAGCTAATGGCAACACTACCCCAACCATCGAAGGACGCTCAGAGCCAGTTGCTCAAACTCACTGCACACAACCTTTTGGATTGCCGTATACCAGACGCGAGACCTTGGTGTTTCCCTAACAGTTTTCATATTGACACGTCGTTACTACACCGATTCCCCATACCCACTATTATACCTAGACCCGGTCCAATACTTTCCTCCATAAATTATAAATAAAATATCAACAGAAATATATAATATATTGAGGATAATAAACGAGTTACCAGTCATTATCAAATTTATGTCCCGAGTGAATTTTTTTTTACTTGTCACGAGCTTTTACGAGGGACATACATTTGATAATGACTGGTACCGAGTTTGTTATTATATTTTTTACCCACCTATTTTGGGGTTTTAAAAGCCTTTATTTTCGTTATAGCCTACATCGGCTACACGTTCATGTATATAGAAACGACGTAAACTACTCTACTACTGAATATTGCTTTAGCTTTGTATTTTATTCACTGTTCAGAGATGATTTTTAAAACCCAAAATTCTATATATTCAGTAAAAAACCCAAATCTGTAATGAATTGCATTAAACTACCATTTTATTACAAGTTTAACACTGAAACCACAAAGACATAAACACAAACGCTTTAAACTACGTGACGTCATTTTGTGTGCTTTGCCAAATCGTGATGACGTCATATTTAGTACCGACAAGGTGATTGGTTTGTTGGCGTCAACTCGTCCAATAGTAGTGTACGTTAAACCAATGCATTGAGAAATTATGATTTTTATTTTCACCGTTGCTGGGGTAATAAATATATATCTAATTTTTATGTAGTCGTCATTGGTTTAAAGGTCTGTTTCCAAATAGCGTTTTACACCGCGGTTTGTTTGTTTTTTTCGATGCATAAAACGCGTAGGCAAAACGCATCCGTTGCTAAAATAGTTTCCAGTTCAGTGTGGCGTTAAGCGACGTTCTCATTATGCGATTTGTCGATCCGACTTGTCGCATGCGATTTGTCGTAACGACTCAAATCGTGTGGGTGGTGTGGGGGGGGGGGGGGAGACGTTACGTCATAAGATTCCATGACGTCAAACAAAGCTTGTTAATTTAAAACTTTGCGGGAAATGTAAGGGCATACGGATTTTCTCTGAAATAAATAAAACATGAATGTAGACAATTTACTGATGGTATTATGTAACAAACCAACTATTGATCACATCTGGACAATAATAGGTTTTATAGACCCA
Source organism: Gigantopelta aegis (assembly GCF_016097555.1). Classification (NCBI taxonomy): domain Eukaryota; kingdom Metazoa; phylum Mollusca; class Gastropoda; order Neomphalida; family Peltospiridae; genus Gigantopelta; species Gigantopelta aegis. Next base: position 26,469,440 of record NC_054699.1, on the reverse strand, counting down.
TGAAATCCGGATATTTTGACATGATTTCAAACCCTCAGAGTTGACAAAGCTGAACGGTTGTTGTGTAATGTGATTTAATTGGCTGAGAGCTTACGATTTGTCGTGAGAAATAGAACATGTTCTATAAGGTACGATTCCGACACGACTTGCATACAACAAGTCGGTACTAATCGCATAATCAGAACGCCCCTTTAAGAATACACGCCCTGCCATTGCGATACGAAATGTCTCGAATGGGGGGGGGGGGGGGGGGGGAGAGAGACACGGGCTTACTTGTTCGTTTAACGGGGTGTACTTTTTTGTCCAGCCAATGACACTCCATGTATTTGGGGTCATGTGAAAAGCGAGTGCTATCCGTCCGAGTTTACCGGCAGAATGGAAACAGTTGACCGATGAAAGGAAGGAATGTTTCCATTTAACAACGCACTCCACACGTTAATTTCCGGATATGCGGCGTCGGACATATATTGTTAAGAACTACACAGAACATGAGCGAGGAAACACGTTACCGACACGCAATGGGCTATTATTTCCGGTTAGCAGCAAGAGATATTTTATATGCAGTATCCTAGACAGGATAGTAAATGCCATGGCCTTTGTTATTTCAGTTCTGGAGCACTACCTGGAACGAGAAATAACCCAATGAGCCCATCGACGGTATTTGACCGAATAAATACAATACAATATAATACAATGTATATTGCAGCCTTTGTATTTGTACATTAATTACGGTGAAATGTTCCCATTAAAAACAAACGTGAACTAGCTATAAATAACAGATATTTGCATTAATATGCTACACTGACATAAATACACATATGCAGCATGCCATAGACAGTATAGTACATGCCACTGCCTTTGTTACACCAGTTGTGGAGCACTGGCTGGACGCATTGTGTTCGCTGCTTGTCTAAGGGCGCGGGAAACACGACGAAAACGCTCTGGTATAAAGGGAGCTTTAGGCGAATGTGGAATCGCGCGACAGTAATTATTTCAAAATCGTAGGTAACCGAAACTCCGTTCACGGGATTTTTGCCTGCGTAACCGATTGTTCGGTTAGATAGGCGAACAGAACGATGGTTCTCGTGAAATATTGTGCACTGTGGAATTTTATACAATTGTTTGCGAAAACCAATTTTAAAAAACCCACAGAAAACTGGGTTATGTGTAACTATAGTCCTCCAAAAAAGTTAAGGATCATATATTAAATATATAATATTTTCTTATATAAAGATGAAAAGTGTTATTTTTAGTTTCATGAATAGAAATGAGATACCATATACTGTGTGTAGATTGTTTTACACGATTATGCACATTTTGCACGTCCGCACCTGGGCCTTCAAGTGGCTTGGGTGAAAATCAGAGTGAAAACGGACTGTTTTGAAATCGCAAATTGAAAGCTCTGGTGAAATTGAATGTCGTCAGTTTGAGACTACACATCGTTTAATGTTATTAAAGTTCAGTTACAATGCCACCACGACACCATTTGACAATTGAAGAGCGAGGCAGAGCAATCGGAATGCTTGAAAGTGGTCAAAGTCAAAGACAGGTAGCTAGAACACTTGCAGTATCACAAAGTGTTATTTCCAGATTGCAAATACGTTACAACAATACTGGACAAATGCAAGACAGACCCCGGAGTGGAAGACCACGAGCTACAACACAGCGTCAAGACAGATTTATGGTGACATTGGCTCGTCGAAATCGTTTTGATGATGCTGCAAATCTGAATAGACAATTCCACCAGGCCACTGGAGTCCGCATCACCCATAAACATAGAGAAACAGACTCCATGCAGCCAATTTCCGAGGCCGTAGGCCAGCAGTAATGCCAATACTGCTCCCACGTCACCGTCAAGCTCGATTGTTGTGGGCGCGAAACCACGTCAGATGGCAACGTTATCATTGGCGTCCTGTTCTGTTTACAGATGAGTCAAGATTTTACTTGGACTTTAACGATGGCCGATCGGTTTGGTGGGAGGTCAATTATGGTATGGGGTGGAATATCTTTGGATGGTCGTACAGACCTATACGCCATCAGGAATGGAGCTCTTATCGCAATTCGGTACAGAGATGAGATCCTTCATCCATTTGTGAGACCGTTTGCAGGTGCCATTGGTCCTGAGTTTGTGCTAATGGGCAATAACGCGTGGTCACATAGAGAACGAATTGTGAGGGATTACCTTGAAAAAGAGACAATTGAAAGAATGGATTGGTCAGCTGTTTCTTCCGACCGTAACCCTATCAAACACATCTGGGATCAACTTCAGACACGCATTTCAAGACTTGATAACCCACCAAGAACCATAAGCGACCTTGCAAAGGTTCTGATTAGAGAATGGCAGAACATTCTACTGCAGAACATTAGGCACTTGAAACAGAGCATGCAGCGATGTTGCAGAGCAGTGATTAATGCTACTAAACATCAATTAGTGAACTGACTTTCACACATAATAAAAATTTCTGTTCCACTGATCATTGAAAACCAGGATGAATGTTGTACGTGTTTTCTTTTTTCTCAGAATTGTTTGTTTAATCGCGTTTTATACAGATAACCACATGCACAAACAATTAATGAATAAGCAACTATAGTTAAAACCAAATTTAAGCATTTTATCTTTTCTGGTTCTGATGCTATGTGCAAAGTATATCAATAACGTCTGTTTTGTTTAACGACACCACAAGAGTACATTGATTTATTAATCATCTGTTATTGGATTTTAAACATTTGGTCATTTTGACATATAGTCTTAGAAAGGAAACCCGCTACATTTTGTTTTCATTAGTAGCAAGGGATCTTTTACAGGGGTGCAGAAAGTAATCGCCCGCTCGCCAAATGCGAGTAAAAAATTTGACGGACGAATTAAAAAATGCAACTACCAGTCCGACGGGCGATCAATCTTTTTCTGACTGACTGTATTATCATTTTATTATTACTATTATTATTATTATTATTATTATTATTATTATTTTTGCATTGAATCAACGACTATGCATCAGTCATGCAAGGATTCCAAACCATTGAAACAAACGTTTTAGAATGATGTCGAAATACACATTCTAATACAACTTTCATATAAGCCTTTTTTCCATTGGTTAATTTTCGTGATAAATCGGACGGTAGATGTACAATACAATACAATACAATACAATGTTTATTGCAGCCTTTGTATTTTGTACATTAATTAATGTAAAATTTTCCATTAAAAACAACCATGTGAACTAGCTATAAACCGCCGAGATTTGAATCCATATACGACACTGACATAAATACACATTATATGCAGCATCCCATCGACAGGATAGTACATACCACTGCCTTTGTTGTGGAGCACTGGCTGAAGGCCGTGTGTTCACTGCTCATCTAAGGGCGCGGGAAACACGACGTAAAACGCTCAGGTGTAAACGGAGAGAGAGAGAGAGAGAGAGAGAGAGAGAGAGGAGAGAGAGAGAGGAGAGAGAGAGAGAGAGAGAGAGAGAGAGAGAGAGAGAGAGAGAGAGAGAGAGAGAGAGAGAGAGAGAGAGAGAGAGAGAGAGAGAGAGAGAGAGAGACTTAGCCTTTCTTATGTGTGCATATATGACTAAGGTTTCGCACACGCCTGTCACGGGCTTAACCTCTGACATCGCCAGTGACTAAGATCGGGCCAGGAAGGGGGAGGGGAGTTTGAGATGGGCGGAATTTGCAATACATATTTCGAACTTAGGTCAAAGACCCAAGGCCAAAATGAGCTGATTTGTAAACGTAGTTTTAGGTGAATAAAGGAATCGAGCGACAATAAATATTTCAAAATCGTAGGTAACCAAAACTCCGTTCACGTGATTTTTGCCCGAGTAATCGATTATTCGGTTACATGAATTATATTTGCATTCCGAATAAAGTTCTAATGATTGTAACTTTATTTTATTTTAGAATATAATGGTTCATAACGTAACTGATTGTTAGTTCGAGTGGATTTAAAGTTACGGATACGCGAACAGAACGATGATTCTCGTGAAATATTGTGCACTGTGGAATTTTATACAATTGTTTGCGAAAACCAATTTAAAAAACCCACAGAAAACTGGGTTATGTCTAGCTATTTTGCCTTCTTTTTTATTTTTCAAGCCAGTGCATCACGACTGGTATATCAATAAAGTTTGTTTTGTTTAACGACATCACTAGAGCACATTGATTTATTAATCATCGGTTATTGGATTTTAAACATTTGGTAATTTCGACATATAGTCTTAGAAAGGAAACCCGCTACATTTTTGTTTCATTAGAAGCAAGAGGTCTTTTATATGCACCATTCCACAGACATGCCACAGCTTTTGATATGTGCACTGGCTGGAACAAGAAATATCCCAAATATGTAGCGGGTTTCCTCTCTCAGACCATATGTGAAAATTACCAAATGTTTGACATTAATAAATCAATATGCTCTAGTGATGTCGTTAAACAAAACAAACTAACTTTTTTTATTTGTACACAAAACTGTAAAAGCGTGGGTCCCTCCCTCCTCAAGGTGGTCTCTCCCCCCCCCCCCCCCCCCCCCCAGTATAAAAATCTTTATGACCACATTTTACATCATAAACGTGAAGTATTATTTGTAGGCTCATTCAAAAAGCAAAGCACATTCGAGAATGACCACCTTCCAAATCCACGCAAATAATTCTTTGGCCGTTGAAGATATAAGTTAATGTCCCCGAAACAAACAACCGGTAATGAATACATATACTTAACGTGTCATCGCGGTCTCGTGGAGTGACACAGTAAATCCGTTTTATATCTTCATTTCGAAAACACTGAATGAAAACCAGTATCTCTTCTATTTTCTACTGGAAAATAATAGTTGGTTACGTCGCAGTGTGTTCAACTATCGGTTGATGGTTAACGCATACTTGCTGTGACTGTTGCCTATATAAAAAGAAATAAAGGAATGTTTTATTTAACGACGCACTCAACACATTTTATTTACGGTTATATGGTGTCAGACATAATTAAGGACCACACATATAGTGAAAGAGAAAACCCGCTGTCGCCACCTCACGGGCTACTCTTTTTTTTGATTAGCAGCAAGGGATCTTTTATATACACCATCCCACAGACAGGATAACACATACCACGGCCTTTGATATACCAGTTATGGTGCACTGGTTGGAGCGAGAAATAGCCCAATGGACCCACCGACGGGGATCGATCCCAGACCGACAGCGAATCAAGCGAACGCCTCTAAAATTAAAAGATACCCCTTCAAAAATACCTACCGACCTCGGTGTTGTCGCTGTGACGCCCAATATCCGATGTGTATTTTTGTGCTGGAGTGACGTTAAACATTCATTCATTCATTCATTCAGTGGTGTCGTGGTTAAGCCATCGGATATAAGGCTGGTAGGTACAGGGTTCGCAGCGACTCAGTGGATAGGCGTAAGACCACTATACACCCTCTTCTCTCTCACTAACCACTAACAACTAACTCGCTGTCCTGGACAGACAACCCATAATAGCTGAGGTGTGTGCCCAGGACAACGTGATTGAACCTTAATTGGATATAAGCACAAACATAAGTTGATATAAAATAAATGAATAAAAAGTACCAGTAAACCCTTTACAAAATTGTTTTAATATATAAACTACTCAACTGTTTCTATGAATGATTGGAAAATCATGATTGTATCAAGTAAACAAAGAAAGAAAGAAATGTTTTATTTAAACACGCACTCAACACATTTTATTTACGGTTATATGACGTCAGAAATATGGTTAAGGACCACAGAGATATATATAGAGGAAACCCGCTGTCGCCACTTCATGGGCTACTCTTTTCGATCAGCAGCAAGGGATCTTTTATATGCACCATCCAACAGACAGGATAGTACATATCACGGCCTTTTGCTACACCAGTTGTGGAGCACTGGTTAGAACGAGAAATAGCCCAATAGGACCACCGACGGGGATCGATCTTAGACCGACCGCGCATCAAGCGAATGCTTTACCACTGGGCTACGTCCCGCCCACCGTACGGTTATATGGCGTCAGACATATGGTTATGGACCACAAAGACATATATAGAGAGAGAGACGTAACCCGCTGTCGCCACTTCATGGGCTACTCTTTTCGATCAGTAGCAAGGGATCTTTTACATGCACCATCCCACAGACAGGATAGTACATACCACGGCCTTTGTTACACCAGTTGTGAAGCACTGGTTGGAACGAGAAATAACCCAATAGGGCCACCGACGGGGATCGATCCTAAACCGACCGCACATCAAGCGAGCGCTTTTACCACTGGGCTACGTCCCGCCCCCATGTTTGAAGGATGACATATCTAACTGTAGTCATGTGTTACTATGGTGACGTATGGAACATCTAAACCACATAGTCTCAATGATCACATGTTACACACATTATTAAATTGTATAATGGACATGTCATTATGAAGAGAAAATTAATGTGTGTTATTAGATTCTACAAAATACATTCGTTTCGAACTGAGAACATAGAATATGAACACTGGATTGAACGTATGGCGATGTCAGAAGTTGGACCCGTGGTGGCCGTGTGTTCTAACAGAACCCCGAATATCAGTTTAAGATTTACTGAGGCGAAATAAATATACTTCAGACATAGAATATTATAGTTTATAAAATTTGCTGAGGTAAAATAATATACTTCAGACATAGAATATCATAATTTAGAATCTACCTAGGTAAAATAGATATACTTCAGACCTAGAATATCATAATGTACAATCTACTGAGGTAAAATAGATATACTTCAGACCTAGAATATTATAGTTTATAATCTACTGAGATAAAATAGATATACTTCAGACTTAGAATATCATAGTTTATAATCTACTGAGGTAAAATAGATATACTTCAGACCTAGAATATCATAATGTATAATCTACTGAGATAAAATAGATATACTTCAGACCTAGAATATCATAATTTATAATCTACTGAGATAAAATAGGATATACTTCAGACCTAGAATATCATAATTTATAATCTGCTGAGGTAAACTATATAAATTGGTACACTTTGATGTATAGCTGTCTACTACATTTATATTGTAAATACTCAACGTAGATTATTTGCCAATTGGTAAAATGTGGCATACATGTACTTATAATATCCTAAATAACTTGGTGGACATTTTTACACATCTGTAGTTCTTCAAGTTTTTAGCCAAGCGAATTATATTAACCATTTAAATTAAATTGAAAGTTGTAGGTCAAATCTGACCCATAGTTTTATCTTTGGTAGACTGGCTGGCATTTTATTGTTTTACGTCTTAGTATTAT
>NC_054699.1:26279616-26461950 GCF_016097555.1 Gigantopelta aegis | reverse complement strand
TGATCTGACGAGACTGGCACCGCTCATTTTGTTATGCCTGCACTGTGTTGGAGTAACGACTGTTTGGGTACCAGTCACTTAGTAGTTTGCGCCAAAATGACTGCAAGATTTTGTTAACTTGGACTTTAATAAAATTACATCTGTAAGTATATTCATTTCTGGGATGGGGCATAGGTTACTGGTGACCATAGATTCATTAGTGAACTGTTGCATGTGAAAGGAAATCGAAAGTATTGACTTGTAGATCCGTTTTCCTTTTTACATATGATAGATGATGGTTTATTTGTTTTCCCCTCACTGGCCACCAGGCTCTAACAATGTACATATTTGTGGAATACTAGTATATTTATGACTACTAGCATTTGCATTTTATGTTTTTTTTATAATATCGGCGAATTAATCACAGAAGTGAACTCGTCCCTTTTTTAATGGTTACACTTTTTACGGTCCCAGTAAAGAAATTCATGGGGTCGGTGTGGGGTCCTCCCGGCCCCTAGGGGAAACACTGCAAATATAACAATAATTTGATGTCTGTGTCTAAATAAAACTGCGTTAGTCGCAACACTAGGTGAAGCCTGGTGTGGTTCTGGGTTTGAGTGTCAGTAGAGTACTTGTTATTATTGGTGTAGACATGGGTTTGAGTGTCAGTAGAGTACTTGTTATTATTGGTGTAGTCATGGGTTTGAGTGTCAGTAGAGTACTTGTTATTATTGGTGTAGTCATGGGTTTGAGTGTCAGTAGAGTACTTGCTACTATCGATGTCTTGGGCTTGAGTGTTATGCAAAAGAGTAGTTGGTAGTATTGGTGTGGTCTTGATATAGAAAGAAACTGATAATTCACTGAAATAACACACTTACTGTAATTGTGTTTATTTCCTGTTCCCAAGTGTACACTGCCAGTTCCTGTCACTATCACATTCGGCAAATGCTTGTCTTTTAGTCCAACTGGCAGACACGATGACACATCTGTAGTGAACAATAAAAATAAATGTATTGATTAATCATGTTTCTCAGTCTAAAAGAACAATTATAACAAACAAAAAAACACCTCAGTGTTCTCGCTGCTCCATTTAATCGGGGCTGCCCATCCCGCTATTGCATTTTGCTGCCCTCCTTTCACGTTCTCCGCCCTCCTTTATTTGTCTGTGACCCTCTTTATTTTCCAGTACCTATCTCCGCTATTTCCAAATGCACACTTTTTTACACCTAAAAAAACAACACAACAATCAGTCTGCACACTGGACATCAAAGGAAACAAGTCGTGTTGTGTACAAAAAAGCAGTTGACGAAACATTAAATTTTACGACAGTTACCATAACGTAATTTAACAGTATTTTTAACAGCCTCTGTTTTGTCCCATACATGTATCCATTTGTATGTTTAATACACACAATAAAAGTTATATTTTATTTGAACAATGAAAATATTTTTATTTTTTATGGATTCGGCAATCTCCAATTGAAAACCCCCCACTTATTTAGTGCCAAATTTGTCACGTGATCAGAACGACCATTCTGTCTTTTGTTTCCACTAACTATCGTCTGATATGTTGTCCTCAATTGCAGACATAATTGGTTGTAACTGATGATTTTTACTTCCTGTCATTTTTTTCATTCTGTTTATTCAGCAGTTCTTTATAAAATATTGTAAACTTTTCTTCTTGTTTTTTTGTTTTTTTTTGGGGGGGTGGGGGGGGGGGGGGATATCACCGCTTATGAAAACAACGAAAGTGGTAGTGTTTATAATTAAAATCATTTATCTTGGGTGTCAAATAATATCTACACCACCTTTACAAAAACGAGTGTTTTAATAAAACAGAAAAAAAATAAAATGTATTCGACATTAGGAGATCACTTTACAAACATCTTTATTGTTTTTCGTACATCTTTAAATCTTTATTAAAATAATAATATTAAAACTTTCATCGGTTCAGCAAAACTGGAACTGCCCGTGAATGTCAGACCAATAACATGTTCGGTTCAACTAAAAGATGAGTCTGCTTACATCTCGTGTAAACTTTTGTGCACTTTTTTGTAGGCAAAATAAAGTGTATGTCTTTCCACAAAGTCTACCAACACACAACAATATGGTAACCAAGCTCCTCCACCCACCCCTTTTTTTTTTGCTTTTATTATTATTATTATTTTTTTGTTTGCTTTTTTTTTTTAAGGGTATGGTGTCACGCGGCCGCCCTCCTTTAATTTTCACCCAGCGAGAACACTGCACCTAAAAAACTATATAAAAAACACATCAAAAAGAGCTCTTTTTTTTCGTTTTGATTCATATGACTGAAAAACATTGAACTGAACATAACACTCAATGATGCAATGGTTAAGTCACTTGAATAACGACTGATATATATCACTACCTTTTCCAGTTAATGTGTGGATGTGAATGAATATTTAAGCATACCATGCACAACACAAATAATACATCGCCCATTGGGTGTTAAACAAAGGTGATGTATAAAGCAATTTATAAATGACTTAAGTACAAAAATAAAATATTTATAATAAAACACAGTCCTCTGTGATAATAAAAATATCATGGAAAAGTTAACAATATAATCAGTGTCTTAAACATTTTAACATACATTTACGATGGAATGGAAAAGATTCCACCACATTTCGTCTACCAAATGTCCGCAATATTGAAAATGCAGCCATCTTGCGGCTTTTAATTTTCGTGGATAGCAATAATACAATATTAAAACAATTGCGTCATGTACAAAATTATTTTGGTAAATACTAGATTATTAGTACTATAGTAGTTTAAGGGACAGACCCTAGTTTTTAAACACTAAGGCATATTTTTTTTACCTAGACCCTAGTTTCAACCCATAAAAATGGACACTAAGTTTGGTTAATTTACAAACCTGTAACAAATTCTGACACAACAGAGTGAAACAAGTCTGTGACGTTGAAATACCCTTAAAAATAGAATAAAACCATACCTGCCAACTGTAATAAAATGAAAATACTAATAATTGATTGATAATCGAGCAGAGGGAGGTGGCACTAAGGGAGTCCAGGGGCATGCCCTCCCAGGAACATTTTGAAAAACTATATTAAAAATGGTGCATTCTGGAGCATTTTCTGAGACATTTTAGTTACATTCTTGAAGTGATTTTTAATAGTTTTCATAAGTACTTTATAAAAAACATATTTACAGTGAGTGTGTAACACAATCACAGTAGATAAACATGTACAATGTGCATATAATCCTTGAGTGTCTTTTCAAACTACAAATTGCTAGGTTGTTGCTAAGGTGCAAAAGGTGAAAATAAACTAAAAAAATAACTATTGGCTATGTTTTCAAATAATTTCAAAATAGTAGCCAAATGGAGATTTTGGAGACCTATATAGCACTAACCTAGAACGTTTAGTCACTTTTATACACTCAGCTAGTATGTAACTGCTGTCGCACTGCATTATAAGTTGCAGACTTGCAATTCTGTAGAAGTTCACAGGAATGACACTTGTCATAACATGGAGCGTGTCTTACATTGACATCTTACTGGCAAACGCAACAGAACGCAAACAAATCGCCCAACTTCGGCTTCTCTATGATGTTCCGATAAGTTTTATCATATTCTGATTTGAATTTCTTTTGCGTATTTCTTGCGATTATGTTTTAGAGAATCGGATTCATCAGCCATTGGTTTTTTTTGCCGGGTTGGATGATTGCGTACTAAAGCAGGTCACACTTAAAAGGATCAAGTTAAAGACACACCGAACGATGTTTTGAAATTTGTTTTTAAAAAAGCGGAATACTATCTTTATAATTCATAGGGCGGAATGGGAATAAACAAATTGTTATCATTCCGCCAAAATCGTAATAGTTGGTAAGTATGTAAAACGCGACTCCATAGCCATTACTTCTCAGATACACATGCATGTTGTAGTGTTAGAAACATCAGGATGACCAGAAACTCTTTGGTTGTATGCAAATGGACAATCTAAACAATAAAATATAAGTAATGTTTGATTTCAGTGATCATAAACAGCTGTAATCGTGAAAAATATGCCTTAGTGTTTCAAAACTGTGGTCTGTCCCTTCAATAGTTACAGTTAGCCTAATAGTATGTCATTCTGAGCGACTTGTGCTGGAATGACACGTCTTTTAGGTGTATGCACGAGTGAACGCATGTCGCATATAATTAATGAATGTAATCCTGAATGTGGTTCAATCAACTCTCCAGCAAGTGTGAAGAAATAAAGACAAACACTTCTGGTATTTGTTAAAAATGTCTCAGCTGTTTTGTTCCTGTACACTAATACTAAAAAAGCTAGTCTTGTGGTTGACATTTATCGGCACTTTACAAAACAGTTAGTGTCTCATATTTTGATTGGCCAGTTAAAAATAGAAAGCAGTACTGAGTGAGAAGCACGTTGTCCAAATTCTATTTTTGAACAATAACAAAACAAACTTATTTGTTTTGTAGCAGTTGGCTGTGTTTTGTGTTTATTGTTTTACCGTATTGGTGATACAAGTATTGTGAATAAATGTACCGTGGTACGTTTGTCTTCTTCTTGTTTCTTTTTTTTTTTTAATGGAACTTACTAGTAATTATTCGTGTTAATGCAATTTTCATGGTTAAAAATCACAAACACGCGAATAATACCCATTCTACCATGACTTTGGAAAATACTCGATTCTGATTGGCTACACACCTTAAATTAGGTGTTAAATTTACGAGAACCAATTCTGATTTAATTAGGCCACTTTACTTGCGTAGGAATATGAATATCAACAAAGAATTGAAGATGACAGCTACATTTGACATGGGAACTCCGGTGGATATTTTCGATCCAGAAAGAGAAATAATCCTGAATGATTCAATAACGACATGGAACCCAGCGACGGGGAACACAACAGAACAAGCGAAAAACAAAAAGAAAGTTAGTACACAGATTGTATTTTATACAAGACTAAACAGTAACTAAATGAAGCGTGTATAGAACCACAGGTACCCCAAACAGAAACCCCTAATACAAATACTATAGTTACATATATAAATGTGTCTGAAATTCTACAGTCATATGTTTTGATTTAATTGTCAACAGCGGTGTTAAATGCACGATAAACTACCTCCAATCTGACGTCAGATGATGTTTATCTCCTACTTTTACAGTATATCTTTTCTAGTCTATATGATACACCACCTGCTAGAGCACCAGCCCAATTTCCACCATGATCCCCATCTGATGCTCGTCCTAAACGGTCTCCAGAAACATTTTGAAGCTGGACACAATCTATTAGTACATCATTCTGTGAACTGGATGATGCACCACGAACATCTACATCATCCTCTGAACTGGATAATTGACCACCAACATCTACATTAACAAATTGTGTCTTACAGTTTCGATGTAGTATCAATTACATGTTAATTGTCGTCAGACTGAGCATTATGCTGATTACAATGTATTTAACAGCTATAAACAGGGTAGTAAGCAGGGGTAGCCTGCCACTTGACAAATTCGCCAACTGCGAAATTTAGGAACAATTGGCGAATTTTATTTTAATTTGGCGAAAATATTTCATGTAATAATTGGTGTTTTGTTGGAAATAACTCTGAGTTTACTGTAAGGCTACACATAATATACTGAATCATTCTACTGCCTGTCCAACATCGGAGCACAAATATTTGGAAGAAGGTTACATACATGTATATTTTCCCTTTGAATGAATGTAAACAAAAATATCACTGTATACCATGAGATGTATAAGACCGTACTCTTATATGGCTTCAGAACATAATTTTATACAGAATAATTGCAACTAATTCATTCCTACACAAAATAAAATGTGTTCATTCAAATATTTTTAATTTTGCAATCTTCAGCCAGTGACATAGGAACGTATGACATAAGAATGAATGTCCTAAACAAAGGTGAACGCAAAACTCTTGATAAAAATACAGTATTGTTTGGAATTATATATTTAAAATAAAAAGAATCAATGTCTAAACTAATTAATGATTAATATAAAATACTATACATGCATATATATTATAAAAGTATGAAAGGCCAAACTGAACATAGATGCAATTAGAAATATTATATTGGATAAATTGAATATTGAAAAATGTACACATGTATATTATAAAAATTGTAATTACAAATAATTTGATGAAAATTGGTCACCTTGTGTACATATACGGGTAAAGAGACTTTGAAATGTCTATTTCTCTGTCTTACTATTCTCTTTATTTTTTTCTCTTACTTTTATTTTCAACTTCTATCCCAGTACTAACAATTCTAAAATGCCCAAGAAAGGTTTGTGTATGATTGTGTAAGTATTTAGAATTACGGAATTCTTTGCCTTTTCAAGCACATTAATCATCATACTGTAACAACGAGCTACTCTCGATATACTGAAGTCAAAAACTATACGTAGCTCTCCTTAAAAATATGTACCCACATTCTTCATTAAAACTGCGCGAGTTTCTCTTTGGCTTAATCCTACGGGACATTAAAAATGCCATAGCACCAAAACTACCCCCGTCCGCTACGAACCCTGATCGGGCTGCTGGTGCTCCCTTGTACCTGCCAGTGCGGGCGGATCCCCTGTCCCACCCACCACCCCAACCCCTTTCCCGTCTCGGATAGAGAAGCCGGCCAAGGCCGGCACCTGTGCCCATGACAGTCGTGCACTACAACAGCTTGCTCTGAATGTGCACGTAAACACCAATGACATGACATGACATATTGTAACCACACAACAGTGGATGGTGCTAGCTAGATTTGTATTTGTATGTTTAGATTTATCTGATGCCTGCAAATGTCAATTTTGATTGAAGGCGTTAAACAATAATAGCCGCAAATCTAAAACCATTGTAAACTGAAGTATTTTCCTATGAAACTGTATATTACTAAATTAGTATGGCAGCCAAATGAGAATTTTTGAGTGAGCCTGGAAAGTTTGTATATAGTTTTTCTCAATGGATTTATGTAGTCAGAAGTGGCCCTTTTTAAAATCTAACCGATGAACCAGTCATCGCTGACGGATTTGAGAAAATCAAGATGTAGTCCAAGATAGCAATTATTTCATTTCTTCGGCCATACATGTAACTTCCACCATATAAACACAGGATGATACTTTTGGTATTTAGTCATAGGTTTTAGGGGTCAAGTAGTAATAGGTAGTTCAAGATGACCACCAATATTTCCAAAGATTTGAAAAGAGGCCATCTTGGTTGCCCTTTTCACCGAGAACAATGTTCAAATCCGATAATAGACTTGAATAACTGAGCTATACTGAAGCTTTCCAGCAGTATCCACTTTGTAAGTTTTTTCTGTTATTTCGCTGTTTTCACTTTCCAATGCGATTTGATAGCCCAATTGGTTACTTCTGACTGTAAGAGAGCTAGACGGAAATTTGGACATAAATACGCTCTCATTACAGTCAGAGACCAAGCTATGTATTTTTTTGGCAATTCCCGACAACCAAAAAGTTGGCAAAGATTTCTGCTCTAATATCACAACAATCCTATGTTTGACGTTAAATACTTTTACATCGATAACTTTCGAGTTAATTGATTTTAAAAAATCCACATATTAATCACTAATACACACACTACAGAAAGAAACCCGACAGCACCCACATTCAGCTAAGCTCTATCAATAATTAAGTTAGACCCCCTGAAACTCCGATTTGGATATATTTTTTGGCCCCTTGTTCCCGTGATGCCATATGCCCTGAACATAACCTGTGATAGGTATATGATGAGTATGATTAGAAAGTCTTTCACCTGAAGATGGCTGTTGGTTCTTCTCAAGGTCCACAACTATTGACTGGGGCTGTACTGGTGACAGTAGTCCAGTTTGGGGCTGTACTGGTGACTGTGACCCTGCCTGGGGTTGTACTGGTGACTGTGGTCCTGCCTTAGGCTGTACTGGTGACTGAAGCCTTCCTTGGAGCTGTACTGGTGACTGTGGCCCTGATTGGCGCTGTATTGGTAACTGTGGCCATGCTTGGGGCTGTACTGGTGACTGTGGCCCAGTTTGGGGCTGTACTGGTGACTGTGGTCTGGTTTGGGGCCATACTGGTGACTGTGGTCCGGCTTGGAGCTGTACTGGTGACTGTGGTCCTGTTGGTGGCTGTACTGGTGACTGTGGTCCAGCTTGGGGCTGCACTGGTAACTGTGGCCCTGCTTGGAGATGTACTGGTGACTGTGGCCCTGCTTGGAACTGTACTGGTGACTGTGGTCCTGTTTGGGGCTGTACTGGTGAGTGTAGCCCTGCTTGGGGCTGAACTGGTAACTGTGGCCCTGCTTGGGGCTGTACTGATGAGTTTGGCTGGCTCTGCGTCGCCGACATCGGTTGGTTGTTTTGTACTTCTTCCGCACAGGGATCTCTCCTTTGCCGTTCCTCTGGTACCTGAGCTGGTGTCCCCTTTGTCTTTGAAGGTCTATCCATAATACCTTCAAGAGATAAAAATGAGACACGCCCACTCCAGACTAATAGTACATAAAGTAAACACAGAAAACTTCAACCAATTTCCCCATACATTACATGTGCGTATGCAGGAATTTTAGTACCTGGGGGGGGGGGGGGGGGGGGGGGGGGGGGGGGGGGTAGATTGTGGTAACTGAAGTTTATAGAGGAGTCGAGTCACGCTCCCCGATAAATATGCTTGAGCAGGGATAGGTTTCGACACCCAAAACCCACCCCCTGCACACTTGCCTGCATTAATTTGTTATTATCTGAGATGACAGATAGTACTAAGTAACTGAAATTATAAACACAAAGAACACGTTTTCTTAGTAGTTGCCATGAGGATGGGAGGTAGTCCAGTGGTAAAGTACTCACTTGATGCACGGTCGGTCTCGGATCGATCCCCATCGGTGGACACATTGGGCTATTACTCGTTCCTGCCAGTGCACCACAACTGGTATATCAAAGGCTGTGGTATGTGTAATCCAGCCCGTTTGTGGGATGGTGCATATAAAAGTGACCTTGCTATACTAATGGAAAAATGTAGCGGGTTTCCTGTATAAAATATATATCTGTTAAAATTACCACATGATTGACATCCAATAGCCAATGATTAATAAATCATTGTGCTCTTGTGTTGTCATTAAGCAAAACAAACTTTAACTAGTTGCATTGTGACATGTCTAATGCAGGTTTTCTGTTAGAAGATATGAAGGATAAAAATGATGTACCCTAAAATCTTGCAAATTAATATATACATTTTTAAAATGTTGCAGACAGATTATCTTAACAATTTAAATTTGTCATGGATCATGAAATGCAGTGTCCTGTTTTAAAAGGTTTCAAAGCCAGGACCACCTTCCAGGGGTACTTAATTATGGTCTGGTTTGTTTTTATTACCACCCTCAACTTATTTCTAGCAGAAAGCCTATAATGTAGTAACAAAATAATGTTAAACATTGTTTAAGTAATACATTTAACACATTAGTGGGAATTTACTTACAATGTTACATATTTTATAATCAGTTTTATTACAACACTGACCAGAGCACATACTAGTAAACACATCTGCACTGACCAGAGCACATACTAGTAAAACACATCTGCACTACTTATCTGTAGTCCCACTGACTAGAGCACATACTAGTAAAACACACATGCACTGCTTACCTGTAGTCTCACTGACCAGAGCACATACTAGTAAAACACATGTGCACTATACTTACCTGTAGTCCCACTGACCAGAGCACATACTAGTACAACACGTGCACTACTTACCTGTATTCCCATTGACCAGAGCACATACTAGTACAACACATGTGCACTACTTACCTGTAGTCTCACTGACCAGAGCACATACTAGTAAAACACATGTGCACTACTTACCTGTAGTCCCACTGACCAGAGCACATACTAGTACAACACATGTGCACTACTTACCAATAGTTCCACTGACCACAGCACATACTAGTACAACACGTGTACTACTTACCTGTAGTCTCACTGTCCAGAGCACATACTAGTACAACACATGCACTACTTACCTTTAGTCCCACTGACCAGAGCACATACTAGTACAACACATGAGCACTACTTACCAATAGTTCCACTGACAAGAGCACATACTAGTACAACACATGTGTACTACTTACTTGTAGTCTCACTGACCAGAGCACATACTAGTAAAACGCATGCACACTACTTACCTGTAGTTCCACTGGACTCGGTTCAATGTTGCATACTATCGCAGTTTGCTGCCATTCTATTTCCATCGAGATCGTTACCCATCACCTACAAATGTGTAAAGTTGAGAGAAATAAGAACATGTTTGTGCAAAGCAAGGAAAGGATATTGAACCTATAACAAAATATTCATCCACTGAATGTATTTATATGGTGTTTTATTAGCTGGTTCCGAAATCATTCTATCACAAGTTCTTGAAAATCTCCAGGATTATGTGCGAATCGATGTATATTGGACATGTACTATAAAATCAAGTGCTACTAGTGGAAAACAAATGTTACTTTACCTGTGAAGATTTCTCATAACAATGTACTGCCAGGTACACCAGCAACCTTTTTCAATTACATGTATGTATTATCATTTCATAGACTGAACATTTTATTATATGCATACAACCATGGACTAATTTTGTTATATAGATATACAGAAACCATCAAGGTGATATTTGCTGAAAAGTCTTATTTTCACTGCATTTTAGCTGCAATGAAATGTACAGCAAATAAACATGACTGAAAGGTTATTTTGTTTTATGTAGACATATTTCAAATGTTCAAATTTTCAATATTGGCAGATAATGTACCCCAGATGTATACATTTTGCCATTGTTGAGGTTCAAGGGCAGAGGAATAGGTTACCCAGTAGGGCCTCTATGAGTCCAAAATATAGGACTCGAGTACTCGAGGGTCAAACTCGACCCAGACCAGAGTACCCGCCACTTACACTAGATGATGATCAGACAGGGGAATAAAGTAAAATAGCATTATGCATCTTAATTCCAGCGCTGAACATGGATGCCAAATCATGCCATTGTATTGCATTTAGAAAGCGGTTGATATGTTCAGTTTTGTGATGGACGGACGGCCAGTTTGAAAAGAGAAACTTGCACATGATCATATAATTATTGTGTAACATATATTACTGAGTATTTACTGCTGACATTACTGTCCTACATTGTCCACTGTATTATAGTCTTGCTAGACTCGGACCGTGCCCGAGTACTCGAGTACTCATGGAGACCCTATTACCAAGTCGGGCCAGTATTATATAGAAACCATTGGCCCGATGGGCTGTCGGACCATGGAGCAACCGTAGTGATAACATGTAAGCAGGAATTTATTGTGCTACATGGCAACTCTTTTACGACAGGCAAGGGATCTTTTATTTGACCTTCCCACAGGCAGGATACCACAAACCATGGCTTTTGTTGAACCAGTTATGGATCACTGGTCGGTGCAAATGGTTTACACCTACCCATTGAGCCTTGCGGAGCACTCACTCAGAGTTTGGAGTCGGTATCTGGATTAAAATCCCATCCCTCGACTGGGATCCGAACCCAGTACCTACCAGCCTGTAGACCGATGGCCTAACCACGATGCCACCGAGGCCGGTGAACTGTTAATACAATCAGAAATGAAGTGTGAAAGTTTATGGATATGGCATACCATAATAGTAAATTGATTGCAAAGATAAAAAAGATTTAAGCTTTACAACAATGTTTATTACACCATTAATTTGTTTGAATACATTAAAATAATTAAGTAAATAAACATTGTTTTTTTGTTGTTTTTTTAATATTTTGTACCTGCCTCGGTGGTGTCGTGGTTATGTCATCTGACATATTAAAGCTGGTAGGTAAAGGGTTCACAGGTCGGTACCAGCTCCCACCCAGAGCTAGTTTTAACGTCTCAATGGGTAGGTGTAAGACCACTACACTCTCTTCTCTCTCACTAACCATTAACCACTAACACTGTCCTGGACAGGCAGCCCTGATAGACGAGTTGAGTGCCCAGGACAGCATGCTTTAACCTTAATTGGATATAAGCACGAAAATAAGTTGAAATGAAAACAATGTTGGCAGATGAAAAAGTGTCATAACGTTTTTGTCAGCGATACCTGCTCAACAAAAGTTTGGACTTACAAACTAAACATTTTACATCTGAAGAAAAAAAAAGTTTAGAGTACCACAATTAAACTTTATTTTTAGAACCATGTGGAAGTGAATGGTGCCCTTCATTTAAAAACAAAAAACCCAAAAACATGCAACATAATTAATAAGGCAATAACAGTTGTCCTCCTTTGCTTACAAATCATCTGCTCTTGACATTAGTGGGTCAGGACTGCAGTTATCTGTGAATCTTCAGCTGAGATTTATGCTGACATGTATGGTTTAAAAATAAATAATAAAATAAAAAAACAAAGATGCAGGTAGTTTTAGTCTCAAAGAAATTACAAATAAGGGTCATAATTATAAAGTGTTAAATTGTTGTGTTATATTCCAAAATGTGTCCCCAAACTGCATGATTTTGTGTGCATTTTTGACAATGTTCACACCGATACAAACTACATGTACACCAAAGCAGGAGTTGGCGGATATGACACATATATTTATGGAAACTTTGCTCATCAAACCTTACAAAAATCCTCATTTGAAGAAATGATTAGCTGTTCACAAAATTAGCTTGTTTGACAGTTACCCAAACTGGTCGTGCCCCACTTTTATCTCAAGTGAAACCTGGTCTTTGAATACCGAGCCTCATTACAGCCAAACAGTTGGCACTCCTGGTGAAAAACCAAATGTATTTTTTACATATAATAATCCTACATGTATATGCCCTGTCACAGAAACCATGTAACTATTAGTATATACCCTATTAAAACATACTACTAATAACACTAATAAAACGTGTAACAATTTGTATACCGTCAATGCTTAGGCAGGGCCAGGACATAGCCCAGTGGTAAAACAATCCCTTGATGAGTGGTCAGTCTAGGATCAATACCCATCAGTTGACCCGTTTGGTTAATTCGCGTTCAAGCCAGTGCACCACGACTAGTACATCAAAGGCTGTGGTATGTGCTATTCTGTAAACTAGAGGACTTTTTGGCTCTAATTTGTTGCTCCACTAATAGTTAATGATAAATACATCAATGTCCTCTGGTTGCTAGTCATTTTGTACCACAGTTGTGTACGATTGTTTGTACCCTAGTCATTTCGTACCATTGCAAAATGGCATTTCATACCCAAATGCAAGTCATTGTGTACAACTGTGAAGTCATTTTGTACCCTAACTGCATGAAAGTCGTATCGTACTACAACAACAAATTGTAATGTGTCTTTTACAAAATAACATTACATCTATAAGATGCAAACACCACCTACAACTGACTTTCTTCTTTGTTTTTGACTTTATAACCCATTTAATGTTACCACTAAAACCATCAAGTCATTTCGTACCATAGTTCTTTATTTCACAAAGAAAATTACATCAAGATAGAAAATTTTAAAGACAAAAGAGAATGAAATAGGTGTACTCATAACTATATTTATTGTACTATAATCGTATTAAGAATTGTGGTTTAGTTGTAAATTTACATTTACGTGCAAAACTAGGCTTACGATGTTTTGTGATATGTCCGTCCCATTATTTTATAAACATGTTTTTTTCTTGTAACTAATTTCAGTTTTGTTTGATGTAAGAAGAAAAGTAAAAGTGTTTTGGAAATAACGCCTTCGGTCAAAAATGACATTTGCGGGATTAAATAGACAATAACACGCGCAAATCTAAAAACTCCATATGTTTATCTCCTAAGTAACGTACGTTATATACTAGTATGTAAATATACATCCTTTCTCACTAATGTTGCCCAATTTAAACAATTTGCTGTCGTCGTCGATTTGTCATTCTAAATAATGTGATAGAATAAAAAATTATCGCTTTCTAAAAGCTATCAACCAGTACTAATGTTGTCAATCAGAAACAGATTGGGTGTCATAAGATGTTTTACTAAATTTATCTGCCTGAAGGAGCAATTTCGCTAATTTTACGTTGTCGTTTGGAAAGTATACAAAACTAATACGATGATAACATACTATTCAGTGCTCAATTTTAAGGATTTTGGTTGCTAGCCCGGAGGGCAAGTATGGGTTCACATTGAGGTTGCCCCTCCAAAAATTTGGTTGCCCTGATGTCATCCGTGTTTTGAAAAAAGAGTTATATTTATATTTTTAAAAAAACAGCAACCAACAGGTTTGGAATTAATATGTTGTCACTGTAAAATGTAATATGTACTGTCTGACAATAAAATAATCACTTTTGGGACACCCTAATCTGAATGACGAATGACAGTGAATGACGAATGACAAAGATAAATATCAACAATGGATGCTCCCTTCTTACAAACTGAAGGACAGACAGAAATACTGACAATGGATCATTTATGTGAATAATTATTATACTATAATATTATATATGGAATGCATATATATGCATATACAAGAATCATGTCATAGCTCTTTAGAAAGGGAATGACAGAAGCCTAATTTATACTGAAAGACTGACTAGGAAGAAAACAGCACACAAAATATACCTTTCAGAAATGGAATGACAAACAGGATGATAGTCTTGAAACTCAAACAGTTATCCACTTAGCTAAAATATCCGACCATTACCCCCTCCCCCAAAAAATTAACAAAAACAAATTAACATGGATATGGATTAGAGCTAGGGTTAGGATTAGGGTTAGAGTTAGAACAGTATCTATGATATCATTTTAGAAAAGGAATGACAAACAGAATGACAGTTGTGGAAGGACTGAAAACGTGTTACTGTGCGTATATTGTATCCGATTTCCCCTACAATTTAATGTGCTTGGTTTCAGAAATGGAATGACAAACAGACAGTCTTTTCTCTTGAAACAGATATTTTTTATGCATACACAGTTTACTGACTTAATTTGTTTGCATAGTCCCAAATACTATGCATTAATAATATTTAAGAAAATTTCAAATATGTATCCATGGTATCTGCCATTACTTTCAGAAATGGAATGTAAAACAAAATAGTACTTGTATTATTTTAATGTATTATACATAACTTTAATCTGAGTGATAGGCTTGGAAGAACTCTGTACAAATGCATACAACTGAATCACTAGATAGTTAACAGGCTTAACTAGTAAGAACAATGTATAAATGCTGATCATTGAAGTACACATACAAGTTTAACAGTATCTATCATATCACTTTTAGAAATGGAATGACAAACAGAATGACAGTATTGGAAGGGCTAATGATTTGTTGGTGTACGTGTATGACTACATGTGTATGTATATATTATATCTTTTTACCCTACATTGTTACGAGTCTCACATGCTGTAGAGTACTTAATATTTTAGGAAATTGGAAAATAGCTCACAGCATCTGTCAGTATAGATCGTATCATATTATTTTAGAAATGGAATGACAACACTATAATTTAGTTTGAATGATAGACTTGAAAGAACTCTGTACAAATGCATACAACTGAATCACTAGAAAAATAGTCTTTTACATGTAACTATAATGTTGTTAATAAGAATGTCCATCAGAATGACTGATGTGTGGAGTCATTCTTTCATCTTCTGTTTTGAACTGGCAACAATAGAACAAATGCATACATAACATAGAATTTTCGCCATGTTCATTAGAAAATCATGAACTTTGTTTATTATTATCTTTCTTCATTTTTTTTCTTTCTTTGACCATAGCAATAGTTATCCTTTTTTTTTTTTTTTTTTTTTTTTTTTGGGGGGGGGGGGGGGGGATAATGGTCGGATATTTTACCTAAGTGGATAACTGTTTGAGTTTCAAGACTATCATTCTGTTTGTCATTCCATTTCTAAAAATTATATTTTGTGTGCTTTTTCTTCCTAGTCTGTCATTCAGTATAAATTAGGCTTCTGTCATTCCCTTTCTAAAGAGCTATGACATGATTCTAGTATGTGCATATATATGCATTCCATATATATAATATTATATTATAATAATTATTCACACAAATAATGCATTGTCAATATTTCTGTCTGTCATTCAGTTTGTAAGAAGGGAGCATTCATTGTTAATATTTGTCTTTGTCACTCGTCATTCAGATTGGGAATGATAAAGACCAGAATAAAATTGATACACACAAGTCAAAATGCGAATTAAAAAAAAAGTAGAGATAAGAGGTGGATGAATCCAAAATGAAGTCTGATAAAACACAGCACACTGGGTAATAAAACATCAAAAGCAATGTCATCAACATCAGAAACCGTCAACATTAAACAGGGTTCGTACACCTTTACTTCCCAAGACTCGAATAACATAATTCCATGACCATATAATAAAAAGAAACATCAA
Organism: Gigantopelta aegis; assembly: GCF_016097555.1. Classification (NCBI taxonomy): domain Eukaryota; kingdom Metazoa; phylum Mollusca; class Gastropoda; order Neomphalida; family Peltospiridae; genus Gigantopelta; species Gigantopelta aegis. The sequence continues at coordinate 26,445,610 of NC_054699.1, read as the reverse complement.
ACGATTTATGGCAAAGGCCACATCGCGCCTTTGAGTCTAATTTATCTGGCATTAGCCACTCCTTGTATGCCGGGTGAGTGGTCCAGATGTCATTATAGTGACAATGACCGGGCATAATTGTCACCATATAAAACACGTCAAAACAGTTTTTTTGTTTTTTTAATAATTCGCGCGAAATAATTTGACCCCTCCGTTGGGCGTGATCGACTACCACGCTGGACCAATCATAGTTTGCGGTACAAAGACCATGGGCCGAACTTTGCTCGGACGCCATTAGGTTAGACAACACAATTTGTTTCTACGTGTAACGTTTTTGTATAGTTTTATAGTAAACATATACTTCTGCTGACGTGTTAACAGCGATGACAGCTATGCTGAACCTACGATTGACTTAAAAGCAGTGTTTTCTTGCGAAACACGTCACATGGTATTGATAGTGAAGTTCTGCCGAAATCCATTAAAATTCAACTGATATAAATTCTACGAAGGTAACAGTTTAAGAATTAGACTTCCGAACGTTCCAGCATTCAGATCATCCAGGCTTAGATTTAGGGTTAAGGTTAGTGATAGTATTGGCATGCATGCTGGAATGTTCGGAAGTGTTGCCAATAAAACATATCCAACGGTAATTTTTTGATATGATATAATCACAGCATCGGTTACGCAAAGTTAAATGTTCGCGAACCGCAAACTGGTTACGTCATGACCCGTAAATGTTCAGAAATTAAAACTTGCAAACTTCACGATTACAGGACGTTTATTCACGCAGACATACTACTATTATTTCGACAAATGTTTTAGGCTGAATTTTAGATACTTAATGCCAGCAAACCAGTAAACAACGTTATATTTTAACAGTTGTAATTTGCAACCAGTCTAAAGTAAATGTTCAGTATAGAGTCGAGCCAAAAGTTTTAAAGAAATGTGCTCAGACCACTGGGGACAGCTAAATTATCTGCTGCTATTTTATCTCTAAAGGAATATATGTAGACTTAATATTGGATTGCCTATAATTTTACACATGTTAAAAACAGTTTTAACGTAAACAGGAATCCAAAAGTGTCGCAACAATTTTAAAATACTAACATCGCATAATGAGCTTTAAAAAAACAAACAAAAGTATAGAAGTACCATCGATAAAGTCAAAGTAGCCTAGTCACCGCAAAAAGGAATTCCTCGAAATGATTATGTATATATTTCAAAGATGTAGCGCCCATTACGCACAGTACGCATCTGCGTAATGCAAAAACAAAATCCGGGAATAAGTTGAGGTTGTCTGTAATTGTTCTATAAACTATCCTCTTAAAATTGACTCGATAAAACAGATTACAAAAAAAAAGGCCTCCGAAAAGGCTCAGATTGCATCTACAGGCGTCCAGAGTTTCAAACTTTTCACAGGGGGAGGCCCCCTGAATATCCCCGCTAAAAAACTTTCTGGATACGCCCCTGTATTTTGTTTCAGTACTGGGGCTGATGTTCAGTTAACTTCAGTTATTGTTAACTATAGCAAGCATTAAAGACTTTTTTTCTTTTTTTTTTGTAAAATGTTTTCTTTTGTATTTGTTTTAACTTTATGTTTCAGCTAAAAACTATGTATTTAAAATATAATTTCAAAGTAATTTTGAGGTAACCGATTAGGTAACCCACGCAAATATAATTCACATAACCGAACAATTGGTTGGTTACCTAGGTAAAAACCACGTGAACCTACTTCTGGTTCCCTCAGATTTCGAAATATTGTCCCCTGTATAATTGACAAAAGGTACTTTTTATTTCTTTCATCTTCTGAAACTTAAAATTAATATTTTGTCCAGAATTATGAAAAATAACAAAATACTAACCTGTAAACAATGTTGTCCGCTTGTTATAGAAATTTTAGAGGGGTCAAGGTTAGTAGACCAGTTTTTATTTTAATGTGGCAAAGCATTGTAATAATATAGCTAATTTTGAATTTGAATGAGGTCAGTATTCCAATGACGTCACTTTGAATCGCCTTAGGTCTCACTACACAGATCACTTCCGGGTGAGAGTTGATTGATGACGGTCCACTATAGTTCCTAATTGTGACACTTGTTATGGTTCACATATTCACTTCTAGGAAATGGTGAAGAATTAAAACAATATGTATGTTTAATGGTAAGCCTTCTGGCTGTATTTTGCCCATGTTATTTTGTAATATTATGCATCGACATTTTGGGACATGGGTATATAGCGCAAGTGACAGCCGGAATGAATCGGTTAATGAACCGCTTGTTCGGACCGGTACTACAGCCAGATGCGGTCATATAGCAAAAAACTGAGACGGAAATGTTCTCAATTTTGGAGTGAAAATAAATGCTTATATAATGTATGTTCGCAATGGTGTATGTTGTTAGTGCCAACGAGAACCCGTTCTATTGGCAGTCTTCTCTTGAAGTTGTGCAGTTTAACGTGGGTTTCAATGGCAGATAGCATCTGTGTAGTGAGACCTTACAATAACCATACACTGGGTACATGACGTTTCCGTTTTTAAGAATGCTGGGGAAATTCCAATACAAATTTGCTATTGACATTTTTTGGTTTGAACATTACTAATGCATCTGAATGTGTTTGAAGAAAATCTTGTGATTAAAAAATTGTACCTTTTACGAAATATGGATTTCAAGTGAAATTACGGTAAAATATGCTATATTTATTGTGTACGAACCCAAAACAAGGATGCGAAAAGTGACTGTCCTTAAACCATTTTTAATCATGATGCCTAATATAAAAACAACTTTTTTTTGTTTTTGTTTTTTTGTTTGCATGTATGTATGCAAGTGTATGCATGTGATGTGTGTGTATGTGTGTATGTGTGTGTGTGTGTGTGTGTTGGAGTGAGGGAGTAGCCTATATGGTTGTGAGCTTTATGGGAGATAAGGAAGTATTGTCTGAAAAGTTATAAATTAGGCCTATCATCGGAACCAAATTGTTAACAACTATGACAAATTACTTTCACACCTTTAATTGCCGTTAGATTTCCTCCAAAGTTTGTCCAGACACAAATCTTGAAAAAACCATTACAATGACACAGATTCCACATACCAGATGCTAACCATGTCATCTATATCGACTTCGCTGAGAGCGCATAGGGACAAAAAGCATGTAATTTTGTATCAGCTGCCATTTTGACTTTTTATGGAATATTCTTCAACAGGGGTGAAAGGATAGGACTTAATCTAACAACGTCATAACATGTTATGATATAAAAGCAAACGTGATGACGTCATATTATTTTATTTTTTTTGTTATTATTATTATTATTATTTTAATGATACCACTAGAGATCATCGATTTCATATTAATTGTGTCACATACTTTGGAGGCTTTCACCCCTCTTGAAGAGTATTCCATAAACAAGCAACATGGCAGACGGCAGTAAAAAACTGCATGTATTTTTCCCTATGCAATCTCAGCAAAGACAGTATCGGCGACATCGTTGCAGTCTCGTGTGTGGAATCTGTATATTTGTAGTGTGTTTTTTGCAATTTGTGTCTGGACAAGCTTTGGAGGAAATCTAACAGCAATTAAAGGTAGGAGAGTAATTTTTTGTAGTTGTTAACAATTTGGTTCGGACAATAATATATACCATCGACGTCCCAAACTGCGTTCACCTAACAACAAAAACACGAATACAATATTTACGGAAATATTATTCTACATTTTTCAGCTACAATACGTGAAACAAAATAAATTGCAATCAAGTAACGTAAAAAATCAACAATGTGGACGTAAAACAAATCCATTCTAATAAATAAAAGTTAAACACCCTCCGTTAAACAGGAAAGAGTGCGACGTTTTTAACTGCGTTCAGGCGCATGCATTTGCAAAAAGTATCGTACTGCGCATGTACGGTTCGTAATTTTCTATACTTAAGGCAACAACTTAAAAAATATATGTTTTTTTAATTATGCAAACTTGCCGAACACTTAATTTATTAATTTTTTCAAAGGAAAAATTCAATTTATCAAGCGTTCTGGTCCGGTTCGTGTTTTACCAACACACATCGCTCACACTTGATGTCAATACTGATAAGCATTACGTTCATACCTGCGAATAGTTTGTAAAATATTTTTTTTTTAATGAATTGATTCTAAATTAACACAATTTATATACTCAAAATTATTTACAACTGTTATGAATAGATTATGAATACTATTTACCACAATAGAGGCACAGAAATGTAGCATACCTTTTGCAGATCGAATATAATAATTGAAAACAAATTCTAACAACAGGGGTCTTAAAAATCATAAAAATTTAATTCTTTGGCCTTGTTGATCTGTCACGTGTGAGGTCGTGTGACACGCACCGAATGTTAATTCATCTTTCTCCATTTTACGTCAATTTCTAAGAGTCATGTGGACCCGATATCGGTAATTTTAAGGAATAAACAAAAACAACTTAGTAAAATTAATGGTTTTAGGGGTTTGTAAAGTTTTGTATTTAGATACTTACTTTTCTCAACTTTATTGTTTAGAAAAATGTTCCTGAACTGTGAAGAAAAACCTCATAAATGAATAGCATGCCGATGACAACAAATCGGATGTTGACTGCGCGAACCGTGCACGAGAAAACAAAGTGAACAGAATTTGAAGCATAATTCACTTAGGGACGTTGACGAGATATATGTGTGTGTGTGTGAGTGTGTATTTTTCCGGTTTCCCTGACGTACCCTAATTTTATGTAGGGACCCTGAAATTGTTTGAATCTAAAAAGAAAGAGAGAAAAAAAACAAATCGTGTTTTTTTTTTGCAATCAAAACACATCAGCCGGTTACGGTTTCTCAGTTTGATTCGTATTAAGCCAGTGCATCACGACTAGCATATCAAAGGCTGTGGTATGTGCTATTATGTATGTTGGATGGTGTATATAAAAGATACCTGGCAACTAATGGGAACATGTAGCAGGTTTGCACTCTAGACTATACATGTCAAAAGTACAAAATGTTTGACATCCAATAGCTGATGATTAATAATTCAATGTGCTCTAAGTGATGTCTTTAAACAAAACAAACTTTTAACTGGTTTTGCTGCCCCCCCCCCCCCCACCCCACCCCCAATTAAAACACAATTTTACCATAATATATATTAAAACAATTCCTCACTTAACAGCAGATCAATTACCAATCTTAGGTAATTTATAATAAATACTTTATTATTCTTTTATTGTTTGTATTTGTACAGAATGGATTTTATTTTGAACAAATTCTAAAATATGTACATGCACCTTCTGTTTATTGTATACTATTAACCTTAATGACATTTTGTTTACTATGGTAATTAAACAGGTACAACATGTATTGGTGTATTTTTAAAAAAAAATTCAGTGTATTGTCACAAAGGGAATCCCACACTTATTCTGTTAACATTTGCAAGGAACCAAAAGAACAAAAGTAAATTTGGACATTCATGGGTAAGACTTGTTTTATGCTCCTCTGTTATCGCATTATGTTCAAATTTTTGTGATCTGTGACTAGCCCTTTGATATTTTTAGAACTTTCCACTTAATGGTTTCTGCCAGAGGGTACAGAGGGTAAAATTATGTACCCTAAATTCTTGGAAATTAATGGATATATTTTTTAGAATTTTCCACTTAATGGTTTCTGCCAGAGGGTACAGAGGGTAAAATTATGTACCGTATATCTTCGCCTGTAAGTCGATCTCGGCTATAAGTCGAGTCCCTAATTTCAAGCCCTGAAAACGTATTTTTTTATTGACCCGTTTATAAGTCGACCCATGAAAAACAACTTATAAATATTGAAGTATTTCTTATTTTCAGCACATGAGAACAATAATGTACAATATTTGAACAAATGAAAATTATTTTACAAACTTCGGTTTTAACGTTTTGTACATCGCAAACAAGTAACATAGCATCAAAACAAAATATTCCCTTAGTAGATAGTGAAAGCTGTTTGGCTGTTATAATTATATACCGTATGGCACTGTACAGCATGGTTTTGTGCACAGAAAACAACTTTATTTATAAACACTGACAACAGATCACTACAATAAAACTGAAAGTATCAGTTAATCACATGTTTTGTCGCCATATTAATACATGTAAGGAGGATAACTCTGGAAAGTACACTGGTTTTTATGTATGTCCCTATTGCTCCAGTTAACTGCAGATATCAGTCTAAGCTGAAGTTAATCACCAACAAAACATTGTTTGAACAACCATTAATGCCAGTGACCAGATTTCAAAATAAACTCAGGCAACAGGTAGTTAGTATTGTTTACATTTTTGCTATTAGTGATGACTGTTATTTTAACTAAGTGGACTGTTCTCTTGGCATGCGAGTGAGATCGCATGCCTTTTTGCATAACCAAAACCGTTCTAATGTCAAAACAAAAAAAAGGTTATAAAAAACAAATGTGTCAAATTAACATATTTGAGTATAAATACAGGGCAAACTTCAACAATAAAACTTGTAAAATAATCCCCAAAACGGTAATATTTTTGGGTGAAATTTTTTTACCCTCTTATAAGTCGACCCCAAGTTATAAAATAATTTTTGGGTGGAAAAAATTCGACTTATAGGCGAAGATATACGGTACCCTAAAATCTTGCAAATTAATGGATATATTTTTTAGAACTTTCCACTTAAATGGTTTCTGCCAGAGGGTACAGAGGGTAAAATTATGTACCCTAAAATCTTGGAAATTAATGGATATATATTTTTAATGTTTAGATGAATAATAGTAAAAGAACACTTGTTTACAATTGGTCTTGTGCTTGAAATGTAATGTCCTAATTTCAAAACATTTCAAACCCATAACCACCTAGATGAGGCACGTACATGTACGTCTGTTTTGTTTTTATTACCTACCCTACATATGATTTTCTTTTAGAGACAGTAGTTTTGTTTTTCATCATTATTTTATACCCAAAATTTTAGCAAAGCAAAGGCATTTTTCTTCTTCCGCATGTCATCATGTATGTAGCTTTCTGCAACTTTTGAATAAAAAATCAAATAACATTGTCAAGTTAAATACATTGTTTACTAATTTTCTTAATGTACTGCTATACTTTTAATTTTATAATTTGTTTAGTCACACTGATTTTGTTTCCTGTTAAACAAATGTTTTCCTGAAATTAAATTAAACTTTAAATTAATACAACGATATGTACTTAAGCTACAGACTAATATACTTCTTCAAATGGATGTGAAATACTTAACATGTTTGTTTTTATATATTTCAGCAACTGAACCAATGGATGTGGAGTCATTGATTGATGTCGAAAATGAGATTCTGAAGACAAATTATTAAACAAATTACATTGCTTCTTGATACTGACTACAAAATGATAGAAATAATAGAACAGTTTCAACTGATATGTGAAAGAAAAACTGGGGCATGGGATGAAATTGCTGCTGAAAATGAAACACTTTCAACAATTTCATTTAATACAATATTCATTGTTTTTTTTGTGTTTACATATTGCTGCTAAGGAGTAATTCAGACTTGCAAGACCTGGGATTTAGTTTAACACCACCCATCAAATGGTATTATTTAATTTCTCAGTTGACTGTACAAGTTTCAAGGATTTGGAGATGGATGCCACAGAAAGATACATTTTAGAATATATATATTTACCGGTACTAGACTGCATGGTGATTAATGAGGACAATGAAAATGTTAGGAAGTATTCTCATAATATTAAAAAAATTGTGCGAACTGCAATCTCTGGTTTAGTTTCACGTGAAATTAGTGTAATATATAATTTTGCCTCTTTGTTTTTTTTACATAAGGCCAAACAAAAAAATAGGTGTGTTTCCGATTGCATCCCCCCCAAAAATTAGGGTAGGTAGGTAGGTTTTTTGTTTTTTTTCGGGGTTTTGTTTTTTCGGTGGTAGCTAATCAGGGGAAGGAACTCTATTACAAAAGCTTTTCCATAATTTCTCGATGTTTTTCGGAAGGGAATTAAATGTGCAAAATGTATCGTATATAATAGTACATAAACAATGTGCAAGGAAGGAAATACTCTTGTTTGGTGATGTTGTCCTCTTTTATTTTTACTTCTTTTTTTTTATTTCTTTTTTTTTGTTTAAGAGAAAAAAATTAGGGTCGGGGGGGGGGGGGTAGTAAAACTAGGGACGGTCGGTCGACCGGAAACACCTATTTTTTTGTTTGACCTAAGTAAAAAAAATTTTAATTACATTTTTATTTTGTATAATTATTATTGTTCTGTAGGCATGGGTTGTCTTATATTTAGTAGTTTCTTTTCTGCCTATGCCTCTATGAAATCTTTGCGAGTACATTTTGTGCTGACAGTAGGATAACTAATGGGGGGGGGGGGGGGGGGGTGAGATTGGGTTGTGGGGGCCAGAAGCTTCGTTTGATTCCCAACAGTTGTTGCCACAACACATGAGTTTATAATTTATTTAAATACTGTATTGTACTGGCTTAATTGGCAAATATTTTACAGGCTGCCCAGTGATCCTACTTTGTCATACTTTTTGGTCTTTGTCCTATTTTTCCTAATTTTTCTTCAAAATACATAGTTTTTCTTACTTTTTTGTTTGAAAATGCAGCGAATTGCTGTTAAAGTGTTATATTCCTTGTGTTGTTATAAAAGTAAACAGTTATGAGAATTATTTTTATTTTTATTGGCAGCAAGATATATCTCCCAATTTGTGGCACCATATAATCTCAACATATTAAAATTAACCCTCAAAACCAACATATTTTCCAATGATTAATAGGGTTATAATGTACTATGTGTATGTATGACTTCAGAATCTTATAATACATTATGGAAAACTTAAATTTATCATGTTAACTCTGTTTTACTGTGCATCAGCCTTACTATGCATGTAAACATGTATTTTGATTAATATAGTATACAGTAATTTGAAATAAATGTATAACGTGATCGTTACATAAGATTCACATAATTTTTGATAGAACACAAAATACATGTACAAACTGAGCACCACATAAAAAAGGTTTTTCTCAATATGAGCATGAATAATGTCGCTCTGTACTGTTTAAGTCCTACTTTTGTCCTACATTTCCTACTTTTGTTCTATATTTTCATTCCTAATTGTGTCCTACTTTTTCATAAGGGTGTGCTGGACAGCCTGATTTTAGAAAGAGAGGATGGGACACCCAAACGTACACAGCCCTAATAGGTCTTGTCAGAACGAAGACGGGTCAATGTTAGTATTCATAACTGGAGGGCCAAAGATGTGGTCCCCACCAACACTATCTCTGGCTACGCCAGTTGTGATTTTTTTTGTTTTGAATTTCGTGTACGGCTTTGGTTTCATAAACAGGGCAAGTGCCGTATATCGGTTAGTTAGGGCAAGTGCCGTATATCGGTTAGTTAGGGCAAGTGCCGTATATCGGTTAGTTAGGGCAAGTGCCGTATATCGGTTAGTTAGGGCAAGTGCCGTATATCGGTTAGTTAGGGCAAGTGCCGTATATCGGTTAGTTCAAGCAGTGCAGCTATTAGCCCGAGTACTCTGACTGTAAGAGAGCTAGACGGACATTTGGACATAAATACGCTCTCATTACAGCGTATTTATGTCCAAATGTCCGTCTAGCTCTCTTACTTGGGCTATGCAGCTATGTAAGAATACATCCCCATAAACTTAGCAATCCCACAATCTAAACCACCGCCTGCATAATTTTTGCACAGGCGATTGTATCCTGCTGTAGTTTTGTAACCTTTCGTGCATAACATTATGATTATGGTACACTTTTAGCATTCCCCTACGCCTTGTATTTTAATGTTACTGCTCACGTCCCCAACCCCATTTTTTAAACCAAATATTAAAGGCAACCCGACCAAAAATAAAGACGCCACGGTTTTAAACAAGTTGAGGCCAAAGAAACTAACAAGACGTTTTAATTTATCAGTCCTGACAAGAAAAGTTAGCATTGGATATTTTAAATGGTGTTTTGGTTGCATTCGACGTTCGTCACTTCCGTGTTCTTGTGCTTCAGAACACGGAAGTAAAAATGGTTTCGTCGATTTAAATCACGTTGTCATCGTAAATGTACTCAGTAGTGAAATACCTTAATTAATGTCTCCTCTTGTCGGCTTTTTAATTAAAGAACGATATTTCTAAATGAATTATGACAAAACTTACTCGGCAGATCGGTTGATTTTGCTATCGACCTATGCGAATTGGCACCCATTATTAAAAGTTTGTCTAACCTTGCATCGCGTGTGACGGGGGGCGTGGTTAACTCGTCATGCGGAGGGGTCAACAAATACCAGTCGTACATAAATAATTCTCTGTCGCGGCTCTGTGAAGTTGGTTACTTATTCCTCGTTCCTCGTTCCTTATTCAATATCGAATAAGTAACTGGAAATTCTGTTTCACTTTTGCTTTGCGCGTATTACATGTTTAAATTTATCGACTGGTAAGGTCTGTCTGAAACCTTGCAATATTGTCAAAAACAAGTAAAAATTCGGTATTATCGTAATTATCAGAAATATTTTACAAATAAATGAGTTGCAGCAACAACAACGACTATTAGCATTACTGCTACTACTACTACTACTACTACTATATACGAGTATACGTTTTTTGCCAATTTTCATTATGGCTACAGGCCATAGACGAACGACGTCGTAACGATGGGTTAGACGGCATGGACCACCTTGCCCGGTCCATGGGGTATAGGTGCATCAAAACATATTGCATATACACGACTATGCGTTTTCCTCCCATTTTCATTATGGCGACAGGCCATACACGAACGACGTCATGCCGATGGCTTAGACGGCATTGACCACCACCCCGATGCATTAGATATGTACCTCGAATGTGTCTGAACATTCTGATACCTAGCCTTGCCCGGTCCATGGGGTATAGGTGTATCAGAATATATTGCATATACACGACTATGCGTTTTCCTCCAATTTTCATTATGGCGACAGGCCATACACGAACGACGTCATGCCGATGGGTTAGACGGCATGGACCACCTCCCCGTTGTATTAGATATGTACTTAGAATATGTATGAACATTTTGACACCTAGTCTTGCCCGGTCCATGGGGTATAAGTGCACGTAAATGCATTGCATATATACGAGTATGCGTCTTTTGCCAATTTTCATTATGGCGACAGGCCATAGACGAACGACGTCGTGACGATGGGTTAAACGGCATGGACCACCACCCCGTTGCATTAGATATGTACTTAGAATATGTCTGAACATTTTGACACCTAGTCTTGCCCGGTCCATGGGGTATAAGTGCACGTAAATGCATTGCATATATACGAGTATGCGTTTTTTGCCAATTTTCATTATGGCGACAGGCCATAGACGAACGACATTGTGACGATGGGTTAGACGGCATGGACCACCACCCCGTTGTATTAGATATGTACTTGGAATATGTATGAACATTTTCACACCTAGTCTTGCCCGGTCCATGGGGTATAAGTGCATGTAAATGCATTGCATATATACGAGTATGCGTTTTCTGCCAATTTTGATTATGGCGACAGGCCATAGACGAACGACGTCGTGACGAAGGGTTAGATTGCATGGACCACCACCCCGTTGCATTAGATATGTACTTATAATATGTCTGAACATTTTCAAACCTAGCCTTGCCCGGTCCATGGGATATGAGTGCCTCAAAATATATTGTATATACATGATTATGCGTTTTCTGCCAATTTTCATTATGGCGACAGGCCATAGAGAACGACGTCCTGACGATGGGTTAGACGGCATGGACCCTCCCCCCACCCGTTGTATTAGATATGTACTTAGAATATGTTTGAACATTTTGACACCTAGTCTTGCCCGGTCCATATGGGAAATAAGTGCATCAAAATACATTGCATATACATGATTATGCGTTTCTTCTAATTTTCTTTATGGCGATAGGCCATGGATAAACGGCGTCGTTGCTATGGGTCAGACGGCATGGACCACCACCCCGATGCATCAGATATATACTTAGAATGTGTGTGAACATTCTGACACATAGCCTTGCCCGGTCCATGGGGTATAGATGCATCAAAACATATTGCATATACACGACTATGCGTTTTCCTCCCATTTTCATTATGGCGACAGGCCATACACGAACGACGTCATGCCGATGGCTTAGACGGCATTGACCACCACCCCGATGCATTAGATATGTACCTCGAATGTGTCTGAACATTCTGACACCTAGCCTTGCCCGGTCCATGGGGTATAGGTGTATCAGAATATATTTCATATACACGACTATGCGTTTTCCTCCAATTTTCATTATGGCGACAGGCCATACACGAACGACGTCGTGACGATGGGTTAAACGGCATGGACCACCACCCCGTTGCATTAGATATGTACTTAGAATATGTCTGAACATTTTGACACCTAGTCTTGCCCGGTCCATGGGGTATAAGTGCACGTAAATGCATTGCATATATACGAGTATGCGTTTTTTGCCAATTTTCATTATGGCGACAGGCCATAGACGAACGACGTCGTGACGATGGGTTAAACGGCATGGACCACCACCCCGATGCATCAGATATGTACTTAGCATGTGTGTGAACATTCTGACACATAGCCTTGCCCGGTCCATGGGGTATAGGTGCATCAAAACATATTGCATATACACGACTATGCGTTTTCCTCCCATTTTCATTATGGCGACAGGCCATACACGAACGACGTCATGCCGATGGCTTAGACGGCATTGACCACCACCCCGATGCATTAGATATGTACCTCGAATGTGTCTGAACATTCTGATACCTAGCCTTGCCCGGTCCATGGGGTATAGGTGTATCGGAATATATTGCATATACACGACTATGCGTTTTCCTCCAATTTTCATTATGGCGACAGGCCATACACGAACGACGTCATGCCGATAGGTTAGACGGCATGGACCACCACCCCGTTGTATTAGGTATGTACTTAGAATATGTATGAACATTTTGACACCTAGTCTTGCCCGGTCCATGGGGTATAAGTGCACGTAAATGCATTGCATATATACGAGTATGCGTTTTTTGCCAATTTTCATTATGGCGACAGGCCATAGACGAACGACGTCGTGACGATGGGTTAAACGGCATGGACCACCACCCCGTTGCATTAGATATGTACTTAGAATATGTCTGAACATTTTGACACCTAGTCTTGCCCGGTCCATGGGGTATAAGTGCACGTAAATGCATTGCATATATACGAGTATGCGTTTTTTGCCAATTTTCATTATGGCGACAGGCCATAGACGAACGACATTGTGACGATGGGTTAGACGGCATGGACCACCACCCCGTTGTATTAGATATGTACTTGGAATATGTATGAACATTTTCACACCTAGTCTTGCCCGGTCCATGGGGTATAAGTGCATGTAAATGCATTGCATATATACGAGTATGCGTTTTCTGCCAATTTTGATTATGGCGACAGGCCATAGACGAACGACGTCGTGACGAAGGGTTAGATTGCATGGACCACCACCCCGTTGCATTAGATATGTACTTATAATATGTCTGAACATTTTCAAACCTAGCCTTGCCCGGTCCATGGGATATGAGTGCCTCAAAATATATTGTATATACATGATTATGCGTTTTCTGCCAATTTTCATTATGGCGACAGGCCATAGAGAACGACGTCCTGACGATGGGTTAGACGGCATGGACCCCCCCCCCCCCCCCCCACCCGTTGTATTAGATATGTACTTAGAATATGTTTGAACATTTTGACACCTAGTCTTGCCCGGTCCATATGGGAAATAAGTGTATCAAAATACATTGCATATACATGATTATGCGTTTCTTCTAATTTTCTTTATGGCGATAGGCCATGGATAAACGGCGTCGTTGCTATGGGTCAGACGGCATGGACCACCACCCCGATGCATCAGATATATACTTAGAATGTGTGTGAACATTCTGACACATAGCCTTGCCCGGTCCATGGGGTATAGGTGCATCAAAACATATTGCATATACACGACTATGCGTTTTCCTCCCATTTTCATTATGGCGACAGGCCATACACGAACGACGTCATGCCGATGGCTTAGACGGCATTGACCACCACCCCGATGCATTAGATATGTACCTCGAATGTGTCTGAACATTCTGACACCTAGCCTTGCCCGGTCCATTTGTCAGACGCCATATTTATAATCGTAATTAACATGACTTTACTAAATAATTGGCGATGTAAAATGGCGTATGTCACTATTACTGTTTTATCCTTTTCAATGAACTTTTTTTGTTGACAATACCACTGAAAACGTGCTGACAATGAATGACATCATTGTAATATATAACATACTGGACGGTGCATAGCTATAGCTTCCAGGTTACATGGTACCAAAGAAGAGAGTTCCGTGTCAAAGTTCAAATATTTATGGAGTAAAAGCAGCTGTGTGTGGGATTGGTAGTAATATGTGACATTGATTATTTGTGCGAATACTATTATCAATTGACAATAAATAAATACATTTTTGTTATACAGTTGTTATGCAGTATATACCAGAGGTTGAAACTAATGCGGAGTACCCCCAAAATGGAACGGCACTTTTCAGCAAAAATGACGATTGCTATTATAAACATTCATTAAATCTCCTAAATTGTATGTGAGCCCCGATTTTCTTCCAGGTAATTTAGATGCGAGGTGCCAGACGTTTTATTGCTGTACTTCCTGGGTGTGTTGATACCCAGCTTATATCAGTTTTATTGCTGAACGTTAACATTATCGACAATAGGAATTGATTTGGTCTATTAGAACCTTTAATGTATCAAAGCAGAAATTTCCGTGTCAAAGTTCGAGGTGCACCGTCAAATATTCACAGAGTAAAAACAGTTGCTGCTCCGATTAGTAGTAATGTATGTCAATAGCCATTCCAAATAAATAAATAAACACTTTTATCAAATATAATCTTGTTATACGGTATATACTACATGATAAAAACAATAGGGGTCATCCCGTATTCTATATCTCCCTCTTTATCATATGATAAACATATGTTTCGATTCAGTATCGTTTATATGCAATATGTTTTGATGCACCTATACCCCATGGACCGGGCAAGGCTATGTGTCAGAATGTTCACACATATTCTAAGTACACGTCTGATACATCGGGGTGGTGGTCTATGCCGTCTAAGCCATCGGCACGACGTCGTTCGTGTATGGCCTGTCGCCATAATGAAAATGTTAGGAAAACGCATAGTTGTGTATATGCAATATGTTTTGATGCACCTATATCCCATGGACCGGGCAAGGCTAGGTGTCAGAATGTTCACACACATTCTAAGTACACGTCTGATACATCGGGGTGGTGGTCCATGCCGTCTAACCCATCGGAACGGCGTCGTTCGTGCATGGCCTGTCACCATAATGAAAATTGGCAGAAAACGCATAGTCGTGTATATGCAATATATTTTGAGGCACTTATACCCCATGGACCGGGCAAGGCTAGGTGTCAAAATGTTCAGACATATTCCACGTGCATATCTAATGCATCGGGGTGGTGGTCCATGCCGTCTAACCCATCGGCACGGCGTATTTCGTCTATGGCCTGTCGCCATAATGAAAACTGACAGAAAACGCATAATCATGTATATGCAATATATTTTGAGGCACTTATGCCCCATGGACCGGGCAAGGCTAGGTGCAAAAAATTTCAGACACATTCTAGGTACATGTCTAATGGAGCGGGGTGGTGGTCCATGCCGTCTAAGCCATCGGCACGACGTCGTTCGTGTATGGCCTGTCACCATAATGAATATTGCAGGAAAACGCATTGTCGTGTATATGCAATATATTTTGATGCACCTATACCCCCATGGACCGGGCAAGGCTAGGTGTCAAGATGTTCACGCGCATCCTTAGTACATATCTGATGCATAGTGGTGGTGGTCCATGCCGTCTAAGCAATTAGCACGACGTCGCTCGTGTATGGCCTGTCACCATAATGAAAATTGAAGGAAATGCATAGTGATGTATATGCAGTATATTTTGATGCACCTATACCCCATGGACCGGGCAAGGCTAGGTGTCAAAATGTTCACGCGCATCCTAAGTACATATCTGATGAATCGTGGTGGTGGTCCATGCCGTCTAAGCCATCGGCACGACGTCGTTCGTGTATGGCCTGTCACCATAATGAATATTGCAGGAAAACGCATAGTCGTGTATATGCAAGGCAAGGCTAGGTGTCAAAATGTTCAGACATATTCCAAGTACATATCTTATGCATCGGGGTGGTGGTCCATGCCGTCTGATCCATCGAAACGACATAATTTATCCATGACCTGTCGCCATACTGAAATTCGGCAGAAAAAACAACAACAATATGATGTATATATGTAATGCATTTGCATGCACTTAAACCCCATGGACTGGACAAGTCTAGTTGTTAAAATGTGGTCTTTGTACATTTCTAGAATCCTTTCGATTCCATCCAGAACTTATTTTACAGTTTTTACGTGATACTGATTTTTATTGTAAATTTTAATATTATCTATCTGTGATATTTGTATTTTTTGCACAGTTCTTTACACTGTGTTTTAATTTATCTGTTGAATTTTTATATTGATGTTGTTCATCACTTTATTTGTTTGCATTTACCATAGTTTGACACCCAATAGCCGATGTATTTTTCGTGCTGGGGTGTCGTTAACCATTCATTCATTTATAGTACATTTCTAATGCAACGTTGTGGTGGTCCAATCCGTCTGACCCATAGCAACGACGTCGTTTATCCATGGCCAATCGCCATAAAGAAAATTAGAAGAAACGCATAATCATGTATATATGCAATGTATTTTGATGCACTTATTTGCCATATGGACCGGGCAAGACTAGGTGTCAATAATTCCAGACATGTCACACACACACACACACACACACACACACACAGAGAGAGAGAGAGAGAGAGAGAGAGAGAGAGAGAGAGAGAGAGAGAGAGAGAGAGAGAGAGAGAGAGAGAGAGATGGTGGTGGAAATGGGGTGGAAATGGCGTGGGATGTGACAAATTACGTGTTATGTAAATATGTCACTTTGATTGTCCGTAATGGTGATGTTGACGATAATAATAATAGTCGTAATAATAATAATAATAACAATAATAATTAAATAATAATAATAAGATTATTATTATTAGTTGTAGTAGTAGTAGTAGTAGTAGTAGTAGTAGTAGTAGTAATACTAATAGTTGTTGTTATTGCTGCTGCTGCTGCTGCTGCTCATTTATTGGCAAAAAGTAGTAAAATATTTGTGATATATTGCGATAATACCGAATTTTTTGTTGTTTAGACGATATCGCAAGGCCTCAGATAGACCTTACCAGTCGATAAACTTAAACGTATAGTACGCGTAAAGCGAATGTGAAACGGACCAACTTCACAGAGCTCTCTGTCGCATGCGATATGCCTGAATGTAATGCGTAATAGCTATACAAATACCAGTCGTAAGATTAATTCATATGACGCCGGAGCTGTGTGAAGTTGGTTACTTATTCCTCGTTCCTTATTCAATATCGATTAACTTTATCGACTGGTAAGGTCTGTCTGAAGCCTTGCGATATTGTCTAAACAAGTGAAAATTCGGTATTTTACTACTTTTTGCCAATAAATGAGCAGCAGCAATAACAACAACTATTAGTACTACTACTACTACTACTACTACTACCACTACCACTACCACTATTACTATTATTATTATTATTATCGTCAACATCACCATTACGGACAATCAAAGTGACAAATTTGTCACACCCCACCCCATTTCCACCACCAATACATTTCAGTATGGCGACAGGTAATAGATAAATGATGTCGTTTTGATAGATCAGACGGCATGGACCACCACATTGTTGCATTAGAAATGTATTTAGAATATATCTGAACATTTTGACACCTAGCATTGCCCGGTCCATGGGGTTTTAGGGCATCAAAATATATCGCATATACACGACTGCGTTTTCTTCCAATTTTCATTATGGCGACAGGTCATAGACGAAGTCGTGCCGATGTCTTAGACGGCATGGACCACCACCCCGATGCATTATATATGTACTTAGAATGTGTGTGAACAATCTGACACCTAGCCTTGCCCGGTCCATGGGGTATAAGTGCCTCAAAATATATCGCATATACATCATTATACATTTTCTGTCAATTTTCATTCTGGCGACAGGCCATAGACGAACGACGTCGTGCCGATGGTTTAGACGGCATGGACCACCACCCCGATGTATTAGATATGTACCTAGAATGAGTTTGAATATTTTGACACCTAGCCTTGCCCGGTCCATGGGGTATAAGTGCCTCAAAATATATCGCATATACATGATTATGCGTTTTCTGTCAATTTTCATTATGGAGACAGGCCATAGACGAACGACGTCGTGCCGATGGCTTAAGACGGCATGGACCACCACCCCGATGCATCAGATATGTACTTAGAATGTGTACGAACATTTTGACACCTAGCCTTGCCCGGTCCATGGGGTATAGGTGCATCAAAATATACTGGATATACATCTACACGATTATGCGTTTTGTTCCCATTTTCATTATGGCGACAGGCCATAGACGAACGACGTCGTGCCGATGGGATAGACGACATGGACCACCACCCCGATGCATCAGATATGTACTTAGAATGTGTGTGAACACTTTGACACCTAGCCTTGTCCGGTCCATGGGGTATAGGTGCATCAAAATATATTGCATATACACGATTATGCGTTGTGTTCCCATTTTTATTATGGCAACAGACCATAGACGAACAACGCCGTGCCAATGGCTTAGACGGCACGGACCACCACCCCGATGCATTAGATACGTATCTAGAATGTGTTTGAATATTTTTACACCTAGCCTTGCCCGGTCCATGGGGTATAAGTGCCTCAAAATATATCGCATATACATGATTATGCGTTTTCTGTCAATTTTCATTATGGAGACAGGCCATAGACGAACGACGTCGTGCCGATGGTTTAGACGGAATGGACCACCACCCCGATGCATTAGATATGTACCTAGAATGAGATTGACTATTTTGACACCTAGCCTTGCCCGGTCCATGGGGTATAGGTGCATCAAAATATATTGCATATACATGACTATATGCGTTTTATTCCCATTTTTATTATGGCGACAGGCCATAGACGAACGACGCCGTGCCGATGGCTTAGACGGCATGGACCACCACCCCGATGCATTAGATATGTATCTGGAATGTATCTAACAGCTCAATATTCAGATTAGACCCACACATCTGTTACTAAATATACAATGTTTATCATATGATAAACAAGTGTTCAGTTGTGCACACTCAACACAGGAATAACAAACACAGGGTGGCTCAGGGGCAACTTCCCACGTAACGCCCCATCCATATATAAGGTACACAGTGTAAAATCAATATACCCACAATTCTGAAACTATTAAAACATAGAATGTTTATCATATGATAAACACGTGTTCAGCGGTGCATATCCAACCCACAAATACCAAACACAGGGTGGCTCGGGAGCAATTTCCCACGTAACGCTTCATCCTTATACATCCTTATACATATATGGTATACAGTGTAAAATGAACGTACCCATTCAGCTTCTGAAACTAAACACATAATCTTTATCATATGATAGAGATGTGTTCAGTGGTTTACATACAACCCACATATAACAAACACGTGGTGGCTCAGGCGCAACTTCCAAGGTAACGCCCCGTCAAAGTGTATGGTTCATAGTATAATTACAACACACTCGTTTACAAAACACACAATTCTGGAACTAAAAATAGAAAGTTTATGAAATTCTACAGATTAACCTTTTAGTGCCTGTTCTATGGAAATGAGTAGAACCTAGAGTAGACCAAGGCTCTATCTGAACGTGACGCCCCTTGAAGTTCGACATTCGGATATCAGCTCAATATTGAAATTAGACCCATAAATCTGTTACTAAATATACAATGTTTATCATATGATAAACACGTGTTCAGTAGTGCACACCCAACCATAAATATCAAACATAGAGTGGCTAAGGGGCAACTTTCCACTTAACGCCCCATATATATAGGTACACAGTGCAAAACCAATCAAATCAAAATTCTGAAAGCAAACATAGAATGTTTATCATAGAATGTTTAACATACTGTGTTTACACACTTGTATCAAGCATACACTACATACGCTTATTATATACTATACACATACATTACACACATACATATATACCACGTACAAGTATACACTAAGTATATGAAGTAAACATGTATAGAGTATGCTATACATACATCAAGTAAACACTACGCAAATACGGGACACACTACGTGTATACGATATACATGAAATACATATACTACACATTACGCACATGTAATACGTGTATAAAGGTTATACCACATGTAATACGTATTCACTAAGTAGGTCAAGTGTGCACAACTTAAATGAAGGATAACCTATGTGCACAGAATGTACTGTACTTACATTAAGTATACACTATGTGCATCAAGTATTCACTACGTACACCAAGTATATACACTATGTACGCAATGTATACCTGAAATGCGCAGTGTTTACTTCAAAAATAGTTTTAAAGGGACAGACCCTAGTTTTTAAACACTACAGCATATTTGTTCACTATTTGAGCTGTTTATGATCACTGAACTCAAACATTACTTATATTTTATTGATTAGATAATCCATTTCCGTACAACCGGAGTGTTTTTGGTTATCCTGGTGTTTCTAATACCACAAAATTCATTTTTCATATTTTAAAAAACGCACGTGCGTCTGAGAAATAACAGTTATGGAGTCGAGAGTATTAGTCTACTTTTAACGATATTTCACCGTTATCCAAATGCGTTACAGGTTTGTAACTTATCTAATCGTAGTGTCCATTTTCATGGGTTGAAACTAAGGTCTGCGCCTTTAAATTAATGCAATTACTGTATATCTTTAGTACGTATTACATATGGCATGTAGCTAATGTTCAGCTCTTGTTTAGCGTGTACTGTATATCTTGAGTACGTATTACATATGGCACGTAGCTAATGGTCAGCTCTTGTTCAGCGTGTACTGTATATCTTTAGTACGTATTACATATGGCACGTAGCTAATGGTCAGCTCTTGTTCAGCGTGTACTGTATATCTTTAGTACGTATTACA
The DNA here is from genome assembly GCF_016097555.1 of Gigantopelta aegis. Lineage (NCBI taxonomy): Eukaryota > Metazoa > Mollusca > Gastropoda > Neomphalida > Peltospiridae > Gigantopelta > Gigantopelta aegis. Next base: position 26,424,460 of record NC_054699.1, on the reverse strand, counting down.
TATGGCACGTAGCTAATGGTCAGCTCTTGTTCAGCGTGTACTGTAGATCTTTAGTACGTATTACATATGGCATGCAGCTAATGGTCAGCTCTTGTTTAGCGTATACTGTAGATCTTTAGTACGTATTACATATGGCATGTAGCTAATGGTCAGCTCTTGTTTAGCGTATACTGTAGATCTTTAGTACGTATTACATATGGCATGTAGCTAATGGTCAGCTCTTGTTTAGCGTATACTGTAGATTTTGAGTACGTATTACATATGGCATGTAGCTAATGGTCAGCTCTTGTTTAGCGTATACTGTAGATCTTTAGTACGTATTACATATGGCATGTAGCTAATGGTCAGCTCTTGTTTAGCGTATACTGTATATCTTTAGTACGTATTACATATGGCATGTAGCTAATGGTCAGCTCTTGTTTAGCGTATACTGTAGATCTTGAGTACGTATTACATATGGCATGTAGCTAATGGTCAGCTCTTGTTTAGCGTATACTGTATATTGACAGTGTATAATGTACGTTAGTAGTTTGTACTTGACATACGTTGTGTATATATGACGTATTTAGTGTGCATTTGATATACTATAATTAATTTCAATACATGATGTTCATTTGATATATATGCAGTGTCTACATAATTTATGCTGCGTATGCTTTGTCTAAAACATATTTTCGACTCTGCCTTGTGCAGAGATACAATTTTGATCACGTAATACGGTTTTGTCAAATCATTTAGTATGTCTACAATTTATTTACGTACAGTCGAATGTAACAAAATAATAGAGGATGAGAACCAAACAAGGGAGACAGAAAAAACAAGTGAGAGTCAGAAGAGTCAGAAAATTTTCCAGAACAAACATTTATTCTCAAAATTAAAAAAAGCTCGTCATAACTTCACTGATCACGTCAATATATTATGTTGCAATAAATTATCATCAATAAAGGAAGGTAATGTTTTATTTAACGACGCACTCAACACATTTTACTTGCGGTTATATGGCGTCAGGCATATCGTTAAGGACCACACAAATATTCAGGGAGGAAAGCCGCTGCCGCCACTTCATGGACTACTCTTTTTGATTAGCAGCAAGGGATCGTTTATATTCACCATCCCACAGACGCTACGGCCTTTGGTGTACCAGTCGCGGTGCACTGGCTGGAGCGAGAAATAGCCCAATAAGCCCACTGACGCATCAATAAAGGTAACAACCATATATTAATATCTATCTGTCTATCTATCTGTCTATCTATCTATCTATCTATCTATCTGTCTATGCATCTATCTATCTGTCTATCTATCTATATATATACACATACCTCTCTCTCTCTCTCTCTCTCTCTCTCTCTCTCTCTCTCTCTCTCTCTCTCTCTCTCTCTCTCTCTCTCTCTCTCTCTCTCTCTCTCTCTCGTTCTCGGTCTGTGATTGTCTGTGATTATCTGTAACTCTTTGTCTGTCTGTCTGTGACACACACCCCCACCCATGGGCGTATGGGGACTCTTTGATTTAGGGGGGCTGGAGGGGTTGATTTGCCCGAAATTTTACCCAGATAAAAACTGCCCGAATTTTCCCCACTGTTTTGCCCCCCCCCCCCCCCCCCCCGGTCGTACGCCCATGCCCCCACCCCCCGTCTCTGAGAGCGGGATTTAGCTCAGACGGACTACCTCAGTGGATCCAATCAACTGAATGGGCTTTTCTCGTTCTTGCACCACAAATGTGGTTTCCGGTGTGTGGGAAAGTGCATATAGATACCTTGCTGCATTAGGGAAAATGTAGCGGATTACCGAACGTTTGACATCCAATGGCCGATGATTAATTAATCGTTGTGCTCTAATGGTGTTGTTAAACAAAACAAAGTAAAGTGTGTGTGTGCGTGCGCGCGCGCGTGTAACTATATATTCCTCAGTCTCCGCCTCTGTGTCTGTGACTGTCTGTCTCTGCCCCCTCCCCCTCCCCCCCCCCACCCCCTCTCCCTCTCTCTCTCTCTTTGGGGCGGGACATAGCCTGGTGGTAAAAACACTCGTAATATGCAGTCGGTCTAAGATTGATTCTTGGCGTGACTCATTGGGCTATTTCTCTTTCGAGCCAGTCTTCATTATATGGTGTAACAAATTCCGGGATATATATTAACCTGTCTGTGGGACGGTGCATATAATAGATCCCGTGTTGCTAATCGAAGACTAGTCCATAACATGGCGACATCGAGTTTCCGACGTAATTAACATGGCTTTAATAAATAATTGGCAATATAAAATGGCGTATGTCACTATTACTATTTTATCGTTTTGTAATGAACTTTTTCGTTGACAATACCATTGAAAAGGTGCTGACCATGAATGACATTATTGTAATATAGCAATATAGACGGTGCAAAGCTATAGCGTCCAATGTATCACAGAAGAAATCCCCGTGTCAAAGTTAAAATATTCATGGAGTAAAAACAGCTGCGGCTCTGATTAGTAGAAATATATGTCGATAATTATTTCTACAAATACTATTATGCATTCCAAATAAATAAATAAACACTTTTATTAAATATACTCTTGTTATCCAGTATATACTACATGACAAAAACAAAAGAGGGCATCCCGTATTCTATATCTTCCTCTTTTTATTTCATATGATAAACATGTTTAGTTGCAGAATTGTGGGTAGATTGATTTTACACAGTGTACCATACATATTACTTAGGAAGTTGCGCCTCAGCCAACCCGTGTTTGATATATATGGCTAGGACGTGCACTACTGAACACTTGTTTATCATATGATAAACATTCTAAGTTTAGTTTCAAAATTGTAGGTCAAATCTGAATATTGAGCTGATCGAATTATGGCCTGTCGCCATAATGAAAATTGGCAGAAAACGCATACTCGTATATATGCAATGCATTTACATGCACTTATACCCCATGGACCGGGCAAGGCTAGGTGTGAAAATTTTCAGACATATTCTAAGTACATAACTAATGCAACGGGGTGGTGGTCCATGCCGTCTAACCCATCGTCACGACGCCGTTCGTCTATGGCCTGTCGCCAAAATGAAAATCGTCAGAAAACGCATAATCATGTATATACAATCTATTTTGAGGCATTCATACCCCATGGACCGGGCAAGGCTAGGTGTCAAAATGTTCAGACGTGTTCTAAGTACATATCTAATGCAACAGGGTGGTGGTCCATGCCGTCTAACCCATCGCCACGACGTCGTTCGTCTATGGCCTGTCGCCATAATGAAAATTGGCAGAAAACGCATACTCGTATATATGCAATGCATTTACATGCACTTATGCCCCATGGACCAGGCAAGGCTAGGTGTCAAAATATTCAGACATATTCTAAGTACATATCTAATACAACGGGGTGGTGGTCCATGCCGTCTAACCCATCGTCATGACGTCGCCATAATGAAAATTGGCAGAAAACGCATACTCGTATATATGCAATGCATTTACATGCACTTATGCCACATGGACCGGGCAAGGCTAGGTTTGAAAATGTTCAGACATATTATAAGTACATATCTAATGCAACGGGCTGGTGGTCCATGCCGTCTAACCCATCGTCACGACGTCGTTCATCTATGGCATGTCGCCACAATCAAAATTGGCAGAAAACGCATACTCGTATATATGCAATGCATTTACATGCACTTATACCCCATGGACCGGGCAAGGCTAGGTGTGAAAATGTTCAGACATATTCTAAGTACATATCTAATGCAACGGGGTGGTGGTCCATGCCGTCTAACCCATCGTTACGACGTCGTTCGTCTATGGCCTGTCGCCATAATGAAAATCGTCAGAAAACGCATAATCATGTCTATACAATCTATTTTGAGGTACTCATATCCCATGAACCGGGCAAGACTAGGTGTCAAAATGTTCAGACGTATTCTAAGTACATATCTAATGCAACGGGGTGGTGGTCCATGCCGTCTAACTCATCACCACGATGTCGTTCGTCTATGGCCTGTCGCCATAATGAAAATTGGCAGAAAACGCATACTCGTATATATGCAATGCATTTACATGCACTTATACCCCATGGACCGGGCAAGGCTAGGTGTGAAAATGTTCAGACATATTCTAAGTACATAACTAATGCAACGGGGTGGTGGTCCATGCCGTGCAACCCATCGTCACGACGTCGTTCGTCTATGGCCTGTCGCCATAATGAAAATTGGCAGAAAACGCATACTCGTATATACGCAATGCATTTACATGCACTTATACCCCATGGACCAGGCAAGGCTAGGTGTCAAAATGTTCAGACATATTCTAAGTACATATCTAATGCAACGGGCTGGTGGTCCATGCCGTCTAACCCATCGTCACGACGTTGTTCGTCTATGGCCTGTCGCCATAATGAAAATTGGCAGAAAACGCATACTCGTATATATTAGTAGTAGTAGTAGTAATAGTAGTAGTAGTAGTAGTAGTAGTAGTAGTAGTAGTAGTAGCAGTAGTAATACTAATAGTCGTTGTTGTTGCTGCAACTCATTTATTTGTAAAATATTTCTGATAATTACGATAATACCGAATTTTCACTTGTTTTTGACAATATTGCAAGGTTTCAGACAGACCTTACCAGTCGATAAATTTAAACATGTAATACGCGCAAAGCGAATGTGAAACAGAATTTCCAGTTACTTATTCGATATTGAATAAGGAACGAGGAACGAGGAATCAGTAACCAACTTCACAGAGCCTGTGTCGTCATGTATCCCCAAAAAACGTCAGATATGTTATAGTAACGTTATATAATAACTTAAACTTTAAGTTATATAATAAAGAGTAAAAGTAAGACGTCCGATAGAAAATATTTTTGAAATCTTCACCCCCAAAAACCAACATTTAACAACGAAAAATTGCACATTACTGTAATCGTAAATAAATTTACCTGTATATATTCAACATAAGTTTACAGTGGTTCATAAAAATAAACTCGAATGTACATTTACATTCGAGTTTATTTTTATGAACTAAAGTTTACAGTTGATTTATAAATCCTAGACGCGATGCGTAAGGGTGCGTGCGTAAGGCTTTCACATGCTCATACATGTACCACAGAGGTTTCGAGCACGTCCGCCCCAGCTAGGTTCGGCCCCTGACCTTCCAGGGGCCCAATCAGCAGGGCCGTAGCTAGGATTTTTTTGTCGGGGGGGGGGGGGGGGCAACTGAGTAGTTAATAGTCTAAAACTCTTTAAACAGTCAAGAAGAGACTTTTCTTTAAGTTTCTATAATGCTCTCCGGATTTTTTTGCCCCCCCCCCCCCCCCCCCCTCGCTAGCTACGGCCGTGATCCGGGGCAGAATTTAGCAAGGACAATTTTGACTTCAATCAAAACAAGGGAGGGGTACTTTATAATTTATTTGCGCATAGCCTAAAGAAAAAAGAAACAAAAATTATAGGGGAAACCGGGGCACAGTGAATCCAGAAGTATTAAACCAGTTATGATGTATTATTTAGAGTGTTTATTTGTGATATTACTGAAGGGGTGTGTCCTTCAAACTAAAGCTAGCGACCGCAGCCGCCGCTAGGGGCGCAGCTGCGCCCATATTCCGAAATGTCACGAGTTTGGTTCACAATTGGTAGTGTTGTTCAAGGCCAGAATACGCTTATTTTGATGACGATTTTGCACGGGTTTTTTGTTGTTATGACAAGTACACACCTTCCGATTGATGTATATCCTGTTTCCGAAGTTGAACGACTACAAAAAGACTTTTTTTGAGGCAAGTGAAACTTTGAATACGTCTTATTTTGCCCCAAAAAGGGCGATTTCACTAAGATATTGATAGATATATATAGTAATATAATAAAACAGCATAAAAATACTTTTTTGGTAATTTAAAAAAAAGAAGCAATTTAGTTTAATTCGACATCGAAAATATTTCAAGGGAGGTAACTCTGAACCGCTGACCCGCAAAAGCGAAAATACAGAACTTCACAGCAGGGACACATTTTGATAAAATTAAACGTATTTGATGCTTTGTCATTATTTATCTACCCATTATTAACTTTTTGGGTAGAATATATATCATACTGAAGCGTTATTTTTAGAAGACAATGCATATTGAATTCAAAATAACTTAAAATAATGTTTTGCTTATCATGATGACTCAGCAGTTTCTGATAGCTGAAGTTGATTTTAAAAAACATTTTGATAATGCATAACTATTCAAATATAGACATGTAAATCTATTTTCATGTAAATAATTTGAATGAGTTTAGCATATGACTGGATCAGTTTTATACAAAAGAATAGTATTAATGCAATGGAAATAAATTATTAAGTATAATACAGAGAATTTGTACTTTTTAAGTCTGTTATATTTGTAAATACATTTTTTAAAGAAAATGTTTCAGGTACCATAACTTCTCACATTGTGACACAAACTTCAATTTTTTGGTAACCAAGTAACATTAAATTCTAAGTATAATTATACTTTTTCATCACTTCATCAATGAATATTAAGTACTGTTAAAAATGGTAAAGAATTAATTATTTGTAAAAGATACTAAAGTGTAAAGTAGATGAGATTAGCATATTTAATACAGGGAACATTTGTATAGCATCACAATCGACTCTGCAAGTTTCAGATATATAAGTAGCTATACAATGCTAAAACATTAAATAGTAGTTGCTAATCAATTCTTAAATTGATAGCACTGTCACTAATAAACAGTTTAAAAACAAAATGTTCTCTGTAATAATTGTTTTTTTTTCTAATCAATATTACAGTTGCGAATACTTCCACATCAGCTAAGGACTAACAGATGATCCCACAATGACACGTTCTGATCTAAGAAGTACACTTAATATTAGATTATGACAGTGTATGTTACTCTCACAGTTACCGTATCTAAGATATGCACCTCTACATTTATGTGCAAAATAGTTGTACACATACCAATAAAATCCTCAATTGAAGTCTCAGTCTATTTATAAATAAGAAAAAAGATAACGTCTCACGATTTAATTCTATTAATGCTGGTAATCATATTTTTATATAATGAAGAACTCTGCTGAACATTAAGTTTCTGCTTAAAATTGGCATATGTGAGGTGGCACTATTGGTAACCATTTGTACAGGTGAAAATAACTACATACAGAAAAAACATTTGAAGGTGTGTTTCATCTGATGTAATGAATATTTCTATTTACAAATATTATGTCAAACTAATTACAATATTTGAAACAAAAAGATAAATAGCCATGGTCATAATGGGTATTTTTCTTTATTCCAGGAAATTTATAGTCTCTGTGCGTCTATGGAGAAACCTGAAATGGAAACGGAGTGGGAGAGTACACGTGGTTATGAGACAACTTTCAGTAGATTCAATTATACTTCAAGCTTGATGCTGTTATGTTTTCTGTTTCCAACTGTGACAGAACCTGGAACAGAAATGAAGTGTGTGACAATAATTCATCGACAAATTTAGACTAATACTCTTTCATGGATGCTAAATTTGGTAGATATAGCCATAAATTGTTTATTATAATTCAAAGTGGTATATAGTTATATTTATAATAATTCATTGTTTGAATTTGTTTTTATAAAGCACTTTATTGAACCAAAATAATCATAGCTGCATTTAGTAAATTATTTAGCACACATGTGTGACTGCTGTCTCATGCCTTAAGTGTTTCAGCTGCTAAAATATGTTTTGGGGATATTTTTTCTGGATAGAAATTTACCTTTCTGATATTGTACGAGTGTTTGGACATTCCTTTCAAAGGTGAAATATGGCTACTTACATTGCTTTGTTTTTAATAATGATATTGAAGGTGTAAAATATGTAAATATTTATGTAAGAAATTGATTAAACATATTGGTCAATCATTGTCATTCGTCGTGTGATAAGTTTTTACTGGTTTGAGTTAAAAGACTGGTACATATGATAAGTTTTATTGCATCTTTTATTGAAATCTTCAAGTATTCAATATTATTATGAGTCTAGGTAAATATATATATATATATATATATATATATATATATATATATATATATATATATATATATATTTTAAATATTTTGAAACGAAGCTTATTTTTTATGTAACGTGTATCCACTTTCTATCTGCGATCTAAACCTTTGTGTTTTCCTTTTTATTATTGGTCTAGATGTACATTATTGTATAAGCGTAAATAAATGTGAACTGAAAATGTTATTCTGATGTAACATTTGCATCAATTATTATGTCATTAAATTACGTATTCCAAGATTTCTGTGTGTTTTTGTCATTTTGGAGCGGTTTCGAACCTACCCCAAGAATACATATGTTATCAGAAATAATAGTAACCCTTTATATTTTCACTTGAAATTTTCAGAGATGCAACATTGATAACTGCTTGTAACATCTATAAGCTTACAACAGAAATTTCTCTGTTATTTTTTGGTTTACAAAAGTGGACGTAAATGACAATTAAAATCGTCATGTCGGCCATGTTTGGTCACAGAAGTACAAGGCTACTACGACTTTATTTTGATTCATTTGGATAATATAGTGATGTTTTTTTCAATAAGAGCAACATATTTAATGAAACTATGACCATAAAGAAAAAAAAAAAAAAAAAAATTGTTTGGGGTCTGTGGTAAAGCAGCACGTGAGCTTACGAGGTAGTTTAGATCAATGAGTGCACATGGGGCACAGTGAATCGGATCACAGTGAATCGGGGCACAGTGAATCACTACTTGTGTGATTCACTGTGCCCCACATGAAATCAATATGTTCGTCAAAAGCCCATACACCTTTTTAATTAAGGTAACAAGGATGTTGTCTAATATGGTGGCACTGCTAGACTTGCTCGACATCTCATTTTTCCAGTGGACCTGGAGTGTTACTCTGATACCCTGCGTTAGAGCTAGGCCTGGTACGATTGGAAACAATCAGTGGTGTTGTCTGCTTGTAAAAGTTTAAAAATTAAAGTGTTTAGAAGTGTCCTCGTCATGACTTACTGGCACACTTTGAGGGGATTCAACAAAATCATGAATTTTCTGCCCCCATTTGTACTGGGCATTTCCGAAGTGAGAGAGAGATGCTTTATTTAACGGCTCACTCACCACATATTATTTACTGTTATATGGCGTCAGGCATATGGTTAAGTACCATTCTGATAATGAGAAAGGAAACCTGCTGCGCCACATGGGCTACTGTTTCCGATTAGTAGTAAGGGATCTTTTATATGCACATTCCAATGGAGAGGATAACACATACCATGGCCCTTGATGCACTAATTGTGCAGCACTGGCTGGAATGAGAAATAGCTCAATGGGTCCACCATGTGGAATCGATACGACCACCCACCACACCACTGAGCTACGTCCCACTCCCTTTCCGAAGTGCAGGCAAATAATGTGGACAATAGGCCTACAGTTATTTTATCCATCTACCATGAACCAGCCTATGTGGGATCTGTTATGTTTAAAGTTTACATAAATGTAAATCAAGCAAATTAAGTGAATGCCATTCATATTAATGAGTGATTCACTGTGCCCTGCAAGCTTATTCACTGTACTCCGGTACTGGGGCACGTTGCCCCAGTACCGGAGTACTTTGAATTGAAAAAACAAAAATCGTCTCTCACCAAAAACATAAGGGAGTTGGCAAGGAGCTGCTGTTTTGTGTTTATATACAACATCCCCCTATTATATATGCAACACATAATGGAAACTCCATTACAAATAGGAAGAAGAAAACTGGCAAAATCATTTCACTGATTCACTGTGCCCCGGTTTCCCCTAATGGATAATTTTACTACAAATTTTTATGTCGGGCGATTCTAAATAGAAAAAAAAAAAAAAATACAGAAACTCTTATTTGTTGGAAGGGAGGTTCTTTACCAGGATTTTGAGCACGCGCCACAGGAAGTTTATTTAGTGGATGGGGGAGAAATAAATAAGGGGCATCCATCATATTGGGAACTTCAGTGTGTGAGTGGTACAGCGCTCGCTCGATGTGCGGTCGGTCTGGGATCGATCCCCGTCGGTTGGCCCATTGGGCTATTTCTCGTCACAGCCAGTGCACCACGACTGGTATATCAAAGGCCATGGTATGTGCTATCCTGTCTATGGGATGGTGCATATAAAAGATCCCTTGCTGCCAATCGGAAAGACTCAGAGTAGCCGATGAAGTGGCGACAGTTTCCTCTCTTAATATCTGTGTGGTCCTTAAATTAACCATATGTCTGACGCCATCTAACCGTAATTAAAATGTGTTGAGTGCGTCATTAAATAAAACATTTCTTTCTTTCTTTCAGTGTGACCGAAACGGGGGGGGGGGGGGGGGGGGGGGATGCGTAAGGGTTGGTGGTTTTGGGGTTTTTTTTTTTTTTTTCGTTTTTTCACAAGGCCGACAACTCTTTCATTATTTTTGTGTATTTTCCTCCTCATCAAGAACGAACGCTAATAAATGCTCATTGTACCTCAGCATGTAACACCGACCGACAATACAAACTATGTCTGTATTGAATAAATATAGTATATATCATGCATATATACCTAAATAATTTGAATGTTGTATACGTTACATGTTCCCAGAAGCAAATGTTGTTGTATTTTTTCTGTTTTGTTTCTTTTTCCATTGAACGTTCATTCCATTAATTATTAATTTAAAGAAAGAAATGGGAAGACATTCATGATTCCAATTATTTTGAAGATTTGTCTATGCTTTAAATGTAACAAATTAATTGATAATTAATAGCACAAAGCATTGTACACGATATAACGATATCTGAAAAACAAAACCCACACAAATTGAATAAATACTTTCAATTAATTAAACGCTAATCAACATGTGTCTGGGGGAGAAATGACTACGGTTTTGTGGCTGAAATTTACCGGGACAGAAACGTCTGTGCCGAACATGCAAGTTAACATTTCAAATAATTTAAATAAATGCTGCTGTTCTCGAATACGTGTCTGTCGTTTGTTCTTAGGTCTCACTACACAGATAACTTCCGGGTGAGAGTTGATTGATGACGGTCCACTATTATAGTTCCTAATTGTGACACATGCTATGGTTCACATATTCACTTCTAGGAAATGGTGAAGAATTAAAACAATATGTATGTTTAATGGTAAGCCTTCTGGCTGTATTTTACCCATGTTATTTTGTAATATTGTGCATTGACATTTTGGGACATTGGTGTACAGCGCAAGAGACAGCCTGAGTGAATCGGTTAATGAACCACCTGTTCGGACCGGTACTACAGCCAGATGCGGTCTTATAGCAAACAACTGAGACGAAAATGTTCTCAATTTTGGAGTGAAAACAAATGCTTATATAATGTATGTTCGCAGTGGTGTATGTTGTTAGTGCCAGTGAGAACCCGTTCTATTGGCAATCTTCGTTTGAAGTTGGGTAATTTAACATGGGTTTCAATGGAAGATGACATCTGTGTAGTGAGACCTTAATGAAATAAAATTACGTTTGTGCTCGTGAGGAAGGTGTGAAATACATAAAAATAATGCTGAAAGAGTTGCGCGCCCTTCATTTGAAAAAAAAAAACCCCACCACGAAACGAGTCCGTCATGATAAAAACCAACTTTAACTCAAACTCTACTTAATTTTAGATGGTAAATACAATTCATTGGTTTAATTTATGAAAATTAAATCAAATGCAATACAGGTTTTGCTGATGAGTTTGGTATGTGCTTTGTGGTGATCTTTTTAAAATTAATACAGTTGATGCACCAGTTCCGGATCACTTACCGATCAATTTTTAGTCATTCTTGATGTAAACTTCATTAAAAAATGTATTCTAACAAACAAATAATACATGTTTCTTGAAATTGTACGTAAAATAAACTGGGAAGGACTTTCCTTTGGGACTGTCACTAACCCTAACCTTAACCCTAACTCAATGATAAGTATTTATAATGTTCTTTATTATTATAGCCTACGCTATGTGACAGTGCCAAAGGAAAGTCCTACCATTTACACGAGCAGACGACATGAAAAAAAAAGACGTTTAACAAGAGAGATGAAGTTTTTGATGTTTTTTCTATTTATATCCTTTGAAATTTTATAGTACGTGTAGGGGAAACATATATAGATTGTGCTTGACTAGTTTTATGAAAAGTGATGCTGTAAACGACTTACCGTAACTCCTCAAAGGGGACACACTTGATACGCCAATTGCGGATCACTCACAAAACGGAAGTATTTACATTGTAATTGCAGCAAGATGGCGCAATGAACGCAGGGGTTATCTCAAGACTCAAAAACGCTAAACACTGGAATGTTTTTGTTTTTTAAATTATTATTTTCTTCCTTAAACGTCTCTGGATTCGTCATTTCGATCACTAGTTCATAATAATTCGACCCTGCATGTGTCGGACCCATATCATAGTAGCTCTAGACTATTCGTTCCATGACCAGTCGTCCTCTGCAAAATATTCTATTAATAATTGTATTTCCATCTATTTTTCTCTTATTACAAGGTTCGCACACGCTTGAGAAGGCCCTAAATTTAAAGGGTTGCCCTCCCTAAAAAGTCCCTATTTTGATGATTTAGCCCTAAAAAGCCCTATATTTGATGGGCAAGTTCACAAAAGACCCTAAATTGGACCATATAAGCCCTGAAATCGATAGACATTTTTCTTCTTCCGGAAACATTAAATAAATTGCCAAAAATACATCAATATCTACATTCATTTGTTGATCTCAATGCTCGCTCGAACGTTGGTGTGTGAATAATGCCAAAATGATAACAACGATTCATTCGTAAAACGTTGTCAATGTTTGGTATTGTTCGTAGAAGGATTCATTCTTAACTTTCGGGGAGCGCATGATTGGTCATTCTAAAACGAAACACGTTTCATTGGTCATTGCAAATGGTGGACAGCATAGTTTTAGTCCCTAAATTTTACTTATATTGACCCTAAAAGTCCCTAAAAAGCCCCTAAATTTAGGTTTGAAATTTTTGTATGAACCATGTATTATTTTTGTTTTCTACAGGTAAATGACAATATGTATATAATGTAAAGACACGTAGGCCTATTTTATAAACTGAAACTATGATTTTAAGTGTTCGTCCACTTGTCTCTAACATTATATTTGTACATGTATGTAATTTGTCATTTGTACACATACAGCTGCAGTCATTCAACAGTAATGCTAATATAAATAAAATGTTGTTTTTTAAAATCCATTTTCGTTTAATTCGGGCAAAAATCAGTCTGCCCTGTCCACAAAAACGGGAGCCCGTATGGCCTATGTTAGATCGCCAGTCTAGACCCCACATCTCTGCTATTAAAATCGCTGCACACGTGTCTTGTATTTGCCCATAAGACTATTCAATATTATTGTCCACCCCCCATCAGTGTGAGAGCCGTCCACCCCATTACTTGCTTGATTTATTGAGAAAAAACCCACAAAAACATTTTACTGTACAAACAAAAGAATCGGCACAAGTTTGACAAATTAGAGGACCTTTATAAAATCCTGCCACCGCCAGCGGTCTGTTTCACATATGCCACTGCACGTGCTTTTCGCATACTTGACTGCTCGACTTTGGGGAAAGGGTCCTCTTATAATCTCTTATACGGCTTCTCCTTTCAACAGTGTGTACCACTATATGGTGGATTAATTTTTTCAGTGGGATTTTTGTTTTATACAATCGCATTCTGATGCAGGAAAATGATTTGTGTATTCGCATGGTCAATCTGAGCTAGTCCTAGCCTTTAGACCGCCGTTGAAAATAATTCTACATTCAGGAGCAGATCCAGGAAATATTTTGCGGGTGTGGGGGACTAACTGGAAAAGAGCAAATGGAACAACATGTTAAAACTTAAAAGGACATCCCAATGAAGGAATTAAAAAAAATAATAATAATAATTCCACTTTGTGACTGTTTAGTGTGTATCACTATATTAATATTTATCATTATATTAACTAGGGGTCTAACCGTCCTGCTTCAAAATTACTTGCTTAATTTTAATATTATGATAAATACTAAGCAGTCCCAAAGTTGATATTTTGCTGATGTCATTTCTTTCTATTTCCAATAAAAGGTGCTGATTATTCAAGCCTTTGTTACTTTCACAAAGAAAATGTGACTTTTAAAAGTCATCAATATAATAATAATAATAATAATTATTATTTTATTATTAATCAGGGGCAGCGCAGACGGTATGGCCATGGCCATACTACTTTTCAAAGAGCCGTACCACTTGTGTGTGTGTGTGTGTGTTATATTTGTTATATCTGTGAAAATGTCCTTACAAGTAATTTGAAAGGTGAGTCTGGCAACCACGAGCCGTACCACTTTTTTTTTTTACACTGTATCGCCTCTGTTATTATTATTATTGATATATACGGTAATAAATGAAAAAAATATTTATTATTATTATTATATAATAGAATGCCAGAAATCGAATATAATTCATACTTGTTGAAAGTACAAAACGAAAATAATAAGGATCGTAGTCACACTTTTATTTTTGACACAAGCCCCGTATATCTGACATCATGGGATGCCATTGTTCATTTTCAGTCAATTTTAGAAATTGCTAATTAGGGGCGTAATCGGGGGGGGGTGGGGGGGGGGGGGGGGGGGTTACCTCATAGAGTTGCAAATGGCCATAAAATATGTCAGGCAGGATCCACGAATGTACAGAAAGTGCTAAGATGTTGGAAATAGTGCTTTTGAAGGCTTTCTAAAGTGATCCGGAAATGGACAATGTGATCCGCAACTGGCGTAGGTATGCCGGCTCGAACAACACAGTTTTTGGTGTTAAATGTTTACCTAAATTTACATTTTATATGACTGTTTATTTATGTGGTTGATTGTCTTTATTACCAAGAATTTCTTTTAAAGTCATACGCGCACATGTTGACATAATTCACAATTTTGTTTGAAGTGATCCGGAACTGGTGCATCACCTGTACATGAACATCGTAAATTCTTGTCTGGACGTGTCTACCGTAACTAGGATATGTCTAGTTCATCAAGATAAACTCGAATGTAAGTGCACATTGAGTTTATCTGGCATAGCCATTTTTCCATTCACAGACACAGGAATTGCGGTCGAAATAGCGACTACCATCACCTTTTCCCACCCTAATCGTGTATTGTGATCTTTTTCAAGCATATGGAGACTTAGAAATACTTACTTTGAAACAATCTTCACTTTGAATTAAAGGAAAAACATCGTTTTTTCTTATGGGAGGAAAATGAAACTCGGAACAGTCTTGTATGTGGAAAAGGATCAGTGAAGTAATTTCTCGTTCCATAATAAATACAGCAAAAAACCATAAAACTAAAAATTTATTAAAATAATATTTAATAAAATAACTTAAAAGTAAAAATAAATTAAAGTTAATATAATAAAATAAAATGAAATTAAAGTTAAGAAAATAAAATACTTTTATTAATTAAGTAGGCCTAATAGAAATGAAATAAAAATATAATTTAATTACTTAAAATTAAATGCCAATGTTTTTTCTTGTAATAAATAATGAATTTATGTGTGTGTGTGTGTGTGAAAAATACTCAAAAAGGCACACGTCAAATTTGGTATATCTTGTTCAACTCTCTTATAGTACTTATGTTTTAGTTACATGTATTTGTAGAGAAATTGGTGAACTTTTATATTAAAGTATTATTTTGTTGTTAAACACACACACACATACATATATATACATACTAATGATTTCCCTAGAAATTTGGCAAGGCATGGTAGACCAAACACTTTTGGGGCATTTCCACCATTTTCGGGGCACTTGTTTTTCATTAAACATTAATGTAATTTATATGCTTGCTTTAATAAATGAATGGCAAAAGATATAAAAGGCATATTTTATTAATTAATAATACTTTTTTGGGTGTTTTATAAAGGCAATTTTAGAATTAATTAGAGAAAAAGGCTTGTTTAATCTCAGGGCAGCATGGTGCTGATTAAGGCAAGATTGTGCTAGACTATGGATGCATGGTGCTGCACCATGCTAAAACAAGCTAGGGAAAACACATACATACATACATACATACATACATACATACATACATACACATACACACACACACACACACACACACACACACACACACACACACACACATTGGTATCCCCAGGGCCGTTAGGTGTAGCGGCCCGACATGCCTTGGTCCGTAAAATAAGCGCTTTGATGGCATGAAAGGGCCTTAAAGTTAAATCAATTGCTGCTACGCCTTGATTTGAAGTGCTTTAGAAAAACAATTATCACAAGTACAAGCGTGGCAGTCGTTATCTTGCAAATAACTTGTGTACCAGTATATCAAGCACACCTAATCACTAAGACAGGTAAAACACTTCCTAAACACATAACAATGGACCAGTCGTCTGCTCACAATTGGTGTTTGGTAATTTTACCACATCTACTGGGACCACTAATCCGTCAGGAAGGCGCTTACGTGTAACAGGATTCCCGTGCCGAGCAATCAATTGCAAGCTTCAAGGCCGATTAAAAAAGATGCCCATTGACAGAATACAATTAAGTTGGCAATCAGTAATTTTTATCCTAACACCCCCTTCCCAAAACACACACTGAAAACATCCAGGGCTCGCGCTGTCAGTAGCCAATTTAGCATTTGCTAATTAAAAATTATTTTTACAAAACCCAACATGATTAGATGAATTGAAGGCAAACACTTAACTGTTTTCAACCCACTACCCCACTTCTTTTGGCTTGATTTGTGTTATAATGATGCTAAATATGTAAGTGCCTTAAAAAAATCCTGGGGAAAGGCCTGATACATACATACATACATACATACATACATACATACATACATATATATATATATATATATATTACATAATGAAAATATATCTGTATTCTTATTGGTCAAAAACCAGTCGCATGACTGTCTGTAAATAGTGATATTGCCCTGAGATGATCTCACCGGTCCAACAAAAGTGATATTGCCCTGACCAGTGAAAATAACAGAGACAAAATTCTATCCAATTAATGAGTAGGTAACGTAATGCAACTTCAACTGCTAATTCTAATGTAAACAAGCACAAACTTGTGACAAAACTCTTTGCTGTCCTTCAGCAAAAAGATAACATCTTTATACAGAGTTTATTTCCGCAAATATGACAAAAACAAGGTCAGTAAGGCATATCATAAAATATTGTTTGTTTCCCGGTTACCCGACCGACCCTAATTTGAACCTGCCGACCCTAAAACTTTTTTTGTATATCCAAAAATGTTTTTTTAATATAACAACGATTTCCACGAAAACATTCCAAAACTATCCCAAGTACTAATTTGGTGTCATTTAGGGGATAACCCTACTGTGTTTTCCGATTTGCGGACATATATCGGTGGTTTTACTGTCGCAAATTTAGTTTTATTGGCGACCCATTAGCCACGAAATGTTTTCTTCTAACAATTGATTGATGGGGTTACTTCCCTTCAAATTGAAGTTCAGTAACTTTCGTGAAATATCGGGCGAAGAGTCGGGAAAATTGTTTTCACGAATATATGCGATCTTTTCCGATTTACTCTACATCTAGCGTAGTGAGGTGTTCTGATTAATAATAATAATAATAATAACTATATTTAATGATTTACTCCAGCTACAAACTGGCCTTGTAGAAATTTAGTGACCTTCCGATAAACTAGGGAAGGGAATGTTTACCGATACTGATGGAGTTTACTGCCAAATCAAATTATTAAATATGTCAGTAAGATCTCGATGCGTTTCGTTATTTTTTGTAAGTGGTCACTGGGAACTTTCCTTTTTTTTAATTAAGTTATGAAATAGATAAAGAAAAGAAAATGGCCATACGGTTTTTGTCCTTTTGAAAATTGTATAATGGAAAAAAAAAAAAACCCTTATATTTAAAACTGCACATAAAATATGCCCCCAAAACGTCACTTTACCATGCCTTACTTCATTTCTAGGGAAAACACTGTGATGAATGGTATTGTTGGTTTGCATAATGCATTTCTTTACATGCAGAGGATATTTTGGATACCGGTAGTCAACACCTTTATTTAATATCCATAAATAAAATTATTTTCCAAAATAAAATGTTTTTCCTACCTACCTACCCTATATTTTTCCAGCATGTAATAGGAAACAAGTAAAAAAAAAAATCCGGCCTAATCGTCAAATTGCGTTATAGATATATATAATTATCAATTATTGACCGTCATTGACGGCAATATCATGTTTTATGGACCTAGGAAATTGATATTGACAGAGGGCAATGTGTGTGGGTTTTTTACCACAATTTGGATGGAATTCCATTCCAAGCAAAACTGCTCGTTCCCAGGATTAACTTTGTTAGTGCTTGCACTTGTAGTCAAAGTTAATCTTGATGAACTAGGACGTGTCTTACCTTTACTCTTTATATATGTAACTATAGCATTTATATTATGGGTTTCTGTTTGAGGGTACCTGTGCTTGTGTCCAGGACAAGCGTGCTCTGAATGTGCACGTTAAACCGTTTTCCATTCCATTCCATAATTCAAGCCAGAACCAGTTTGGGAATTCGAGATGACGAGCGGAATTACCAATCTAAGAATAATTTTTTTATTATTAAAATTATTTTTCCTTTTTTTTCAGCGTGGATGCGATATTTATATAGGATATTAAACGACCTTCCATTTCGTATCATGTTTATGTCCCGAGTGAAATAATTTTAAATTTTCACGAGCTTTAGTGAGTGACTGAAAATTATTTCACATGGCACATAAACATGATACGAAATGGTAGCTCGTTTAATATCCTATTTATTACCAATAATCAATCTTAATTTATGTCACTCATCTCGTTTCGTTGACTTTCCTATAAGGTTGTAGTGCGCCAATTGATGACGTCAAAAGTGTTACGTCCCACTTGTCATTCTAGTGGAACGTATCACTTTGATATGTACCAAGATATTTGTAACCATATGGGTAATAATATGATTTTCCATGACTTTCCATGATTTTTAATAAAAAGCCCGGTTTTCCAGACATGGATTTTTAAATCTCAAATTCCATGACTTTCCATGTTTTCCATGAGGCGTGCGAACCCTGATTAGAAACAGTCAACATCACAGAGTCAACATTGGCAGCAGTGATTTTAGCTATTTTCCAATCGAATGCACTCTGTGTTCCAATCTAACGCACTGGAATGTTTCCTATTCGGAAAACTTCTGCCAATTACGATTCTTCATGATGTCTCACAGATTGGCAAACAAACCCACGTGATTTCGACTGATTGACTGACGCTTTAGATAACAACAGTTTAAAAGCGATTGTGGGCAAGGAAACTGCACATTATTATGGGACACAGCTTAACTCGCCGTTTAAAAATATTAGTCATCCGACGGGCAACTAGTATCATAGAATTAATTTGCCCGACTGAATATTAGGTTGTCACGGACGACCGTAAAAATTGAGTGCTGTATGTAGGTAGCCTAAAATAACACATGATATTTATGGTAAATTGCAGCACTACCTGTTGACTTCAAATGATGAAACGCAAGATCGAGGACATTCAAGAACAGTGTGATGAATGGCTGTCCACAAGAAATAGAAAAAAGGTGAGATGTAAGAACAGTGATGGGGCAACCACTGAATCATAAAGAGATCTCTGTACCTCTGCAGGGCTCAAACTTTACGGCGACACTGAAGCAGGGGTGGGAATTCTCCTCAGATCAGCTGTTGTCCTCTCATGGAACATTGCATTTCCTTGCATATTAATCGTCCTTCCAGAATGTGTCCTATGACAAAGGCTGTGGTATGTGCTATCTTGTATGTGTGATAGTGCATATAAAAGATCCCTTGCTGCTAATAAAAAGAGTAGCCCATGAAGTGGCGACAGCGGGTTTCCTCTCTCAATATCTGTGTGGTCCTTAACCATATATATCCAATGCCATATATAACCATAAATAAAATGTGTTGAGTGCATCGTTAAATAAAAACATTTCATTCATTCCTGGTTGTATTTGAGATACTCTCAAAAATTAGATGGGGGAAAACAAAACCTGTGTGTGTGTATAAACTGATTATTATTAAATATTGTGCATTCTGAATGGCATTATAGATCTGTAGTCTGTGCCATCTGAATTCAGGCATTTTTTCTTTAGTTTTTTTATAATATATATATTTTTAATTTGTTTTTCAAGGTGAGACCTGCTGAGAAATTCCCTAAAAGGAGTCGGCTGGCCCGTGTGATGTCCATGAATTCATCGTTATGGCAACTGACTCAGAATTCCCAGCCACCTTTACAGCTGAAGACCACCACCAAACAAAGTAGTCTGCTCAGTTTCTTCAAGTCATCAGGTGTGTAACAACCTTTACTTAAAGGTACTGGATCCTCCTACAAAATTGCTTGGTATTTCAATACCAAAACCAGGGCTAGCTAGCTATGTGAGCAGAAAAAGTCCCCAAATTATTTATTAAACTGAAAAATAAATGCAGAATCATGCTGTTAATTTCCTCCAAAATGTAGACAGAAATCTACATTATTAAACTACTAAAAACATTAGAATGATTAGAAATGCCTGTCGGTGGATCCATTGCGCTATTTCTATCGTTCCAGCCAGTGCACGACGATTGGTATATCAAAGGTCGTAGTATGTACTACCCTGTCTGTGGGATGGTGCATATAAAAGATCTTTGCTACTAATGGGAAAATTTGGCAGGTTTCCTCTCCAAGACTACATGTATATTTCAAAATGACCAAATACTTGACATCCAATAGTCTATGATTTTTTAATCATTAATTTAATATATCAATGTGCTCAAGTGGTTTTGTTAAACAAAACAATGCTCCGTGTGTGGTCGTCTGGGATCAATCCCCATCAGGGCCCATTGTACTATTTCTCTTGCCAGCCAGTGCACCACGACTGGTATATCAAAGGCTGTGGTATGTTCTACCCTGTCTGTGGGATGGTGCATATAAAAAGATTCCTTGCTACTAATGGAAAAATGTAGTGAGTTTCCTCTCTAAGACTAATGTTTGACATCCAATAACCCAATCAGTTATTATAACCGATGATTGATATTGAAATTCCAACTTATTTCCAGCACTAGGTTATCAGACAATGAGGCTGAAATATGATGTCCAGTGTTGCTGTCGGAAATAAATGTTTGGGTATGGCCTATGGAAGTGAATGCAACCACAGTCAACATTGGGTATAGGGAGCCTCCTCCAGAAAGAAAATGGGTTAGGTTTAGGGTTAGGGTTGAGAAAATCATACAGTAATGATAACAGTAATTCATTTTGTCAAAAGGTTAACTGGAAAAAACACACTAATCTGCAAAAACATTTGGGAATGGTGCCATACCCGTTTTACCCTCTGGCAGAAACCCTGATGTTATGACTATATTGTAATTTCTTCTGGGGGTAAAGTGCTCGCTTGGTGTAAGGTCTGGGATCAATCCCCGTCAGTAGGGCCCATTGGGCTATTTCTCGCTCCAGCCAGTGCACCACAAAGGCCATGGTATGGCTCAAGTGGTTTTGTATGTGCCATCCTGTCTGTGGGATGGTGCATATAAAAGAACCCTTGCTTCTAATCGAAAAGTGGCGACAGCAGGTTTCCTCTCTCAATATTTGTATGGTCCTTAACCATATGTCTGATGCCATATAACTGTAAATAAAATGTGTTGAGTGCATCGTTAAATAAAACATTTCCTTCCTTGTAATTTCTTCTAATTTTACAGATTTAAAGAAAACAGAATTTGAAACCACGCCACACAAGAGCCTTTCTAGCTCTGCAGAACAGACTGAACTCGATGATGTGTTAGATAATCCTGTGCAACATCTCAGTGTTGTATCGCCTGCAGATCTATCAACCCAGTCACCAGCTGATGGCGACAGTGCTGAGCTGAACGATTCAAGGGAGACAACTCTTAAAGCCTTACGCGAAAGTGGATCCAACACCATCATAGATGCATCATCGTCAAGTGACACCGACTCAGAAAGACTAACAGTTGCAGATTCACCCGGAAGTAAAATAGTGCTAGGCCAAAATACGAAATCTGAGGTTTTTGAAGACGACAAAAAAGAAAATTTTCATGACAATTTAGCATGTAATTACTCGCCTGTAATTAATGAACCAAGGTGTTTTGATCATAATGAAGGTTCCAGCACGAGAAGATTAGAGACTAATGTACAATCACTGAAAAGTTTACATTGTACAAATGATGAAAATAATATTTTACAGAACAGTAAGCCAAGAGAAAATGAAAATTGTGATCATCTTTGTGATAGATTATGCACAGAAAGTTTGCAGTTTTCAGATTCTTGTTACGAAACTTTGTCACTGGGAGGCAACATGTATTCGAAGCAGTATAAAACCAGCTTGCACTGTCGTCATGGTGATGATACTCCCTCTTTTGACAGTGAAAATACCATTCAGTTTACTGATACCCAGAGTTGTGATATTTCTTTCCATTCTCCATTAGATGATACGAGCAATCAGCCAGATAGCTCAGATAGTATAAATCTGTTGCCATCCATATTACAATGAGCAAAGGAGAATGGCATAAACTGTACTGATGATATTGTAAGTGAGGCAGACTCTATCAGTTTTTCCTTAACTCATACATGCAGTATGTTTGATAGTTAAAATATTTTCTCATAATCTTGATCAAACTCTGAACTAGAAAAACACAATAAACTTTACTAATTGGTTGTGTGATAATATTGTAAGTGAAATAGAATCTTATCAGTTTTTCATTAACCCATACATGCGGTAAGTTTGATAGGCAAAATATTTTCTCACAATCTTGATTAAACTCTGAGCTAGAAATGGGCCTACCTCAGATAGTATAAATCTGTTACCATCCATATTAAAATGAGCAAAGGAAAACGGCATAAACTGTACTGATGATATTGTAAGTGAGGCAGACTCCATCAGTTTTTCGTTAACTCATACATTCAGTATGTTTTGATAGTTAAAATATTTTCTCAAAGATTTCATTAAACCATACATGCAATGTGTTTGATAGACGTGAAAGAACAAATACTTTCTCGTCAGCATCAAACTAAAGATTTCATTAAACCATACATGCAATGTGTTTGATAGACGTGAAAGAACAAATACTTTCTCGTCAGCATCAAACTAAAGATTTCATTAAACCATACATGCAATGTGTTTGATAGACGTGAAAGAACAAATACTTTCTCATCAGCATCAAACTAAAGATTTCATTAAACCATACATGCATGTGTTTGATAGACGTGAAAGAACAAATACTTTCTCGTCAGCATCAAACTAAAGATTTCATTAAACCATACATGCAATGTGTTTGATAGACGTGAAAGAACAAATACTTTCTCGTCAGCATCAAACTAAAGATTTCATTAAACCATACATGCAATGTGTTTGATAGACGTGAAAGAACAAATACTTTCTCGTCAGCATCAAACTAAAGATTTCATTAAACCATACATGCAATGTGTTTGATAGACGTGAAAGAACAAATACTTTCTCGTCAGCATCAAACTAAAGATTTCATTAAACCATACATGCAATGTGTTTGATAGACGTGAAAGAACAAATACTTTCTCGTCAGCATCAAACTAAAGATTTCATTAAACCATACATGCAATGTGTTTGATAGACGTGAAAGAACAAATACTTTCTCGTCAGCATCAAACTAAAGATTTCATTAAACCATACATGCAATGTGTTTGATAGACGTGAAAGAACAAATACTTTCTCGTCAGCATCAAACTAAAGATTTCATTAAACCATACATGCAATGTGTTTGATAGACGTGAAAGAACAAATACTTTCTCATCAGCATCAAACTAAAGATTTCATTAAACCATACATGCAATGTGTTTGATAGACGTGAAAGAACAAATACTTTCTCATCAGCATCAAACTAAAGATTTCATTAAACCATACATGCAATGTGTTTGATAGACGTGAAAGAACAAATACTTTCTCGTCAGCATCAAACTAAAGATTTCATTAAACCATACATGCGATGTGTTTGATAGACGTGAAAGAACAAATACTTTCTCGTCAGCATCAAACTAAAGATTTCATTAAACCATACATGCGATGTGTTTGATAGACGTGAAAGAACAAATACTTTCTCATCAGCATCAAACTAAAGAACAAATACTTTCTCATTAAACCATTCTACCATACATGCAGTGTGTTTGATAGACGTGAAAGAACAAATACTTTCTCGTCAGCATCAAACTAAAGATTTCATTAAACCATACATGCAATGTGTTTGATAGACGTGAAAGAACAAATACTTTCTCGTCAGCATCAAACTAAAGATTTCATTAAACCATACATGCGATGTGTTTGATAGACGTGAAAGAACAAATACTTTCTCGTCAGCATCAAACTAAAGATTTCATTAAACCATACATGCAGTGTGTTTGATAGACGTGAAAGAACAAATACTTTCTCATCAGCATCAAACTCTGAACTGGTCAGGAGATAGGGACGGGACTATGACTAGTTTATCAAAGGTTGTGGTATGTACTGTCATGTCTGGGTGATGGTGCATATAAAAGATCCCATGCTACTAATGGAAATATGTAGCAGGTTTCCTTTCTAAGACTATATGTCGAAATTACCATATGTTTGACATCCAATAGTCGATGATTAATAAATCAATGTGTTCTAGCGGTGTTGTTAAACAAAACAAACTTCATTGGTCAGGAGAAAAAGACAATATTATAAATTTTACTAAACAGTTGTTTGTTGAGATTGAATGTAAAGCAAACTGAAGATTTCATTAGACCATACATGCAATGTCTGTGATAGCTCAGAAAGTAGAAATATTTTCTAGTAATCAATATCAAATTCTGAACCAGAATAAAAACAATAAACTTTACTGATGAGATGTGTCGTGATATTTATCATTAAAACTTATACAAACATTAGAATGACTAGAAATGCCCGTCGGGGGGCTATTTCTCGTTCCAGCCAATGATATCCTGTCTCTGGGATGATGCATATAAAAGATACCGTGCTACTAACAGAAACATGTAGCAAGTTTCCTCTCTAAGACTATATGTCAGATTTACCAAATGTTTGACAACCAATAACCGATGATAATAAATCAATGTGCTCTAGTAGTGTCAAAAATATATATGTCAAAGGCCATGGTATGTGCTATCTTGTCTATGGGATGGTGCATATAAAAGTCCCTTGTTGCTATCGAAAAGAGTAGCTCATGAAGTGGCGACAGCGGGTTTCCTCTCTAAATATCTGTGTGGTTCTTAATCATATGTCTTACGCCATATAACTAAATAAAATGTGTTGATGCGTGGTCGGTTTGGGATTGATCCCTGTCAGTGGGCTCATTGCACCATTTCTCGCTCCAGCCAGTGCACCACGACTGGTGCATCAAAGGCTGTGGTATGTACTATCATGTCTATGGGATGGTGCATATAAAAGATCCCTTGTTGCTATCGAAAAGAGTAGCTCATGATTTGGCGACAGCAGGTTTCCTCTCTAAATATCTGTGTGGTTCTTAATCATATGTCTTATGCCATATAACTGTAAATAAAATGTGTTGATGCGTGGTCGGTTTGGGATTGATCCCTGTCAGTGGGCTCATTGCGCCATTTCTCGCTCCAGCCAGTGCACCACGACCGGTACATCAAAGGCCGTGGTATGTGCTATCTTGTCTATGGGATGGTGCATATAAAAGATCCCTTGTTGCTAATCGAAAAGAGTAGCTTATGAAGTGGCGACAGCGGGTTTCCTCTCTAAATATCTGTGTGGTTCTTAATAATAATCATATGTCTTAAGCCATATCTCCGTCAGTGGGTCCATTGCACTATTTCTTGCTCCAGCCAGTGCACCACGACTGGTACATCAAAGGCCGTGGTATGTGCTATCTTGTCTATGGGATGGTGCATATAAAAAGATCCCTTGTTGCTAATCGAAAAGAGTAGCTTATGAAGTGGCGACAGGAGGGTTTCCTCTCTAAATATCTGTGTGGTCCTTAACCATATGATTTGGGCCATATAACCGTAAATAAAATGTGTTGAGTGCGTCGATAAATAAAACATTTTCTTCCTTCCTTAAAACCACTGTCACCGAACACTGACAAAATGGCAATGCCCACAGCATTTATTTTGCGGTAGAACTTTAAATTTCCTGTCACTTTTCTTTTTTAACTACAGGTTTCATCTTCGTCCGTCCGTCTGTCCTACATATAGTTTCCGGATGAAATTTTGGGTATAGCTTTATCATGTACTGTTACAGATCAAGTGAGACTTTCATGCCGATTTACATATATTCGACAGAGTTATGGCCCTTGAACTTAGGAGATATGAAAAACATATTTCAGATCCTCCATCCCCCCAATGCTTCAAGATAATGAGCTGAAATTTTGTATATAGCTTTATCATGTTCTGTTACATATCAAGTTCCTCTTTCATGCCAATGTTTTTCCCCAATACTTGAAGATATTGAGATGACATTTTGTATATAGCAATATCATGTACTGTTACATATCAGGTTTATTTTTGTTATACTGACACATTAAACCCATCTCTTACTCATTAACCACAACACTGCCCTGGCAAATGCTGTGTGGACGTTTTCCACATGTATTTGACCGGCCTATTTTCCTAATTGCCAGGTTTACATTTATCATACTGGTATGTACATGTATGTGTTTTTGTGGGCTTTGTTTTTGTCCTACTCTATATAAATAACACCGGCCTCGGTGGCGTCGTGGTTAGGCCATCGGTTAACAGGCTGGTAGGTACTGGGTTCGGATCCCAGTCGAGGCATGGAATTTTTAATCCAGATACCGACTCCAAACCCTGAGTGAGTGCTCCGCAAGTCTCAATGGGTAGGTGTAAACCACTTGCACCGACCAGTGATCTATAACTGGTTCAACAAAGGCCATGGTTTGTGCTATCCTGCCTGTGGGAAGCGCAAATAAAAGATTCCTTGCTGCTAGTCGGAAAGAGTAGCCCATGAAGTGGCGACAGCGGGTTTCCTCTTAAAATCTGTGTGGTCCTTAACCATATGCCTGACGCCATATAACCGTAAATATAATGTGTTGAGTGCGTCGTTAAATAAAACATTTTTTTTTTTTCTATATAAATAAAGATAAAAATAAGGCTTGCAAACCCCATTAGAGATTGTGCCCCTCCTACCCAGATGTCGTATGGACCTATAGTGTGTGTTTGTGTTTGTTTGTGTGTGTGTGTGTGTGTATCTGTTTGTGTGTGTATCTGTCTGTGTGTGTATCTGTTTGTGTGTGTGTGCATATCTCTCTCTCTCTCTCTCTCTCTCTCTCTCTCTCTCTCTCTCTCTCTCTCTCTCTCTCTCTCTCTCTCTCTCTCTCTCTGTGTGTGTGTGTGACAGACAGTATAGGTGTGTCTGTGTGCATAGGTGTGTGTATGTGTGTGTGCGTGAATAATCTATTAAATCATGGCTGTAAACATCTAAAAATAAAATACTGATAAGTACGTAATGTCATTTTGTTCTATAACTAGAAACTCGCCCCTGTACTGCCTCACCTATATGTAAGTACATGTAAACTCGCGCTCAACTGAGATCGACCAAATTGCTAAAAAAAAAAAAAAAAAAAAACCCACATTACTTACAAATGATAGATAGGACTTATTGTAGAATATATAAGACCATAAATTATATAAGTTATAGTTTGTTTGCTTGCTAGGGGCCCTCTGCTTGAGGACTAATACCAGTCCATATGAATTTACATAAAACGATACTTTGTAACACGTCCTGTCAAATTAATGTTGGGAATCAATTGAAATTCCATCATCAGTCATTAGTTATAATCGGTTTGAACCAAGTATTCGACTTTTGAACAATCGGTTAGAATATGCATGAACTTGAGGTTTACATGGACACATTTCGTTAGTTTTACCTTTAAAGGGACATTCCTGGGTTTGCTGCAATTTTAAAGATATTATCCACTAATAGAGACTTTTTAACGATTGTAATTACATATCAAATATTTGTTTTTTTCTGCATAAAATATTATTGGCTGTGTACTAAACATGTTTCTGATCGTTCTAATATATGTACTAGGTTAAATTTCATTTTATTTCCTAAAATATATTTTGTTTTGTACGTACGAAATTATTTGAAGACAAAATCCAGTTTGGGCTTTTTACAAATATTAAGACGATCAGAAACACATTGAATATACAGACACTGATATTCTAAACAAGAAAATATATTTGATATTTAAGTTTAATCGTAGAACTATTTTATTAGTCGGAAACATCTTACAATGCAGCAAACTCAGAAATGTCCCTTTAATACTAATTCAGAATGCAATGTTTCCTAAGTACAACTCCAAATCCGTTCAAGTTAACTTCCCGAAGTTTTATAATGTTTTGCTATGAGAGAGTTTTGATTGTTTCTGTTGGACCCAAACCATAGAAACAAATAGCCAGAATGACCAAATTCAGTTCTCGGAGCACTACTCCCAAACTGTTCAAGATAACTTCATGAAACTTTGTACACACGTTAATCTAGTGTTCTAGTAGTGCATCTTATACATATATTAATGTAATGGTCTACTAGTACCTTTTGCTATGAGGGAATTTCCCTTTTTTTCTCTGTCACCATGAGAAAAATAGTCAGAATGACCCAATTTACGGTTTCCAAAGCACAACTCGAAAACTGTTGGAAGATAAATTTACGGAATGGTGCACGATATCTAATGGTCTAGTAATATCTTTTGCTTTGAGGGAGTTTTCAATTTCAATATTTTACAGTTACTATGGAGACAAATAACCAAATTAATTTTCATTCAGTTTTTATTTTTGATAGAAACAAAAGTCAGCAATTAGCCAGAATTACCAAATGCAGCATCTCCAGAACCGGTGAAGATAACTTCCCGGAGCTGTGTGCACATACCAGTCTAGTGGTCAGGGGCATAGTTCACACAGATAACTTCCCGGAGCTGTGTGCACATACCAGTCTAGTGGTCAGGGACCTAGTTCACAAAGATAACTTCCCGGAGCTGTGTGCACATACCAGTCTAGTGGTCAGGGGCCTAGTTCACAAAGATAACTTCCCGGAGCTGTGTGCACATACCAGTCTAGTGGTCAGGGACCTAGTTCACAAAGATAACTTCCCGGAGCTGTGTGCACATACCAGTCTAGTGGTCAGGGACCTAGTTCACAAAGATAACTTACCGGAGCTGTGTGCACATACCAGTCTAGTGGTCAGGGGCCTAGTTGACAAAGATAACATCCCGGAGCTGTGTGCACATACCAGTCTAGTGGTCAGTGACCTAGTTCACAGAGATAACTTCCCGGAGCTGTGTGCACATACCAGTCTAGTG
The DNA here is from genome assembly GCF_016097555.1 of Gigantopelta aegis. Taxonomy (NCBI): domain Eukaryota; kingdom Metazoa; phylum Mollusca; class Gastropoda; order Neomphalida; family Peltospiridae; genus Gigantopelta; species Gigantopelta aegis. The sequence continues at coordinate 26,395,206 of NC_054699.1, read as the reverse complement.
GTCAGGGACCTAGTTCACAAAGGTCTCTTAGGCTCTGCTAGACAACAAAGCAACCTCTTTGCAAGCCTTTTAGCATTGCAGTGCGAGATCGCAAATTTGCCTTTTATTATGATGGAGTTTTCATTTTATTTCTGAGTGTGGTTTCCGTTTCAATAGTGTGTGTGTGGGGGGGGGGGGGGGTAGGTGGGTGGAGGGTATTGACGAAAGAAAGAAAGACATGTTTTATTTAACGATGCACTCAACACATTTTAATTACGGTTATATGGCGTCAGACACACAGAGATTGAGATACGAAACCCACTGTCACCACTTCATGGGCTACTCTTTCCGATTAGGATCAAGGGATCTTTTATATGCACCATCCCACAGACAGGATAGCACATACCACGGCCTTTGATATACCAGTCGTGGTGCATTGGCTGTGACGAGAAATAGCTCAATGGGCCCACCACCGCCCAGACCGACCGCGCATCAAGCGAGCGCTGTACCACTGAACTACATCCTCTTGTTTTTCTGTTAAAATGGAAATCAATGGCCAGAATGACCAAATTGACAGTCTCATCAAACTCAATCATGTGCCTATTTGCGTTTTCCAAGACTATCTTGGGAGTGGCAGTCCTCCTGCAGGCGGTGCAAGAGGGATGAATCATCCTGTTACGTATCTCCTAGAGGAGTTGCGTTCCTCCAAAGGAAGAGTTAGTTAGTTGGTTTGTTTTATTTAACGACACAACTATAACACATTGATTTATTAATCGTTGGCTATTTGGATGTCAAACATTTGGTAATTTTAAACATATCGTCTTAGAGAGGAAACCCGCTACATTTTTAAATTAGTAGCAGGGATCTTTTATATGTACCATCCCACAAACAGGGCAGCACATATCACAGCCTTTGGTATACCAGTCGTGATGCGCAGACGCCTTAAGGAAGAGAACCTGATAATGGATCATGAAGACAATCACGACTTTGCCTATCGTCCCGAGATACTATGTTGATATCGGAATACGGTCTTGTCGTTCAGTTTCATTCATTGTTTGCGGAGTACACGACGACCTTGTTGCGTTTTAGGTACTTCCTGCAACAATTACGTTTCTGTGTAATAAACACGTGTTGTTTCTCAGACATTGCGTGATATGTACCTATAGATAAGGTTCTGTGCAGCCATATAAAAACATCCAGGCGTCGGCTCATCCTTCATCCAGCTTACAAGAGGTAAGTAGTCATTTTGGTTTTCAACAAAGGGTAGAGATATATACGATGAATGTGGTTGAACCGTCAGCCATAAAAACACAAAACAAAACAAAAACAAAAACCGGTAGGGCCTACATAGTCTTCAAAGGAAAGGCGCTACCTTTTTTCCATTGGCAGAAGGGATATTTGATAAACAGAGAATATCACATGAGTGGCCGTTAGATACAATTTATCTTACAACGAGTTATTTTAAAATGTATCTAATGAGTGAAAGCGAGTTTGATACGTTTTTAAACAACGAGTTGTAAGATAAATGGTATCTAACGGACATGAATATATTAATCTATTACTTACATATCCTCGAAAACCAGGTTTAAAGCAAATTTTAAGATATTTTTCGACTAAAAGTTATTTACAGCCATTGCAATTGTATCTAACTTACGCGTTACAAACACATGATTGTCTGGTTAACTATACGTCACATTGTAATCTTGCTGTTTTTTCATAGGATGTATGGCATTAGTGACCTGGTCATCACCTAGGGGCAGCCAGTCATATGTCTTGAAATTGTTAACACACGTACATGTGTAAACCAGTATGTGTTATCACAAATAACGAATGATGTTCTCACCAACGGGTGTGCAAGAAATTGCTGCATATAAATACAAAATTGTTACACAAGTTGCGATCCGAGTGTTTGACAGTCACACTCTTAACTACCGGTTAATGTGCTTCTATTTTTGTAGAAGCCACTCTGGCCGAGTGGATAAGACGCTGCCATAAGTTCGAAACTTTGAAGTATTTCTGATGAGCACAAAACATATTGTACATTTTCGTTTCTGTAAAAGGAGACTGCACACAATCTGACAAATAATAATAGTAATATAAAACTTTATTAACGTCACAAAATAAAATAACAAGTCGATGACTACTCCACAATTCAGTAGTAACAAAGGGCCTTTGTTGCAAGCGACTGGAGCGTGAATGCGCCAGAAGTCATTTAGTGGCTGATTGGGGCCGCTTAGCGCTATGCAAATCAAGGGCAGATAAGTATGTTTCTAATAGAGGCTATTGACACAAAGTGTGTGTAAATATATGCACTGTTCCACAGGCAGGATCTTAGAGATGACAGTCTTTGACATACCAGTTGGGGGACACTGGTTTGATGGGACAACCGCAGTAGGCAGTTGATAACCAATTCTAAATGCTTAAATGAGACATATTCTAGAATAGAATAGGATACAGTATTTGCGTGCTTATATCCAATGACGGTTCTACGTCAGTCTTTAGCATAAACTCTGACCTCCTCAGCCGCTGTGTCCGTAAATAGAATATTCTGGAGACAAGGGGCGGGATGTAGCGCTCGCCTGATGCGTGGTCAGTCTAGGATCGATCCCCGTTCGTGGGACCATTGGGCTATTTCTTTTTCCAACCAGTGTATCAAAGGCTGTAGGATGGTGCATATTATATGTATCTTGCTACTAATGGGGAAAAATTTAGCGGTTTTCCTATATGTCTGAATTACTAAATGTTTGACATCTAATAGCTGATGATTAATAAGTCTAGTGTTGTCATTAAACAAAACAACCTTTAACTTAGAGACTGCAGCTTTAAATAATTAAATAACAAGTCGATGACTACTCCACAATTAAGTAGTAACAAAGGGCCTTTGTTGCAAGCGACTGGAGAGTGAATGCGCCAGAAGTCATTTAGTGGCTGATTGGGGCCGCTTAGCGCTATACAAATCAAGGGCAGATAAGTATGTTTCTAATAAAGGCTATTCACACAAAGTGTGTGTAAATATATGCACTGTTCCACAGGCAGGATATTAGAGATGACAGTCTTTGATATACCAGTTGGGGGACACTGGTTTGATGGGACAACCGCAGTAGGTAGTTGATAACCAATTCTAAATGCTTAAATGAGACATTCTAGGATAGAATAGGATACAGTATTTGCGTACTAATGGGGGAAAATGTAGCGGTTTTCCTATATGTCTGAATTACTAAATGTTTGACATCTAATAGCCGATGACTAATAAATCTAGTGGTATCGTTAAACAAAACAACATTTAACTCTAAAGACTGCAGCTTTAAATATACCAAATTTATCCATTTCTCCCTAGAAAACCTTTGCTGATCCACCCATCACGCTATCCTAAAGTCCCCAAATCTGACCTAATTTATGATTATATAATTCTTTCAGGAATCACTGTATCATGAAGCTTGCCGTAATTCTTCTGTGTGTGGTCCTGATGGGCGGAGCTAACGCCAGTTTTGGGGACTTCCTCCACTCGATTGGCAACACACTTAAGCCAATCGTAGGCGTCCTCGACACCACTGTCACTTCCGTTTTGAAGAATGTCGTCAACACTGGCAAGAACCTGCTGGCACAGACGTTACAAGGTGAGAACTTGCTTCAGGGTCCGTACACCAAATTATTTACCTTTGCCGAAAATGTTAACATTAAAAAAGAGAAGGAAGGGAATGGTTTATTTATCGTCGCACTCAAACACATTTTATTTACGGTTATATGGCATCGGACATATGGTTATGGACCATGCAGATATTGAGAGAAGACACCCGCTGTCGCCACTTCATGGGCTACTCTTTTCGATTAGCAGCAAGGGATTTTTTATATGCACCATCCCATAGACAGGATAACACACACGTCTTTGATGTACCAGTCGTGGTGCACTGGCTGAAGCAAGAAATAATTTAAAAAGAGAGCCACATATTAAATCAACACACCCAGTCAGTACGCGTCATATGCCAGAATATTTAGGGTCTTATCTGCCAATTTAGAATTGTTTACATCCCTAATTTGTTTGCAGAAAATCTCAGTTTTTTCATTGTTCCCTGTACGGCCTATCTTAAATAAAGGTAAACTGATTTGTAATTTATTAACAATAGATAATAGTGGTTGCAAAATAATCAATGTCACGTATTACTACCAATCGGAGCTTCAAATACTTTTACTCCGTAAATATTAGAACTTTGACACGGAAGACCCTGATTTGCTACAGTATAACCTTCAGAGTGGCAGTGATAAAATGAGGTATTGAGCCGTTGGCCAGGTTTAGGTTCCCGAGTATCGGACACTTATATTACTGACCATACAATATAGCTTCTCCTATAGTCTGTTCCATTATCCAACAAAAATGTTTCGAGTTTTGAAAATATTTTTTTGTAAATAATTACTGTTTGGTTTGACTTAAGAAGAAAAGTAAAAGTGTATTTGAAATACATTTTTTTTTTAAATCCAAAAAGCAACAACAAAAAAACAACCCCACCAACAACCTATTTTTGAGTGCAATATAGAAAACAATCGGCTAAAAAATAAATAACTTGCAGTAAATTCCATAGTATGAAAAAAGCGTTTCCTGTCATTTGGAAAACATTTCAGCTTAAAAAAGGAAACAAGATGTATTGATATAAATGAATGAATGAACGAACGAACGAACGAATGAACAAATAAAACCATATGATTAAATAATTCATCATATATAATTTTCTCTTTCAGCTCTTCTTCTGAACATTGGAAATGCGGCCCAGAAGCAGAGAGATCTTAGGTAAGATAAATTAAAGGAAAGGAATGTTAGTTTACCGACGCATTTGATTAATCAGCTAATGTTACCTTTGACATTTTCTAAATCCATAGAGCAGAAGAAAGGAAATGTTACTTGTGGCAATGAGTGACTAACTTCGCACAGGGCAAAATGGGGATATCTAGTCACTTAAGATACGAAAACATTCTTAGTCACTATTAGTCACCAGAAGTAGAACAAAACACCTAACACTGTCCATCTACAGTCCGTGCCATCATTATATGTATACATATACATATATACATACATATATATATTGACGTAAGAAGAAAAGTAAATCTGTTTTGCAAATAACAAAATATATTAATTTTGTGTGCAGTTTGAAACTCAATCGGCTCAGAAATAAATAACTTGCAGCAAATTTCATAGTATGAAAAAGGCATTCTCTGTGGGACAGACTATAGGTAGGTGGATGTTGGCTTCATTCAGACCAGTCCCACCTATAGGGTTCGATCCTAAGACCCACATCACCTCAGACTGATATATATATATACTAAACTCTTTTACCTATTTTTTGTGTTTTTTACAGCGGCCTCTTCCACATGATCCCGGCTGTTGAGTCCACCGTGCATGGTATCCTGGACCGTGGTCACTCACTCTTCTCTGGCATCTTGAACAAGCTGACCACTGGCCTGACAAACGTCATCGACAAGGTCAGCCACTTCGACATCTCACCGGAAGCAGTAGTGGAGAAGGTCGATCAGCTTGTTGGTAAGACGTCTGAACGTTTCTTTCATTGACCGTTTGTAATGAAAACGATGATCATTACGATCATCATACTAAAGATATATTATCAGGGTCATATTCTTCACAACAATCAGCGCCATGATATACGACTCAACTTCATTTGCCATGCAAGACGTATCAGTCTCCTTGTCTTTCTGTCTGTCTGTCTGTCTCTCTGTGCACGTCTGTCTGTCTCTCTTTCCGTCTGCTAATTTGCAGCGTTCATAACATGCTTGCTTGAACCATAATTGAATACAAGCACAGGAATTAAGTTACCATAATGATAATCATTCGTTGACTCTGGTTGGTGTATCTACTAGAATACGTCTATGTTCAAAAACATGGTTTATCTTGTTTATTAGCAATTTGTGATGTTCTATATTTTGTCTTTAATTTGTAACGTTCTTTCCTTAGTCTTCTAATTAGTAATCTTCGTTCTTTAGTCTGTTAATGTGTGATTATTTTGTTTGTTTTTTCAACAGGAACCCATAACCTTCTCGTCGATGGTATCCTTGGTCACATGGTGAGTTCCCTCGAGGGGACGCTGTCCTCGCACAAGAGAAGCGACATCAGTGACGCGTTTAGCCATCTTGGCACCGACCTGAAGGACCTCTTCCAACAACAAACTGACACCATCAAGGGCGTAAGTTAAAGTAAAAGTTTGTTTTGTTTAACGACACCACTAGAGCACATTGATTACTTAATTATCGGATATTGGTTGTCAAACATTTCGTAATTTATTGATGTATTAATCATCGGGTGTCAAACATTTAGTCACTTTAACATATAGTCTTAGAGAGGAAACCCGCTATATTGTTCCATTAGTAGCAAGGGATATTTTATATGCACTACCCCAAAGGCAGGATAGCACATACCACGGCCTTTGATATATCAGTCGTGGTGCACTGGCTGGAACGAGAAATAGCCCAATTTATAATTTAAATACTGTCAAACGTCCTTATCTCGACCTGTTATCTCGCGAGCCTACGATATCTCAAGGTAGAGCAGAGGCGGATCTAGTGCGGGCCCCTGCTTTATTTTTGTTTAATTACTGTATTTCCAGCTAGACGGACATTTGGACGGTTATGGTCGCTCTCTCAGTCAGAGATAACTCAACAGCGAAAACACGGAATAGCAGCCAACTACCGCTCTAATACAACAATAACCCTAGATGTTTGACGCTAAATACCATTACTGTGATCAGTTTCGAGTTCGCCGATAACAAATATTTCACATATTAACAAATATTACTAAAGAAACCCGACAGTACCCCTTTCAATAATGTTCCTGTTAAATACGTAGGTGATGACGGGTTTCTTCCAGTAGTGTGTGAATTAGTGATTAATATGTGAAATATTTGTTATCAGCGAACTCGAAAATGATCAATGTAGTGATATTTAACGTCAAATACAGAGCGGGAATCTGCCTACCCGGAGGTAGCAATTCAGCGTTTTTGCTGTACAGTTATCTCTGGCGGAGAAAGCAATAATAACTGTCCAAATGTCCGTCTAGTAGAGGTATTCTGTAACAGCATTTGAGATTTGTTCCCCAAAAGACGACAAACAGCTGCAGGTTCAGTACAATGGCATTTTATTTAACATCATACATAAAGTATTTATAAAACCATGAAACAATCAAAACATTAAATTAAAATACAACAAGAATATAATACATGACATTACGATAAGAAATACATATATATGAAACATGACATTTCCTAGACTGTCATAAATAATTAAACATATGTATCGAATCACATATTACTAATACATGGTTCCTATCAAACAATACATTCACAATACACATGACATAACACCATCTGTTATTCCTTTATACAATTATACAATCCATACTTTCCTAATACATTCACTACTAATGTTTAACACATTCATATACATTACAACGTCATAAAAATATACACAAATAACAACACAGTCATGTACATACCAAATGTGTGTAACTAAGGTTGTAACACCTGGTCAGTAACTGACACACGCGTTCACAAATAGCGATCTAAATAAAATAGTACAACGCACTAAGTATCGTACAAAAACTATAATCCAAAGTCCATAATTATATTAATAGCAATAATAATAATAATAATAATAATCATAGCATAAACTAAACTATCTCTTCTGCGATAATATAAACTGTGCAAACATCTTACTCACAGTTAACTATCACACCATAATTAATTTAACCTTAAAACCCATTAGTATTTAGTGATAAGAAATCATAATATTAATTACATTACCATTTAGACATTAGAACTTAATTTAATATACTTCATCTGTCATTTAATTACTTTAGATAAATATATTTGCAGAAGTTATTTTACGTATTAATACATTATATTATAATGTACCGACTTAATCCACAAACATTAATTTACATTTAGTACCTGCCTGTAAACAAATACACTAGATAAAAAACATGAATACTACAAATAACCAATACAAATAACTAACCTTAGAAATCCTCTAAGCATACGACATCACAGCAATAGTGACAATATCATTTCCACACTGACAACAAGAGCTCTCAGTATTTATGCTGAAGATTATATAACTAGAAGCTGGACAGAAACACCAAGACAGAATACCAGCTTACAGTAGACCCAAGCTTGAAAGTTTAGAACAAAGGACAGACGCAGCGCAAGAATGCAAGTGCTACTGTTAGGTGCTTGTGCAAGATTAATGCTGTGTTTTTAAACAACATGTCACCAGTTAACAAGCTGACTGAAATAAGAGCACCTTGAATAAAGAAGCTGTATTAAAAGTAAATGATTAAATTAAATTAAAGGAGCACTATCCTTTTCAGAATCACCTGAAAGAGACATTGGATTAATTAGGTATAGTAAACATTAAAAACATAACATACAATGACTACCTGTAAATAACAATAATTTAATTAGTTACAGGAAACATTACAAATATTATAAAATACTATTATATACAGATAAAACTCGATATTGCCACATTCCAATGATCGATTTTAATTTTAAATTGATCTGATTGGCTCTTACGGTGTGATGATCGAATATAAAAATCAATAATCGATTATGTGGGGAAATGTTAACTGTAACTGTTCCTCCAGTTCTGATGATAAAACTGATGGAAATATACAGTGCTTTGGATTTGTTTTCATGTGTACATAAAGACAAATTATATTAAATAGTTAATAAAGGTACAATTAGCCATTTGCAGGGTGCACACGACAATAGGTACATGGTCCTTATAAATTCAAAGCCTTCTTATGGTCATGGAATTCTAACCGATTGTGTTATTGAAAGTTGATCGGTTGGTGCCAACCAATTATAACCGATGATCGATGATGAAATCCCAACCGATTCCCATCACTACCGTCTAGCATTCAAACGGCAGAGTACTCGGGCTAGGTGTCCTAGTGCCTACAACAATCTTAAAGAGACTATCCAGAGTTTTCAGCCCTAGCAAGACTTCCGTTTGTTCCCCTTTACAAAATAAACGTACATCCTGCTTTTTCCTGTTTCTTTTGTGTAGGTTTTTTTTAAACATTACCTTAAGTTAAGGTTTAACATGGTTTAAATATAATGCATTATACGTATAAATACATTTGGAATAACCTTTGACCGAATTATTTTAAATTTCGTCTGGCCATTGGAAGAAATTATAAATTTCATACGAACGAAATTATTTTAGACAAAAAATCAATACGTAGATACTCCAAAACATTACGATGTGCATTGGTTACAGATATAGTAATATACTATTATAACGAACCGGAAGGGACCATGATAGTTCGTTATAGCAGTAGTTCGTTGTACACATTTACATACGTTGGTTATTAACGCATAGGTAGATAAAACGGGACTTTACGATCAGTGTGTTCGTTCTATACAGTAGTTCGTTGTACACATTTACATACGTTGGTTATTAACGCATAGGTAGATAAAACGGGACTTTACGATCAGTGTGTTCGTTCTATACAGTAGTTCGTTGTACACATTTACATACGTTGGTTATTAACGCATAGGTAGATAAAACGGGACTTTACGATCAGTTCGTTCTATACAGTAGTTCGTTGTACACATTTACATACGTTGGTTATTAACGCATAGGTAGATAAAACGGGACTTTACGATCAGGGCCCGTGCTTATAAAACTTAAAGTCTAGACTTTAATAAAGTCCAGACTTTAACGTAATACTATTTGAATGGTGTTGCCATGACATTAAAGTCTAGACTTTAAGGTTTATAAGCACTGGGCCAGTTCGTTCTATACAGTAGTTCGTTGTACACATTTACATACGTTGGTTATTAACGCATAGGTAGATAAAACGGGACTTTACGATCAGTTCGTTCCATGCAGTAGTTCGTTCTATACAGTAGTTCGTTCTAAGCATGTTTGTTCTAAGTGTAAATTACTGTATAGTCATATTCCAAGCAAGAAAATGTAATTTTAATAATGTAAACATATATTTTATTTTTGTTTGCCGAAAACGTTTTTAAATGGCTAGAAACACAGGCTAACAGAGATATTGAACATATTTGTTTGTTGTTGTTGTTGTTGTTTTATACTTGTGTTTACATCTCCCGATTTGTGATTTCCGTACGGTATATGAAGTTATGATGATAAAACTCTACTCTTTTTTTCCTACCAGCTTGCCACCGACACTAGCTCGCTCATCAAGCAACTCTCTGCACACACTCTTCTGGATGATTGCCGTGGACCAAACCCGAGAGCTTGGTGTTTGTCTAGCAGTCATAATCTTGACAGGTGGCTATTACACGGATTACCCGATCGATTTCCATCCGGTCCTATAAATCCACCCCGTCCTATACTCAATGTATTATAAATAAAATAATAAGCCTGTTAGGAGGCCCCCCCCCCCCCCCGGAACGCCCCCCCGTGGAAATCCGGACTTACCATAGTGGGCCTCCCGCCTGTTTGATCGCCGGATTGCCGGTGGCGCGGTGCTCCCCGCTTTACGAATCCTTTATCCTCCAGGGCCTAATTAATAAAATAAAAATATATATATATATATATAAATATTATTAGTAATTAATTAATCATATTATATATCTATTTAGAACTGCCCGATCGAAATTGTAATTAATTGCACCTACTAATTATTCATTAAAATAATAGAATGATATAAGGCTTTTTAACTATGGTGCTATTATAAATATGTGAGTAATAATATATAAATATGATAGATCCCTATTTGTAATTGATTTATTTATTTATTTAAGTTTGTAAGTGGTCATACCACACTATTTAAAATTACCCCATGCACTTTTTTAATCCACCCCTTGCCCCCTCCCGCCCCGGAATCGACAACTGACGATGTCAGAGGCTGAATCCGGGGTGGGCGTGCCTGAACCCTCGTGGATAGGGGCACGTAAATATAGTTGCCCGTTGCCCGTATAAATAAAATATGAACAGAAATATATATGTATTCGTCTCATATACCCAAGCTGACTTTCGAACAATGAAGTTGTTCTGTGAGAAGGTGGTGATTTTTCTCCCCCCCCACCCTGGGAGCTGTACTGCGTGAATTTGGCTCATTAGCCAAATACCGCATCGAACACAACGGGGACAACGCTACGGTAACACTATGTTACGGAGCTACTTCACCCTCAGCGTATGGAAGACCAAGGAGGCGGCGACCGAAGACGTCTCAGGGGGGACCTAACTTGGCGGCTCAACCGCCAGGGGCAGTCCCTCCTGTTTCGAAACAGCGGACGAGACCAGCAGGAGCGACTCAGGGTGACCCAAACCCGGTGGCTAAACCGGGGGCGGATCATTCTGTACAACAGCCCGCCGTGACTCGACCCGAACACTCGCCAGGAGCGGACCAGGGGGAGTCTAAGCTGTCAGCTCAACTGACAGTGGCGATTCCTCCTGTCGACCCATCGGTGGATATGGACACAGGACACGTGATTATCACCGAGCCCCCTGCCAGTCCACCAGCACCTCCGACTGTTGTTGTTGCTGCAGCGACCAGGCGACCTGAACTTAAGAGGAGAAAGGTTTCGTCGGCGCCTGAACCGGAATTGGAACCGTCAGACTCCTCTAAGTGGTCGCTCGTCTGCAACCAGCTACCAGCCAAGTACCGGGGTGCGGTCATTGGAGACTTCTCTGACACCTCACTCCTGATGTCGCAATGTTGGTCAGATGATTACTGGCGTCATCTACCCACGGGACAAGGAAAATACCAAATGCAATATGGCATGGGCGAATACAGCAAAGACCTAATTGTGATTGCGCAACAGGACGGTCTCTACAGGCAAGGTCACCTGACCCGAGAGATGCCCAACTCTACGATTCACCGCATCCTTAAGATCGTACTCCGGGGAATCTACAAGGGAGCACTCAAAAGAAATCTCGACCTGCTACAGGACAACCTTCCCCACTTAAAACCTGAACCGACCATCAACTCTCCATGAGTCCTGCTGCGCCAACCTTTCCTAGGACAGGTATCAACCTCTTTTTATGGGCTAGTTAGACTTTAAACGTTTTGGAAACAGTTCAAAATTCTTATGTTTATTTTTTTATAAGTAGTCTAACGCATTTTATTTTGGCGCCCGTTCAATTGCTCAAAATCACCTTAAAAACTTTTCGGCCGAGCATTCTTAACTATTTTTGGCTAAAAATTTAGAGTCCAGACATGTTTCGGTATGCAGTACTCTTTGTAGACTTAGGTAAAAAACAGGCTTCACCGAGGAATCGAAATTCAGCCAATCAGAACACGGCTCCCACTCGGTGTTACTTCAAGTTTATGAAGTGTCTGCTATTCGGTCCGCGCTTACTAAATGGCTTTTTTCCAAATTCCGCCCACCTCAAACTTACCCAAACCCCCCGCCCCCCCCCTGCTCCGGAGTCAGTCACTGGCGAAGTCAGAGGCTAATTCCGTAGTGGGCGTGCCTGAACCTCTGTGGATAGGGGCACGTAAATATAGTTGCCCGTTGCCCGTTGCCCGTTGTATTCGTCAGTGGTTTCCAAATAGCGTTTTACGCCACATTTGTTTCGTTGCATAAAACACGTAAGCAAAACGCCTCCTTTGCTAAAATAGTTTCCAGTTAGCGTTGCGTTAAGAATACACGCCCTGCCATTGCGACACGAAATGTCTCGAATGGAAAAACACATGCAAAAAAAAAAAAAAAAGCTTAACGGGGTGTACTTTTTTTGTCTAGCCAATGGCATTCCTATATTTGGGATCAGGTGACTGGTGAAAAGCGAGTGCTATCCGTCCGAGTTTACCGCCAGAATGTAAACAGTTGATCGAAGAAAGGAAGAAAGGAAGGACTGTTTCCATTTAACAACGCACTCAACGCATGTTAATTTCCTGATATATGGCGTCGGACATATTATATGGTTAAGAACTACACAGAAAATGAGCGATGAAGCACGCCACCGACACGCAATAGGCTACTATTTCCGGGGGGGGGGGGGGGGGGGGGGGCACTGACGACAATTGACCGAATAAATACAATGTTTACTGAAGCCTTTGTATTTGTACATTAATTAAGGTGAAATTTTTCCATTAAAAACAACGACGTGAACTAACTATAAATAACAGAGATTCGCATCCATATGCCACACTGACATAAATACACATTATATGAAGCATCCCATAGACAGGATAGTACATGCCACTGCCTTTGTTACACCAGTTGTGGAGCACTGGCTGGACGCATTGTGTTCGCTGCTTGTCTAAGGGCGCGGGAAACACGACGAAAACGCTCTGGTGTAAAGGGAGCTTTAGGCGAATGTGGAATCTGGCGACAGTAATTATTTCAAAATCGTAGGTAACCGAAACTCCGTTCACGGGATTTTTGTCTGCGTAACCGATTGTTCGGTTACATGAATTATATTTGCATTCAGAATAAAGTTCTGAGATCTTAATGTTTGTAACTCTTTATTTTATTTTAGAATGGAATGGTTCATTACGTAATTGATTGTTAGTTTCGCGTGAATTTAAATTTACGTAACAGATACGCAAACAGAACGATGGTTCTCGTGAAATATTGTGCACTGTGGAATTTTATACATTTGTTTGCGAAAACCAATTTAACAAACCCCACAGAAAACTGGGTTATGTGTATTCATTTTGCCTTCTTTTTTATTTTTCAAGCCAGTGCATCACGACTGGTATATCAATAACGTTTGTTTTGTTTAACTACACCACTAGAGCACAATGATTTATTTATCATCGGTTATTGGATTTTAAACATTTGGTAATTTTGACATATAGTCTTAGAAAGGAAACCCGCTACATTTTTTTTTTTCATTAGTAGCAAGGGATCTTTTATATGCACCATTCCATAGACAGCATAGTACATACCACGGCCTTTGATATACCAGTCGTGGTACACTGGCTGAGTCGAGAAATATCCCAATGGGGCCCACTGATGGGGATCGATCCCAGACCGACCGCGCATCAAGCAAACGCTTGACAAGAGGGCTACGTCCGGCCTCTTGGTATATCAAAGGCCGTGGTATGTGCTATCGTATCTATGGGGTGGTGCATATAAAAGGTCCCTTGCTACTAATGAAAATATGTAACGGGTTTCCTCTCTAAGACTATATGTAAAAATTACCAAATGTTTGACAACCAATACCCAATGATTAATAAATCAATGTTTTCTAGTGATGTTAAAAAACAAACAAACAAAAACTATAAAAGCATGGGTTCCCCCTCCTCAAGGTCCCTCCTTCCCCCCCCCCCCCCCCCCCCCCCCCCCCCAAATATAAAATCTGGGATACGCCAATAGCCAATGACCAAGTTTTACATCATAAACGTAAAGTATTATTTTTAGGCCCATTAAAAAAAAAAAAAAAAAGGGCAAAGCACTTTCGAGAATGACCACCTTCCAAATCCATGTAAATAATTCTTTGGCCGTTCAAGATGTAAGGTAATGTCCCCCAAACAAACAACCGGTAATGAATACATATACTTAACCTGTCACCGCGGTCTCGAGGAGTGACACAGTAAATCCGTTTTATATCTTTATTTCGAAAACACTGAATGAAAACAAGTATCTCTTCTCCTATTTTCTCATGGAAACTAATAGTTGGTTACGTCCCAGAGTGTTTATCTATCAGCTGATGGTTAACGCATGCTCGTTGTGACTGTTGCCTATATAAAAAGAAAGAAAGAAATGTTTTATTTAACGACGCACTCAACACATTTTATTTACGGTTATATGGCGTCAAACATATGGTTAAGGACCACACAGATATTGAGAGGAAACCCGCTGTCGCCGCTTCATGGGCTACTCTTTCTGATTAGCAGCAAGGGATCTTTTATATGCACCATCCGACAGACAGGGTAGTACATACCACGGCCTTTGGTATACCAGTTGTGGTGCACTGGCTGGAGCGAGAAATAGCCCAATGGGCCCACCAACGGGGATCGATCCCAGATCGACCGCGCATCACGCGAACGCCTCTAAAATTAGCAGATACCCCTTCAAAAATACCTTCCGACATCGGTGTTGTCGCTGTGACGCCCAATATCCGATGTGTATTTTTGTGATGGGATGTAGTTAAACATTCATTCATTCAGTCAGTTAGTCATTCACTCATTCATTCACTCATTCATTCGGTGGTTAAGCAATCGGACATAAGGCTGGTAGGTACAGGGTTCGCAGCCCGGTACCGGCTCCCACCCAGAGCGAGTTTTAACGACGCAATGGTTAGGTGTAAGACCACTATACACCCTCTTCTCTCTCACTAACTACAAACAACTAACTCACTGTCCTGGACAGATAGCCCAGATAGCTGAGGTGTATGCCCAGGACAGCGTGCTTGAACCTTAATTGGATATAAACGCAAAAATAAGTTGAAATGAAGTAAATGAATAAAAAATACCAGTAAGCCCTTTACAAAAATGGTTCAATATATAAACTACTCTCTGTGAATATGTGGAAAATCATGATTGTATCAAGTAAAGCGTCTTCGTTTATTGTGTTTGAAGGAAGGAAGGAAAAGTAAAAGTTTGTTTTATTTAACGACGCCACTAGAGCACATTGATTTTTTTATCTTATCATCGGCTATTGGACGTTTGAAGGAAGGAAGGAAATGTTTTATTTAACGACGCACTCAACACATTTTATTTACGGTTATATGGCGTCAGACATATGGTTGAGGACCACATAGATATAGAGAGACGAAACCCGCTGTCGCCACTTCATGGGCTACTCGTTTCGATTAGCAGCAAGGGATCTTTTATATGCACCATCCCACAGACAGCATAGTACATATCACGGCCTTTGTTACACCAGTTGTGGAGCACTGGTTGGAATGACAAATTGCCCAATAGGGCCACTGACGGGGATCGAACCTAAACCGATCGCGCATCAAGCGAGCGCTTTTACCACTGGGCTATGTCCCGCCCCCATGTTTGAAGGATGACATATCTAACTGTAGTCATGTGTTACTATGGTGACGTATGGAACATCTAAACCACATAGTCTCAATGATCACAAGTTACACAAATATAAGATGTGTACAAATTGTTTATCATAATATATAACTGGTATGTCCCTATCGAAAGTTGAAAGTAGTATATTAGGTGTACTAATTAATTGAATTTAAAAACAGGAAACGTGTTCCAGTGATATAATTTAACAAGAAAAGCTTAATGCGTGTTATTAGATTGTACAAAATATATTCTTTTTGAACTAAAAATATAGAATATCCTATGAACCCTAGCCACAACGGCTGAGACCTAGGATATGACACATGTATATAGTTTAAAATTTGCTGAGGTAAAATAAATATACTTCAGACCTGGAATATCATCATTTATAATTTGCTGATATCAATTAAATAATATACTTCAGATCTAGAATATCACAGTTTAAAATCTGCTGATGCGAAATAAATAATATACTTCAGACCTAAAATATTACAATGTAAAATCTGCTGATGCGAAATAAATAATATACTTCAGACCTAAAATATTACAATGTAAAATCTGCTGATGCGAAATAAATAATATACTTCAGACCTAAAATATTACAATGTAAAATGTGCTGATGCGAAATAAATAATGTACTTCAGACCTAAAATATTACAATGTAAAATGTGCTGATGCGAAATAAATAATGTACTTCAGACCTAAAATATTACAATGTAAAATGTGCTGATGCGAAATAAATAATGTACTTCAGACCTAAAATATTACAATGTAAAATCTGCTGAGGCGAAATAGATAATGTAGTGTACACCTAGAATATCATAGTTTAAAATCTGCTGATTTGAAATAAATAATTATACTTCAGACTTTGAAAATCAAACCGGCTTCGGTGGCGTCGTGGTTAGGCCATCGGTCTACAGGCTGGTAGGTACTGGGTTCGGATCCCAGTCGAGGCATGGGATTTTTGTATCCAGATACCGACTCCAAACTCTGAGTGAGTGCTCCGCACCGACCAGTGATTCATAACTGGTTCAACAAAGGCCATGGTTTGTGCTATCCTGCCTATGGGAAGCGCAAATAAAATATCCCTTGCTGCCTTTCGTAAAAGAGTAGCCTATGTGGCGACAGCGGGTTTCCTCTAAAAAAAAATAGTGTTAGAATGACCATATGTTTGACGTCCAACAGCCGATGATAAGATAAAAAAAAATCAATGTGCTCTAGTGGCGTCGTTAAATAAAACAAACTTTACTTTTTTGGAAAATCAATTTAAAATTTGCTGAAGTGTTATTTAGAAGAAAAAAAATCCCGATCCTTTCCTTAACTCTGCCGATGACATGCCAACTCATCTAAAGGGCTGATGTTTGGTGTTTGACATGATGAAAATCAGCCATGATCTATAACGTCCCATCCTACTCTGTCACCTTGGTGATAGACACGTGTCATTACCCGACCTGTCATACAGAGTTCACTTCCCTTTGTTCTCTCATTCAATAGTAATCAGGTTAATGTCGGCAGAGGGACGGCGGGCGAAGGACGGGGAGGAGGGCGGGGTGGGGTTGAGGGTTAATGAACGAAATTTCGGAGTTCGCAAACGGCCGGAATGGGAAGAAAGAGTTGAATCTCCCCTGAAAGGGCTATATTTATTTTGAATCTATATAGTCCTCGACTAATTACTGTTACTATATTTCATTTTGAATCTATATAGTCCTCGACTAATTACTGTTACTATATTTATTTTGAATCTATATAGTCCTCGACTAATTACTGTTACTATATTTATTTTTAATCTGTATAGTCCTCGACTAATTACTGTTACTATATTTATTTTGAATCTATATAGTCCTCGACTAATTACTGTTACTATATTTCATTTTGAATCCCATGTTTTGTTTATTCTTTGAACGGACCCCCCCCCCCCCCCCGTTTCAAACAATGCCCCACGACTGGTATATCAAATACCATGGTATGTGATGTCCTGTCTGTGGGAAAGTGCATATAAAAGATCACTTTCTACTAGTGGGGGAATGTAACGGGTTTCCTCTTGAGACTAGGTGCTGGAGTTATTCAAATGTTTGATATCCAATAGCCGATGCTTAATTAATAAAAATGCAGTGTGTTTTGGAGGTGTCGTTAAACAAAAACGCAACTCTTGCAATTGCCCACGGCAATCGGCAATGCCGTGGAGATTGCCGTGGTGTTTCTAATTCTCCACGTGTTTTTTGTTGCAGTAGTTATTTTCTTAATTACAGGAATTAAAAACAAAAACGTTAACCTTTTTCTTTTGTTCTTAACTTATTTTCGTGCTTATGTCCACTTAAGGTTCAAGCAGGTTGTCCTGGGCACACCTCGGCAATCTGGGCTGTCTATCCAGGACAGTGGGTTAGTGGTTAGTGAGAGAGAAGGCGGTGTAGTGGTCTTACATCTACCCATTGAGTCGTTAAAACTCGCTCTGGTGTGGGAGCCGGTACCGGGCTACGAACCCTGTACGTACCAGCCTTATTTATGTCCAATGGCTTAACCATGACACCACAGAAGCTTCATTTTCATTTCAACTTATTTTCGTGCTTATATCCAATAAAGGTTCAAGAACGCTGCCCTGGGCACACACCTCAGCTATCTGGGATGTCTGTCAAGGACAGTGAACTAGTTGTTAGTTGGTTAGTGGTTAGTGAGAGAGAAGAGGGTGTAGTGGCCTTACACCTACCCAATGAGCCCTTAAGAACTTGCTCTGGGTTGGAGCCGGTACCTGGCTACAAACCCTGTACCTACCAGCCTGTAGTCCAATGACTTAACCACTGCGTCACCGAGGCTTAACTTGTTTACACCACTCATCCAGGGGGCGATACGTAGCCCAGTGGTACAACGCTCGCTTGATGCGCGGTCGGTTTGGGATCGATACTCGTCGGTCTATTTATCGCTCCAGCCAGTGCACCACAACTGGTACATCAAAGGCCGTGGTATGTACTATCCTGTATATGGCGATGGTGCATATAAAAGATCCCTTGCTGCTAATCGAAAAGAGTAGCCCGTGAAGTGGCGACAGCGGGTTTCCTCACTCAATATCTCTGTGGTCCTTAACCGTATGTCCGACGCCATATAACCGTAAATAAAAGTTGTGAGTGCGTTGTTAAATAAAGTATTTCCTTCCTTCCCACTCCCCTCAGTTAGTGTAAGTTAAGCATGACCCTGCAAAGCGCCGATATTGGCGGGTATTGAAGTGTATTTCGGTCTGGACTTCCAATGCCCCGATCACAATAATTTGTGAAGACGTCTACATAAGTCTTGAACGGCGTTTGTCATATCGCCGCGACCTCTGGATACGCCATCAGTCTTTGTCTGTCACTCTTTCGTTTTTTCTTTGTCATCTTGTTGGAATTACCTTTCGTCGAAGTAATCAGGTTAATGGTGTAATTCTGTAAAACGTCGCCGGCCGAGTGCGACCTTGAAATAATTTATGCAATTAAGCACTTCAGCGTACTGAACAGTTATGTCAACCGAAGCAAGACCGTCCCGGTTCTACTAGGTGCGTTGTGTTAAATGAAGCGAGACCGGGCCTTGTGGTGCAGAGCATAGGCTTGTGAGAAAGAAAGAAATGTTTTATTTAACGACGCACTCAACACATTTTGTTTACGGTTATATGGTGTCAGACATATGGTTAAGGACCACACAGCTTTTTTTAGAGGAAACCCGCTGTCACCACTACATAGGTTACTCTTTCCGATTAGCAGCAAGGGATCTTTTATTTGCGCTTTCCACAGGCAGGATAGCACAAACCATGGCCTTTGTTGAACCAGTTATGGATCACTGGTCGATGCAAGTGGTTTACACCTACCCATTGAGCCTTGCGGAGCACTCACTCAGGGTTTGGAGTTGGTATCTGGATTAAAATCCCATGCCTCGACTGGGATCCGAACCCAGTACCTACTAGCATGTAGACCGATAGCCTAACCACGACGCCACCGAGGCCGGTAGGCTTGTAAGAGTTAAACTCTTATTCGGGTTCGGGTATACTATTTCCATGCTCATGTGCCATTAGAGCTTCAAGCATGTCTGTCCCGGGGCCGAGCTCTGGATAGCCAGAAGTCTGCTCCGGGGCAGAAATTATAGGGACAATTTTGAATATTTACTCTGAATATAAAAATAGGGGACTTTAATATAATAAATTTTTGTTGGTGTAGTCCTAAACAAAATACTTATATTAAAATATAATATAAAACAACCGCATTATTATTTTAGACACCAATTTTTGAACGGGCTGTCTAAACCAAAATCAAGAAATTAAATGTATATCTTTAGCCCTGAGTGGAGGGGAGAAGGAGGCAGGTTGGAGGTTAGGTCAAAGCCACAGGAGGCTCTGTATATTTAGCCCTGAGTGGAGGGGAGAAGGAGGCAGGTTGGAGGTTAGGCCAAAGCCACAGGAGGCTCTGTATATTTAGCCCTGAGTGGAGGGGAGAAGGAGGCAGGTTGGAGGTTAGGCCAAAGCCACAGGAGGCTCTGTATTTAGTGGGTTGTTAAACTCTTATTTTGTTTAACAACACCACTAAAGCTTATTATTGATTGGAAATATTTCGGCATATTACCCCCCACCCCCCCCCCCCCATAAAGAGAGAACTTCACCTTAACCCAAAACGTAACCCTAAAACTAACCCTAATCCTAACCCTAACCCTAAAACTAACCATAACCTTAACAATAGGTGGGTAACGGTCGGATGTTTTATTGATTTATTAACGATCGGCTATAATTGGTTGTTATTATTTTTAGTTAGGGTTAGGGGTTAGGGTTAGCATTAGGGGTTAGGGATAGGGTGAGGGTTAGGGTTAGGGTTAAGGGAGGGGGGGGGGGGGGGGCCGGACGGATATTTTTCCAATTTTCATTCGTAGACTTCAGAGAAAACCCGTAAAATTGTATTAATGGATCAATGGATCTTGTATATGCGTTTTCCCACAGGACAGCACATATCACAGCATTTGATATACCAGCTGTGGTGCACTGATTGGAACGGGGTAAAAACCCAGTCGACGCACTCAACACATTTTATTTACGGTTATATGGCGTCGGACATAATATGGTTACGGACCACACAGATATCGAGAGAGGAAATCCACTGTCGCCACTTCACATACTTTTAGAGTAGCAGCAAGGGTCTTTTATGTGCACCATCCAACAGACAAGATAGTACATACCACGACCTTTGTTACACCAGTTTTGGAACATTGGCCGGAACAACAAATAGCCCAATAGGCCCACCGACGGCAATGGATCCTAGATCCTAGATCTATTGCGCATCAGGCGAGCGCTGTACTGCTGAGCTACGTCCCGCCCCTCAGTCAGAGAATGTGTCCACCGAGGTGGTTCGATCTTCCGACCACAGCACACCAGGCAAGCGCTCTACCGACTGAGCCAGATCCCGCCCTGCTGGTTCAATAAATAGAGGTTTTTCGGTATTGTCAGTATCATATATTAGGAATAAAAATTGTATTATGCGCGCCTCTGGCGAGCATAATACCTTATTTTTATTTCTAATATACGATACTGACGACACCGAAACACACGAGGATAATAATCTCTTTATCATATAATCTCAAGCTTAATACAACGTGTTTTTGTAAACTGTACACGCAACTTTAATTCCAGCCCGCCATTACTAGATATTCAAATGACGTAAGAATATATGGCGCGGTGTCTTTTTGAATGGAAATGACTCGAATGACGTCATTTTGAATATCTTTACATAAAAATAAACTAGTGCTTAACATTTTTTTGGTCTGTTTTCTGAACGTTGGGCAGCTTTATATCTAAAATTGCTATTGAAATGTTTTTGTTTGATGACTATAAATGCATACGTCAATTATGAAGTGTCACCCGAGTACTTTTGCTTAAATGTCAATAAACCTAGTGCCGTGACCTGGATTAATTTACATCTAATTTGCAAAGATATAAAATTCTGAAAGTACATGTATGTGATCTGAAACATATCACATACTTTGATTGCATTAGAAATGTAAGATATTATGTGATAAATAAAAATATTCTGAGATTTAACCTATGTCTACATATTGTATTAGATTGTCAGATTTGACTTATATTCAGGGTTTTAGCTGTCTTTAGCGAAATCGTTGAATTAAAGTTGAATTCGGATATATCACTACAAAGTGTATACCTCCAAATCAAACCCCATAGACGGCAATATTAACATATGTGGCTAAAACTCTTACCTGCAGCGTATCAATCGACATGTACAACACAGATATATAAAAAAACTACCACCTCTCACCCTTGAAGTACAAAATAAATTAAATTGGGGGTTAAGCTACTAATTTCAGAGATAACGGGTAGTGTGTATGACTACCCTAGTTCCACACTAAATTTTAGTACTTTTTTTAACAGGTACCCCATACATTGTTCAAGCACAACACTACTTGACACAGTGGTACTAGATAAAATAAAATTACATAATTATGTTTTTATCCAGATAAAACTAATTTTTCTTTAACAACAAACACACATTTATCACAAATGACAGGACTTATGGTATTAACTGCTCTATCAAAAGTTCGGTGCACCTCGAACTTTGACTCAGCTGAAAGTTATTTGGTTTAGTTTTACCTACATGCATCCGTGAATAATATATATGTGTTTTATAGATATGCGTCCTTTACCCATGAACGTCAGACTGGGGGTTAATAGGTTCTGTTCACATGCGTTGTGAAGTTCTCTGACAAAATATAAACTCGACTGGAAGATCCGGGTGACATTTCTATAACCAAAGTTTTGCTTAATAATTATCATATCTTGTTACATGTTGTAAATCAGGTCCGTAGGAACGAAATATGGTGTGTGTGTGTGTGTGTGTGTGAGAGAGAGAGAGAGAGAGAGAGAGAGAGAGAGAGAGAGAGAGAGAGAGAGAGAGAGAGAGAGAGAGAGAGAGAGAGGAGGCAGTCTCCAGTGCAGGGGGCACAAGCCATGGTTTTTACTTTTATTTATATAGAGTAAGATAATAAAAGACGTATATTTTCGTTCCAGACCACCACCCCTCTCCCACCCCGTTTGTACGTCCTGAAAAAAAAACCCCGACTTCTTTTGTTCGTTCATGTAAATACGCCATACAGGAAATGGAGACGTAAAACTACATATTAATATGACCACACACACATACACTCGCACGCACGCACAGACACACACACACGCACACACACACACACAAACCAAATCTAAAACTAAAACAAAAACAGACCTCTTCCACCTCCAAAAATAGATGGGTTTTTTGTACATGCGTATTAACCTTAGTTTGCACTCGGTTTACAATCGTCTGGTTGATCTCACGCGCAATAAAGAGAACAGTCAAAAGTGCAGCCTACTTAACAAGCTTACCCGCTACACGAAGATTGATTGACTCTATACGATCTCTCGCCATAATTCTGTTGCTGGCAATAATGATTATTAACCAGACAACTACTGCTTCAGGTCAAAACGAGACAACGTGGTTGGGGTGGTGGTGAGAAGCCTCTCTCTCTCTCTCTCTCTCTCTCTCTCTCTCTCTCTCTCTCTCTCTCTCTCTCTCTCTATATATATATATATATATCCATCAGTGCGTCTGTATTTCTCTTCCTCTCTCTTCTCTCTCTCTCGTATTCTTCTCTCTTCTCTCTCTCTCCGCCCCACCTCTCTCTCTCTCTCATTCTTCTCTTCTCTCTCTCTCTCTCTCTCTCTCTCTCTCTCTCTCTCTCTCTCTCTCTCTCTCTCTCTCTCTCACACACACACACGCGCCACTAGAACACATTGATATATTAATTAATCATCGCCTATTGGATGGCACACATTTGGTAATTAGTCTTAGAGAGGAAACCCGACACATTTTCCATTAGTAGCAATGGATCTTTTATATGCACCATCCCACTGACAGGATAGCACATACCACGGCCTTTAATATACCAGTCGTGGTGCCTTGGCTGGAACGAGAAATAGCCCAAATGTCCTACCGACAGGGATCGATCCTAGACTGACCGCGCATCAATCGAGCGCATTACCACTGGGACACGTCCCGCCCCTGCCTCTCTTCAAACCTGTAGCCTGTCTTGTCTTTCTTTTCAGATTGTCCCATTATCTGACTTTCTGCCTCTTGTCTCTCTGTACCCAGTGGTAAAGCGTTCGCTTGATGCGCGGTCGGTCTGGGATCGATCCCCGACGGTGGGCCTAATGGGCTATTTTTCGCTCCAGCCAGTGCACCACGACTGATATATCAAAGGCCACGGTATGTGCTATCCTGTCTGTGGGATGATGCATATAAAAGATCCCTTGCTGCTAATCGAAAAGAGTAGCCCATGAAGTGGCGACAGCGGGTTTCCTCTCTCAATATATGCGTCGTCCTTAACCACATGTCCGACGTCATATATCCGTAAATAAAATGTGGTGAGTGCGTCGTTAAATAAAACATTTCCTTCTTCTTGTCTCTCTGTTTATCTCTCTCTATGTCAGTCTGTCTGTCTGTCTGTCTGTCTGTCTGTCTCCCTCGTTTTTATTTAATGTTCAACCACTTGATTAGAATATGATCAATAATTTTGTTGGCCTGATGTGTACATGCACGCTTTGCCAGAGCCCGCAGCTGAAATAAAAAAAGAGGAAAAAAACGTTAATCACCACCTGTTTATGACTTCCCATATCTCGCTGGCATTTACGAAACTCATTTGATCGATTTCAAAATTGATGGTGTGAGACCTTGTAGATAAATCTGTACAAGAGAAGACGAGGAGGCGCTAACGAAATTAGTATAATTATATCTGGCAGGCCTGCAGAAACATTATGGCGGGTTTCTGGTATTATATGTCGTCTGCTTTTATAAGATTCACTTTTAATTTTACCCAAACTTGCACGTTATAAAGCTTAATTGTAACAAATACCTCCGCCCCCTCCCGACCCCCGACACACCCCCAGAAAACAAAAAGAAAAACAACCCAGAAAACAGAACAAAGGCCAGCAAAGCAAAACAAGAACTAAAACAAAAAACAAAGCAAAACAAAAAACACCACCAAAAAACCCAAAACAAAACAAAATCCAACAACATAATTTTAAGAAGAGGTATCATTATGGTATAACAACCAAAAATATGTATTCCTTTTTTTTTTTGGTGAAATATAAAGATTATACAGTCAAACCTGTACTAGCGGCAACCTGTAATAAGCGGTCACCTGCTTTAAGCGGCCACTATTTTCCCCTCCCAAACGATTTTTGACGTAAACGCACCGGTAATAAGCAGTCATCTGCCTAACGCGGCATGCGGCCACCTAAATCAGATCCCAAATCGCTAAAATACTTGTATTATTGCGGCCACAGTAAATGTTTACTATTATTGTAACAGGAGGTGTAAAGTATTAATCCTAATACCTTACCTTACACCATCTTGTTAGATCAACCCAAGTTTGTATAATATTAATTGCCGACTAAGAATAAAACAAGTCAACAAGATAATCTAAACTCAATCATTTGTTTATAAAATAAAGTCATTCTTTTAAAATGGTAAACCAAAATAAACTACACTAACGTGAAAATAAAAGGAATATTTTGACAACAGCGACAAGGTGCAGAAAATAACCGATCTTCACACCTTTAGGAATACTAGTACCCATTCAGTCCCGACATCTCTACTGTGAATCAAATAAAAAAAAGTATAACCGGAATGCATCTAATTGCCTGTTGGGTAGGCTAAGCTTGACATTTGTAGATTCACTTCCTATATAACAATACACTGCATGAAGTAGGAATTAAATAATTAATTGGAAAAAGAAAAGAAACGTATTGAGAACTGTTAAAGGAAACATGTCACGTGACCTATATTTGGCACCAACCATGTACAATTAATTATAAATTGAATCACCTGAAAAAGAAAAGAAAAACCCCCAGATACGAGCTCTTAGCGGAAATTGCAGATCTTTAATGAGCAGGGCAATCACGAGGTCCGTAACGTCAGAGACGCGTCGCTTGATCTGAAGCCTTACACTTAAAAGCATTAGTCCGTACCACTCATAAAGAATCTAAGACTTGCACAGCTTACCAAAACAATGAGTGTTCGTTCGCAAAACGTTTTGCCGTATTAATTTGAGCTGTTAGTAAATGAAGAAAGACACACATTTACTTAAACAGTGATACTGAAGAAAAAACGGATAGCGAGTCGGAGGGTGGAGAAACCGATGGTGCCAGACCAGACCGGTCGACCAATTTACAGCCCGGAGCCCGAAAGTAGCCCGGAGACAAAACCAAAACCCGGATACTGATGCCGAGGTGTATACTGTTCATATTTAGCATAAAGATACACCTCGGTATGATGTTTTTTTTGTGTGTTTTTTTTAGAAAATATCGCATTTTTCATGTTCTGGCTGTACATAATGAAATCTGTATGCACAGTGTAAACAAACGCTCTAATTTACAAGGCGCTTCACTTTCATTAACCCGACTTGTAAAACAACATAAATGACTTGAGAGTATAATCAACTTTTTAACTAAATATATTTCAATTTGCATCAATAGAACGAGATGGGGTTATAGTATTTTTCTCTCTTAAACAAAAAAACCAGCATATTTCTAGGCCTATAGAGGGTTCTCGGCTTGGAGCTAAAAATAGCAATATTACCCATGATTCTGCGCGGTCGGCCATGTTGATAGGCAGGTTCCAATGTAAAGCACACGTAAGACGTTATTGTTTTGAGCTTAGAATATAGTGATATCAGTTATTTCTTTATTAACAAAACATTTTGACCACTAGGAGATCGATAAAATGCAGAACTATATTGAGACACTGGATGACCAATCGAGATCTCGATACAATGACAAAATAGAGTGTATAGGAAAGCAAGATCCATACCAAATCAGCAAAGATAAATGGCTTCATGATCGTAATTTGTATCCCGCACTGACATATCCCGATCTTGTTAATTATTTAATATTTCACCCAGGCCCCTTTTGTACTTTAAAAGACTTCCAGAACTACAAGAGTTTGGACGCCTACGACCGGTTTGTGTGTGGTTGGGTTAGGGACGTTGCTGTTTACATATAATGTGGATACGGCCAGTCTCAAGATTATCAGAGCCAAGGTTTTGCATTCCCAAAGTCTTAACGACCCCCTTCTTCATCCCTGGATCATCTTTAATGCTGAAGGCAAAGTACTTTGTGCACATTGTAACTGTAAGGCAGGACTAGGGGAATCATGCTCACATGTTGCATCAGTTTTATTTCACATTGAGGCATCGGTGCGGTTGAGAGAAACCACTACTGTCACGCAGGAACCTGAATACTGGATGTTGCCTTCATCGCGTACCAAAGTTGATTATGCCCCATTGAAAAATATAACTGAGATCGAAGGCACAAAAATGTTTCTATGAGGTTCGGTGGTATGCTCACCCATAAACTTTTGAAAACTAGATGTCCCGCAATCTACAAGTAAAACTCATCTCTACCTTAAGATTTACTACCAATAATATAAGGGTGCGTTAGAGTAAAAACGACCACTCACGATACCCAAGTGATTATTTTCTTTTCTTTGGTACTACGTAATTCGTCAGTTTTGTAATTTTAGATGAGAAAGTCTACTTAATCAAGGGTTTTACAGCATTGTTTACAGTAATGAAACAGGGCTGCTGATAATGTTCATTAACATTGTACTATAGTTGCGACAGGTTACACCACAATACCCTGTGATCTTAAAAAACTCGCAAGTATTTTGTACGTATGTCTAGACAGTGGTAATCACTTACCTGGTCGATACCCTGCAATATACACCTGCCAATCAGGAATCATGTGCAGGCCACAGAAAGAAAGGACCAATTAACTAAAACAACACTCCGATTCTCAAGTCAGCCCGTGGATGAAACATAATAGCTATTTCGACACCGACAGTAGTGGTTTATTTTTTATTGAACTTCGTGTTACTTTGGGGCTTCGGGCGATGAGGAACGATTTTGTTACGTACTCCGCCCGAAGATTAAAAACATTATTTAAATTTAAAAAAAAATTCTACACGTTTTTTGTAAAACATATTTAAATACATCGTACTGAGATGTATCCTCATGCCAAATCCCATGTTTGTATATGCCATATTTAATTACTTATTGACGTTTCCTTCTTCGGACGGTGAATACAGATTTTGTTTTAACATATATAAATACATCATCCTGAGGTGTATCTTTGTGCCAAATATGTACAATGTACACCTCGGCATTCGCAACCGAGTACTGTATTTGTCTCCGGGTAACGTTCGGGCTCCGGGCTGTAAATAGGCTGACACCAAAGTACTATGCGGTGTTGGTGTCGAATCTTTTGTTTTGCGATAAAATACACGCGTCTTTCTTCGGATACAATCCTTTAGAAAACCGTAAAAAAACCAATCCCGATCGTTTAAACTGTTTATTTTTACACCCAAAGTCCGCGCAGTACGGCACTGTTGGACTGCAACTGGCAACTCATTTTGCGTGCCCCTATCCACTAAGGTTCAGGCACGCCCACCCCGGATTCAGCCTCTGACTTCGCCAGTGACCGACTCCGGGGCGGGGGGGGGGGGGGGGGGGGGGAGTGTGTGAGAGAGATGAAGGTGACAATTTTTAATAGTGTGGTAGGACTACTTAAAAATGGAGCCAAAATTAAAAATAATTTGGAGTCTATCATTACATATGTTTATTTATTATATTAATATAAAAGCACCATAATTAGAATTAAACCTATAACATTCTATTATTTTATAATATAGTTAGTAGGTGCATAATTATAATTAAATTTTCAATCGGGCAGTTCAAAAATAATATATACTATACTTATATATTTAGTAATAATATTTATACATATATATATATTATATATATATATATATATATATATATATATATATATATATATTTTAAAATTTTATTATTTAACTTTTAGCCCTAGAGGAAAAAGGATTCGCAAAGGGGGGAACCCAGCGTCACCGAGCAGTCCGGCGCTCCAACAGGCGGGGGCCCAATAAGGTAAATCCGGATTTCCATGGGGGGGGGCGTTCCGGGGGGAGGGCCTCCTAGCAGGCATCCCTACCGGACCAAACCGCCAACGCCCTATCGCACCCAAATATGCACCCTACCACGGCGTCCCCCCCCCCCCCCCCCCCCCCCCCCCCCCCAGGTTATCCATAGAACACAGATGGGCCGTATTTAGATGAGATGAGTGGTGTGAGTATAATGATATATGAGAATAAACCCGCGAGCCGCCGTCTGGTGTGGTTGTGAAACGTATAAGATGTCGTTGTTGTTGATGATTGA
This sequence comes from Gigantopelta aegis, assembly GCF_016097555.1. NCBI lineage: Eukaryota > Metazoa > Mollusca > Gastropoda > Neomphalida > Peltospiridae > Gigantopelta > Gigantopelta aegis. Next base: position 26,365,997 of record NC_054699.1, on the reverse strand, counting down.
CAAGTGGATTGATCCAGTTCTTGGAGTGAGGTGCCCTCGCCGTTCTCCTCAAGCATTCGTGAGCTCTACACCCCGAGGGGTGCGCCACCTAAACGGATGACAAATGTCATTGCTATATAATCCTCGGTGTCACCCAAGTAACCACTTATTCGTTAAGTGGGTGGCTCCGAGTACCGGTCAGGTTTTTTTATTTGTATATATACAATTGACCGATCAAATTAATACCGTTTAAAACCTGTTTGATAATTAAAAAGAACGGGTACATGTAAATTAAAATAATAATATTTTAAAATGCTAAGAGGAAAGATTTAACAATAATAACTAAATTTATTATAACAATTACTTAAAAATATAATAACTATACCATACTTAATTAAAAACTAAAACACATTCACACACAGCCATATATTCCGCCCGTGAAGGGCGGCACAGACACTGCCAGGTGTCCGCGCCGCCAAATCAAGGCGGAAAAACATCATTCACGCAACCACTCTCACACTAGGTTCACATTACACTTTTTGGCCAGCTATAAGCGCGGACCAAATAAAAAACATTTATAACGGGACCGGGTTCTAATTGGTCAGAACCCGGGCCCAGAAAGCCAATCGCCCCAGCACCCAATAATTAATCATTCCAGTAAAGATAACAGTAAAGAGTAGACGTGCTAACTGAGATCGAAGGCACAAAAATGTTTCTATGAGGTTCGGTGGTATGCTCACCCATAAACTTTTGAAAACTAGATGTCCCGCAATCTACAAGTAAAACTCATCTCTACCTTAAGATTTACTACCAATAATATTTTGTATTCAGAATTATTGGGGGAGGGGGGGGGGGGGGGGCAGGGTAGAGCTCCTTCAGCTAACCCCCTCCACCGCCGTGCCTGTGAATTACGTGCCCACAATTTTTTTTTTACATCCTAATAATTTCACGTATTATACACAATGTAATAGTTTGCCGTCTAATGACTAGCGCCGGAGGCTTTTAAGATTTAATTTCAATCAGACGGTCCGTCGTTTAGACCACGTCATCCTCAGACTGCACGTCTGACTGGTGCTCGAAGCGTAATGACTATTGCCAGACTGTGATCAAATAACGCCCGTAGATGTGATATATTCTATTACCAGTCTATTGCATAATAACCATTATGACAGGAAGGAAGAAAGGAAGGAAGGAATGCTTTATCTAACGACGCACTCGGCACATTTTAATAACGGTTATTTGACTTCGGACTTACCGGCCTCGGTGGCGTCGTGGCAGGTCATCGGTCTACAGGCTGGTAGGTACTGAGTTCGGATCCCAGTCGAGGCATGGGATTTTTAATCCAGATACCGACTCCAAACCCTGAGTGAGTGCTTCGCAAGGCTCAATGGGTAGGTGTAAACCACTTGCACCGACCAGTGATCCATAACTGGTTCAACAAAGGCCATGGTTTGTGCTATCCTGCCTGTGGGAAGCGCGAATAAAAGATCCCTTGCTGCTAATCGGAAGAGTAGCCCATGTAGTGGCGACAGCGGGTTTCCTCTCAAAATCTGTGTGGTCCTTAACCATATATCTGACGCCATATAACCGTAAATAAAATGTGTTGAGTGCGTCGTTAAATAAAACATTTATATATATATATTTTTTTGACGTCGGACTTGTGGTTAAGGACCACGCAGATAACGTGGGAGTGAATCCCGCTGCCGCCACGCACACCAACTACAGGATAGTACATACCACGGTCTTTGTTACACCAGCTTTGGAGCACTGGCTGGAATGAGAAATATCCCAAATGGGCCCTACCGATGAGGATCGATCGTAGACCGGTAGCACACTAGGAGAACGCGTTACCACTGGGTTACGTACCGCACCCCTCCCCAACATTACTACAGATTCGCCAACACGGCTGGACATATCACTGTTTTGTGTCTGAGTGGGATTTAGTTCAGTGGGTAGGGCCCTCGCCTGATTTGCCTTGGTCGTAATATTTAAACCCATCGGTGAACCCATTCTCTGATTGTATTTTTTCTTCTTCTCACGTCCCAACCAGTGCCCCAAAAGTTTTTATGTTTAACGACACCACTAGAGCACATTAATTTATTAATCATCGGCTATCCGATGTCAAACATTTGGCAATGTTGACATGTAGTCTTAGAGAGAAAATCCGCTATATTTGTTTCATTAGTAGCAAGAGATCTTTTATATCAACCATCCCAGAGACATGATAACACATACCACGGCATTTGATGCACCAGTTAATATCTCAGTCATGGTGTACTGGCTGGAACGAGAAATATCGCAATGGTCCCACCGACGGGGATCGATCCCAGACCGACTGCGCATCAAGCGAGTGCTTTACCACTGGACTACGTCCCGCCTCCATCCAGTGTCCCACGACTGACATATCAAAGACCCTAGCATGTGGTGTTCTGTTCTTGTGAAAGTGCACATAAAAGATTCCTTGCTGCTAATAGGACTGTCCTCCAAGAATTATCACGTGATTAATATTAAATCAATATAGTGGTGTCGTCAAACAAAACAATCTAATTTTTTAAACTGTCTTGTCTAACTTTGTGAAAATGAGGCCAATGTTGGTTTAACGACACCTCAGGACGTGTTTTAATCAGTATATTTGTTAATCTGTCTGTTTATATGAATGAATGAATGAATGAATGAACGAATAAACAACAACAACAACAACAAGAAAAAACCCATAACAAAATAAAATAAAAACAACCAAATGAAAAAAATAAAAATAAAAACCCAACAAAACAAAACAGAAAACTACCCCCACCAATACACACACAGAAAAGTAAATAAATTAATAAATACCCTCCCCCTAAAAAATAAACAAAAACTCAAATCAGATACAAAAAATAAAATAAAACCCCTCAAAACAACCCAACAACAAAAGAGCAACAGACATGAAATACGTTTTTCAGATATACATTAAAGTCAAATGAAATACGAAACAAAATTAATGTTTGAAGCCCCTACACCTACATCACCTCCCCACCCCCCCACCCCACCCCCCGTAAATGTTTAAAAAAAAAAAAACATTAGCAAAAATACCCTTTTTTCTAATAGCAGTAACTACCACAGACGTTCAATTTTTTCACTGCTCTCGTTTTGCCAGCTATAATAAACCTCTCGTTATTTCATTAATACTACCGAATTAACTAGTGAAATTAATTAGAGCAAATTAAATCTCTCCCTGTGTTGTATACTAGCGAGTACTGTAGCGTGTTCTCTCCCCGCCATTATCACAACCACTTGCTTCCGCGATGCAGTGACAGCCAATAAGAGGCGTCGACCCAATCACGTGCCACAGGTGAACACATATTCTCGGTCGTCGATCTATATTTAGCCGTCAGGTATTTATGACAGAACTCAAGATGTCGCCAGGTCGTACGGTTGTCTGCAGTAATGGCTGAACGACTTCTGTCGTGGACTCTGTTTACCGGATCTGCTCTCGTTCTGTGAATCCGCATAACGATAACCGAACGTTCGTTAGAGGTAGGTGATCGTTGGTTTTTATTTTATAACTCTATCAAAAGACGCCGACAGGACAGGTAACAACGCTAATGTCAGATGTGTCTTTAGTCGACTGCTCTGTTGTGATATCGTTGAACGGTGAAAAAAACGGGGAAGAAAAACAGATATGCGGTAAAATCGTAGTGAGATTCTTCTGTTGTTAAAGCGGAGCTGTTTAAAATTCACGTTGTGCTTACTGTTGCTGGATTCATTTCTAGTGTAGTTGTGTATAAGTTTATAATTTATTTAAAACCAAGCAGTGAATCATGAGTTTTTTCGGTTGGAAGAAGAAACTGCCGATTAGCGAAGAGGACCCGTCGTACAAGGTCCGGTATTTGGGAAATGTTCAGACAGCGATGATGAAAGGCGACGGCTGCGTCGACAAACCCGTGGGGATTATCTGGAACAACTACATGCGCAGCGCCCATCCCGGCCTCGACATGAGGCTCGTCATCACCGGGTCCGGCCTTCAGGCCCACACCAAGGAGCAGGGCCTCACCGAGTACCGATCTCACCGCGTCTCGTACTGCATCGCGCACCCGAAGTACCCGCGGGTGTTCGTCTGGGTGTACCGCCACCAGGGCAAGAAGATGAAGATGGAACTAAGATGCCACGCGGTTCTGTGCAAAACGGAGGCCAAGGCCAAAGCTATGGTGTTACAACTTCAGGAAAAGCTGTCTTTCGCTCTGAAGGAGTTCCAGAGGGAGAAGTTACGCAAACAGAACTCCAGGTTCATCCTGCTACGCACGAACTCGCTCCCGAGGACCGGGTCCGTCCTGCCCATGAGGAAAGTGATGCTGAGCACGGCGAACAACTTCAAGCCGGCGTCCAACAAGTCGAACTCTGCTCCTAAACTAGGAGCCATCTCCGAGGACGAGGAGCACAGCTTCGAGGACTGCTCCTTCGACGAGAATTTCTTGGAGTCTGATTTCGATGATATCGAGGAGGAGATAGACGAAAACGAGAACTTGGAGAGCGCCAGTGAAATGATTGAGGCGCTAACGCTTCACGGACAGAGTTCTGTCCCCACCGGGACGGCGGATTCTTTACTTATTGACGTGGAGATAGGGAACGACATCGCCGAGCTCAGACAGGACTGTGATGTGCAATACTGTCTGAGTCACACGGACTCGGACGAGGAGAGCGCCGAGTCCGGATTTCACGACCAGGACCCCAGGGACGGAGGGATGTGTTCCGGGGGTGTGGGGGAGAAACCGGACGAGGATGAAGTGAGCGTGTGCGAGCTGCCCACTCCGGATGTGCAGAGTGCCCACGAGGACGAGATTACCAGCTTCTAGACGCAGGTTTGTCAGGTTTTTTTATTTTATTTTGTAATATACAGTAAATTGAAGTTAAGACCATGTGCAGTGCTTTTAAAATTTTAAATTCCAGGCTCAAAGTCTTAAGGCGAGGTCACAGGATACGAGTGCCTCATACGAGAATAGCCAATAGACAAACATTATGATGTCATCGTTTGCTGTGCAATCGGTTATTCTCGTACGAAACACTCGTACCGTGTGGCGCCGGCTTTAGTAACGTCCCAGTCTTTTAACTGCATACGATTTGCTTCGGCATTGAGCATAGTTATCAAGTAATGTATAATACATGTATGTCTAGCTACTGCTCGCGTATATATATATATATATTTTTTTAACTGTCAAATCTTAAAGATTACTGCCGGTTGCTGCTAAAGTGATCATGTTTGACAAACCCAAATGTGTTTCTAGCATTTGCTTCTTTTTAAAAAATAATAATAAAAAGAAGATTCCAGTCTACAATTTAAACGTTTATGAGCGCGGGGTCAGGGGACTAATTTACAAAGCTCGCTTAAACTGTTTAGCAAACATCGCACCATCTTTACAAGTCTTTTTCCATTGTTTCGCTAGACAGTAAACTTACGAAATTTCTCTGAGTTAGGACTCCTGGACGAACGTAAAGAAAGAAACGTCGGTTGCCTTATGGCAGGAGTTCATTTTAAGGAGCCTTGTGATACTTTAAACGTTTTGTTTAATATTGTTAGTACCGTACAGTTACTGATAAGATATCATTGTTGTTTTCTTCACAAGTCATGTGTAGTGTAGCATATAGCAGTCTCCCGAGAACTGAAAATCTGCGTGACCCATTTATCAAGTTTTTTCTAGCTTACATCCATTGGATTCCAATAGCCGATGATTAATAAATCAATGTGCTCTAGTTGTTTCGTTAAACGAAGCAAACTTCAACAGTTCTTTCTGCAGTGTTCGATAAATGTCATGGGGAAATCACTAGCCCTTACAGAAGCTTTGGCTAGTGCCCTATGTATTGTAGTAATACACTTGATATTTTCCGCTAGGCCAGACCAAAAATGCACTAGCCGGGACCGGGGGCTAGTGGATGTTTCGAATCCTGCTTTCTGATCTACCGAATGTTTCGCTAAAACGTAACTAAGATAATTTAACTTTTAACTGTAGGTATTTATCTAAGTTCAGGGGGCGAAACATAGCCCAGTGGTAAAGCGGTCGCTTGATGCGCTTTGGGTTTGGGATCGATCCACGTCGGTGGGCCCATTTGGGCCATTTCTCATTACAGCCAGTACACCACGACTGGTATATCAAAGGCCGTAGTATGTGCTATCCTGTCTGTGGGATGGTGCATATAAAAGATTCCTTGCTACTAATGAAACACAAAATGTAGCGGGTTTCCTCTCTAAGACTACGTGTCAAAATTACCATACGTTTGACATCCAATAGCCGATGCCTAATAAGTCAATGTTCTCCAGTGGTGTCGTTAAACAGAACAAATCTTAACTTTTATCTAAGTTCAGATACAACATACAGGTCAGTGAAACTGTTTTGCTGAAATTTATAGTCATAATACACAACTCAAAAATATCAATTAATAATACAGTCATTAAAAACATACAGGACTCAGCATATTGCCCAACAGTTTACTTGGCTAAATGTTATCACACTTGTTTACCCCTATTAAACAAACAGAGCTGTAACGGATTTTTATTTAACATCTATATAATGTATACGTACGTGGCAAAATGGTTTTAGTTTAATATTTACGCACTTCAGTGGCCAACAACAACAGCCATTCATTTTTATAACGTGTTTACTGCCCGTAAAAGTACAAATGTATGATAACATTGCCATTAAAACTGTGACCCACTATTTGGCGTGAAGAAAGAAAGAAGTGTTTTATTTAACGACGCACCACTCAACACATTTTATTTACGGTTATATGGCGTCAGACATATGGTTAAGGACCACACAGATTTTGATAGGAAACCCGCTGTCGCCACTTCATGGGCTACTCTTTCCGATTAGCAGCAAGGGATCTTTTATTTGCGCTTCCCACAGGCAGAATAGCACAAACCATGGCCTTTGTTGAACCAGTTATGGATCACTGGTCGGTACAAGTGGTTTACACCTACCCACTGAGCCTTGCGGAGCACTCACTCAGGGTTTGGAGTCGGTATCTGGATTAAAAATCCCATGCCTCGACTGGGATCCGAACCCAGTACCTACCAGCCTGTTGACCGATGGCCTAACCACGACGCCACCGAGGCCGGTTTGGCGTGAAGAATAAAATTCAACGAAATGGTAATTGTATTAAATCATGCTTTGAAGTGTGTGTATAATAACGGGGACGAAAAACTACACCACTAGAGCACATTGATTTATTAATCGTCGGCTATTGGATGTCAAAACATTTGGTAATTTTTACATATAGGCTAGTATTAGAGAGGAAACCCGTTACATTTTCCCCATTAGTAGCAAGGGATCTTTTATATGCACCACCGCACAGACAAGACAGCACATGCCATGGTCTTTGATATACCAGCCGTGGTGCACTGGCTGGAACGAGAATAACGGGGACGTATCCAGGATTTTGTGAAATAGGGGTGGTGTTGGGGATAAGGGCGTTATGACTGGGATATTTAGAAATGTAGAAATGTTTTATTTAACGACGCACTCAACACATTTTATTGAGGGTTATATGGCGTCAGATATATGGTTACGGACCACACAGATATTGAGAGAGGAAACCCGCTGCCACCAACTTCACGAGCTACTCTCTTCGATTAGCAGCAAGGGATCTTTTATATGCGCCATCCCACAGACAGTGTAGTATATACCACGGCCTTTGATATACCAGTCGTGGTGCACTGTCTGGAACGAAAAATAGCTCAATGGGCCCACCGACGGGGATGGATCCCACACCGACCGCGCTGTACCACTGGGCTACGTCCCGCCCCAACTGGGATATTTGGTACAAAATAATTATAATATATATGTGGGAAATAGTGAATAACACCAAAATGTGTTGATGGGTGCATTTCTCACGACTGGTATATGAAATACCGTGGTATGTGCTGTTATGTCTGAGAACGAGCGAGCTTGTGTGCGAGTGAATGAGAGAGCGAATGTTAGTGTGTGTCCAGGAAATTTTCATTTGAACTTATTTTCGTGCTTATATCCAGTTAAGGTTCAAGCACGCTGTCCTGGGAACACACCTCAGCTATCTGGGATGTCTGTCAAGGACTGAGTTAGTTATTAGTTGTTTAGTGAGAGAGAATAGGGTGTAATGGCCTTACACCTACCCATTGAGCCCTTAAGAACTCGCTCTGGGTTGGAGCCGGTACCGGGCTGCGAACCCTGTACCTACCAGTCTGTAGTCTGATGGATTAACCACTGCGCTATCGAGACCGGTTGTCCAGGACAGAACATTAGTGGTTAGTTAGTTGTTAGTGAGTGTATTGGCCTTACACCTACCCATTGAGTGGTTACACTCATGCAGGGATTCTTTAGATTATGTTGGCCCCACTCCCATGGCTAGTGATATTCAATGTTGGGCTAGTAAATAAATAATATTACCATGCCCGACTGCTAGTGAAAACAAAGTTGTCAAATGCTGCATTTAGGTATATTTTGTAAATTTGAATATCCTGTCCAGACACTCACCCGTAACCTTAGTGTTTTTAATCTCTATCTCCCTCTTTCGGTAACATATCCAATTATTACTATTAGTAAAATCGTATTGAGTAAAGTAGGGCTAGTGATTTTTTAATCGTGGTTAGTAAATGAAAAAAACCTAACTGATTCCATGGCTAGTGGATTTTGTAAACATTATAGAAGCTCTTGACTCATGAGAGCCAGTGCCAGGATGTGAACCCAGTACCTTCCAGCCAGTCCGAGACCGGTTGACTTAAGTGCATTACTGTTAGATAATATACCCGTGCGTGTACACTTACGTGGCAGAAAGCCGGTATAGACCGGGAAGGTAAATCGGTCCTATTAGTATGATTGCTGCTGTATCACTGATATCGCCAGAGTTATTTTTACCGTTAGCTATCCTTCTCATGCTGTCACACTCATCCAGGGAACGCCCTATCGCGTGGACAGTTGGTACGTGGTGGTGTTACCGTTACAGCGGCGATCTCGAGTTTATTGTTTATATAACAATAGATCAGATCATTCGTGTTTAGTTGTTGTTTGTTTTTGTCTTTTTGTGCCTGTCATGTGCTGTTTCAGCCCTCTGAAAATTGCGAGAACGATCATTTTGTTCGCGCGTTGCTCGCGCTTATCTAATTTTGCGTAGCCTATTTGGGTTTTGTTTTCGCGGTCAAGTTTGGAGCACCTTTTACTTGGCTATAATGGGTTACGCAAACATTAAATGGGTTACCTCGATTTATTTCTGCGTAACCGATAAACAGGTTATCAAGTCTCAGAAGCCTGCTGTTCGTTGATATTCTTTGGCTGTTTCGGAAACACACGCATGCACACATGCATACGCATACCCACACACGCACGCACACGCACCTGCACCCAAAAACACCCCCCAAAATCCCACCATTTTAATTTGTCTTTTGATACGCTCTGGTGTAACCAGGATTTTATATAGAGGCGAGGACCCATATGGGGGGGGGGGGGGGGGGGAAACCACATCATGTATATATATGATTTTATAAATTTTAATACAGTAAAAACAAAACAAAAAAGGTTAGATTATGACCGGGGGGGGGGGGGGGGCATGGACCCCGTGGCCCTTCCCCTCGCTACGCCACTGTTGACACGTAAAACACGAATGCATTTTCTCTGTTCCATTGTTTAACTTGGGATATATGGCGTCGGGTTAAGGACCACAGAGAAAATTAAGAGAGGAAACCGCACGCGCCTTCTCCATGGGCCACTCTTTTCGATTAACAGTGTGACGGAACATGCTCTTTAATTTGTTTCGCCTGTGGCGATTTTTAATTGTGTTAGAGGGCCGTGTGCAGTTTAATTGCACTTAAGCCAGATGGGCAACTTGTTACGTAATACTTCGCGCGATCGGGCATTCCAATATGCACTTAGTCCAGCTGTGGAGGCCATGTGGCGAGTAGTTACGTAATACCTCTGCGAGTAAAAACCGTGATTTGGCGACGATGGCGTCAATAAGTCTGACGATCAGAGAGAAATATACCGACTCTAGTAGAGGTAGAATATAAGATGATACGTGAGGTACCGCCTTGTACCCCCAGGCAAAATCCTGATTTATAATAAATAGCTAGTGTTTTAGAGATATCGAGGAGAACGAATTAGGAAGGCTCCAGGGGATCACGGACGTCATCCACTGAACGAAATATATTAGTTCAGACGGGACTTTGGTAATTATATATTTTCTGCTCTGTGTATAACCTTGATGTGATTGATGTGACTTTAAATATTTTAATACTGTATTATACCAATATTCTTTAGACAGTGTCTTCGGTCATCTGACGAAGTAAATCGTAGACTTTTTGTTCTAACATTATACGAGTATTTGGTAATATAAAGCTTAGCCAGTTATCCTATACGACCTAGGTAAACTGTAGGTTATTGTCTTTATTGTGATAAGTATTAATTATGTGTTACAAGGTTACTGAATGAGTAGTTAGGGTTAATTAAAAATTAACCCGTTAGGAATAGAGCTGTAATTCCTTTATTAATTAAGTTCCCCTGGAAGCGTTCCTAAATTATCACACGTTACTGAATGAGTAGTTAGGGGTAATTAAAAATTAACCCGTTAGGAATAGAGCTGTAATTCCTTTATTAATTAAGTTCCCCTGGAAGCGTTCCTAAATTATCACACGTTACTGAATGAGTAGTTAGGGGTAATTAAAAATTAACCCGTTAGGAATAGAGCTGTAATTCCTTTATTAATTAAGTTCCCCTGGAAGCGTTCCTAAATTATCACACGTTACTAAACGAGTAGTAAGGGTTAACTAAAAATTAACCAGTTAGGAATGGTGTTGTAATTCCTTTATTAATTAACTTCTCCTGGAAGCGTTTCTCAATTATCACGCGTGTGGGTGTGGTGTAACGGTGAAGTGATTCGCATATTGTGTAACTAGACACATAGAGATTAACTAATTAAGTGATCAGTTCTGGGTTGTTATTATTGCTGTTATTAATTAACTACTACGGCTGTACATTTGTCAGCGTAGATTAATACAGATTCCAAAGTGTATTGTGTTTTGTTGTGTTTCTAGTGAGCTAAACGTGCTATAATAATATATACTTTATATAAGATCGTATCTCTGATCATACCTAGAGACGAGCCATACTAGGGTTTAACAGCCTGTTACAGAGAGATCTAATAGATATACAGTTAGGAGAGATATTTTGATAATCGTGTTTTATTCAGTTACGGGAATTATAGAATCCCCGTGACAAACAGCAAAGGATATTTTATATGAATCACCTCACTGACATCATAGTACATACCATGGCCTTTGTTACACTTTATTGTATGAATAATATGAGGGGCGGGACGTAGCCCAGTGGTAAAGCTCTTGCTTGATGCGCGGTCGTTATGGGATCCATTCCTGTCGGTGTGCCCATAGGGCTATTTCTCGTTCCAGCCAGTGTATCAGAACTGGTATGCGATATGTGCTATCCTGTCTGTAGGATGGTGCATATAAAAAATCCCTTGCTACAAATAAAAAATGTAGCGGGTTTCCTTTCTAAGTTTATACGTCAAAATTACCAAATGTTTGACATCCAATAGCCGATGATTCATAAATCAATGTGTTCTAGTGGTGTCGTTAAACAAAACAAACTTTTTAACAATATGACAACAATCTTGTTTATCGTTAATACAGCTACTCAAATTAATTCTATATGCTGATAGCGACAAGACAGAAGTTTATTCAAACTGCAGGTGTATTTGTAGTTTGCATTTCGGACATGTCATAAGCAGGGAGTGTACAGTTGCAGTTGCAGTTTCGCCAGTACATGGATATTGGCGATGAAATAAAAACGACAGTAAAACAGATAAGTCATCACTGAAGTAATTTTCATGACATTTGTGAGTAATGATAACTTTTGATCTTCCGAATGCAGCCCCATTAGCCTATGGCAGGTTAGGAACCAAACAAACCGTCCTATGATGTGCACGGCAAACTATGTACTTTACGCAACCATGGTTTTGTAAAAAAAAAAAAAAAAAAGACTGGACAATTATCTCATTCCCTGATTGGTTGAATGTTTGCACAATATCCTCATTAGTTAAATATTTGAACAATCTATGAGCAAGCTTTTGCCCTTTGTTACGTACACAATGCACAATTGCAATTAGAAGAAAAAAAACCGAATGAAAAAGAGAATTAAAACGAGCAGCAAAAATCAATGGCGTTTTATTAAAGGATTCTGGTTCAGAGAAATTTGTGTTACGCTCCAACCTGAAGGATTAACCGAATGTGGCTTCTTAGACCAGTTAGCCGCTTAACACCAGTGCATATACAGTATGTACTGTATTTGACAAATTAGGACCACGGCAAAGTAGCTAGTATGACGGGTTGTACCCAGGCACGGCGGAGCAGAGGGAGCTGAATTAAACATAATATTATTGGCAGTAAATCCAAAATCAGAGATGAATTTTGCTTGTAAAATGCAGGAAATTGCATTTCAGGACATCTAGTTTTCAAACTTTTACAGGGAAGCATACCTCCGAATTCCCTAGAAACTTTGCTTTGCGTCCCCCCCCCCCCCCCCCCCCCAGTGTGTTCTTTCTCCGCTGTGTCTGGTATATGGTTTAATCTTGTGTGTAAGCATGCGTGCGTATGTTTCAATGTCTGTATACATATATGCCAAGACAAAAACGTTTAGCAATTTGATACTACTGTATTGTGCATGGCCCGGCTACATTCAGTGACGCGACAGATCTATACACATTTCATTTTGTATTGAAAATCTCCTGTTACTTATACCGACAAAAGATGCACCAGTTAAATTCAGTGTCTTTTAAAAGTCGCAAGTTTTTATGTTATTTCAGCACATTTAGAACATTGCTAAACGTTTTTGCCTTAGTTTAGTAGTGTATGAAGCATGCATAGAGAGAGAGAGAGAGAGAGAGAGAGAGAGAGAGAGAGAGAGAGAGAGAGAGAGAGAGAGAGAGAGAGAGAGAGAGAAAAGCAGGGAGGGAGGGAGGAAGGGAGAGAGCTAAACCCGCAAACGGACAGACATAGGATGTGAAATTTATAAGAAAGGGGAAGGGGAAAGGTCCAGCTTTAGAATAATTATTTGGCTTTATTTTTAGCAATTTATAATTGCAGTATATATGTTTCTGCATGTTCTGTAACATTCTTCTGCGGGAAAAGGCTACCTTTTGGCCTTGCGACGAAAGGAAGTGAAGTGGTTAAATGCGGCTATAAATTTGTAGTCAGCACCGGTGAATGGTAGAGTCGATGTCTCTCGCCTGGGTGTTTCATGTAAACACGGAAGCAGATGTCAACCCGAGCTTTAAGACAGACGACTTGGGATTACACATGTATTTAATGGATGTTTACCACACTGCTTTGTCATCGAGAAACTCGCTTAGTAATTCAACTAATAATAGCAACGGCCAACCACACTTCTGACAATAAACATTAACTCTCTAATCTCGGCTCATCATCACTTTTAGTAAAACAAGAACAACAACAACAAACAAATAAATAAACATTTAACAAAAAAACAAACAAATAAAAAACCAAAAACCAAAAACAAACACAAACAGAAAAACAAAGCTAAAAACAAAACAAGAAAAAAATAACATAATTAAAGCTATAATTTAGTAAAGGAAAGGAAAGGAAATGTTTAGTTTAACGACGCACTCAACACATTTTATTTACGGTTATATGGCGTCGGACATATGGTTAAGGACCACACAGATATTGAGAGGAATCCCGCTGTCGCCACTTTATGGGCTACTCTTTTCGATTAGTAGCAAGGGATCGTTTATATACACCATCCCACAGACAGGATAGCACATACCACAGCCTTTGATATACCAGTCGTGGTGCACTGGGTGGAACGAATATAATTTCTGAAGACAAATATGTTTTATTTAACAACGCACTCAACTCATTTAATAACGGTTATATGGCGTCTGGCATGTGATTAAGGACGACACAGACAATTGGACAGGAAACCCACTGGGCTACCTTTTGATTAGCATGCAGTCTATTTTATATGCAGACACGATAGTACATACCACAGCCCTTGTTACGCCTGTTTGTGGTATGGTGCATTTAAAATAGCCCTTGCTAGTAGAGCTACATTGATTTATTAATTATTGGATGTCAAACTTTTTTTTAATTTGACATATAGTCTCAGAGAGGAAACCAGCTACATTGTTCCATTACAAGCAAGGGATCTTTTATATGCACTATCTAACAGACAAGATAGCACATGCCACGGTTTTTGATACACCAGTCGTGGTGCACTGGTTGGAACGAGAAATAGCCCAATGGGCCCACCGACGGGAATCTACCCAAGACCGACCGCGCATCAAATGCATGTATAACTAAATATTTATCCAAATTTGCTCTTGTCTCTTTGATTACTAAAACGACAAACGACAGTAATAAAAACAAATGACAGGAAGAAAACAATTGTGAATGGTCTATCCATCACTTAAATATTAAACGTATTCTTTATTCTTTAACATATTCTTTAACATATTCTTTAAGATTCATTGAACATATCCTGTCACTTATACTGACAAAATGTAATGAAAGAAATGTTTTATTTAACGACACACTCAACACATTTTATTTACGGTTATATGGCGTCAGACATATGATTAAGGACCACACAGATTTTGAGAGGAAACCCGCTGTCGCACTTCATGGGCTACTCTTTCCGATTAGCAGCAAGGGATCTTTTATTTGCGCTTTCCACAGGCAGGATAGCACAAACCATGGCCTTTGTTGAACCAGTTATGGATCACTGGTCGGTGCAAGTGGTTTACACCTACCCATTGAGCCTTGCGGAGCACTCACTCGGGGTTTGGAGTCGGTATCTGGATTAAAAATCCCATGCCTCGACTGGGATCCGAACCCTGTACCTACCAGTCTGTTGGCCGATGGCCTAACCACGACGCCACCGAGGCCGTTAAAAAATGTAATGATGAATCAACTAAAGCTTGTGTCTGGTTTCAGATTAAAATACTTTCAAAAGTGAAACAAGTCTTTTATTTAAGCAAACCTTTTTTCGTTTCTTTTTTAGGAAGGGGGGTCAAAATGACGATATGCTTGACATCCAATAGCCGATGATTAATAAATCCGTGCTCTAGTGGTGTCGTTAAACAAAACAAACTTTACAATATTAACTTGCCGGACGTCTTACTATACATATAGCTGTGCCAAGGGATGGGATAAGGGGGACTTGTTCCCACTAATAGAAATTAAAGTGTCCCCCTTTTAAAAAAACGATTTATTTATAATTTTTATTGAAGTGCCCTTCAGTGAATTGGTCTTTGGCTCTCTCCCTAACATTTCATTTCAACTTATTTTCGTGCCTATATCCAATTAAGGTTCAAGCACGCTGTCCTGAGCACACACTTCAGCTATCTGGTATGTCTATCCAGGGCAGTGGGTTAGTTGTCAGTTGGTTAGTGGTTAGTGAGAGAGAAGAAGGTGTAGTGGCCTTACACCTACCCATTGAGCCCTTAACAACTCGCTCTGGGTTGGAGCCGGTACCGGGCTGCGAACCCTGTACCTACCAGCCTGTAGTCCGATAGCTTAAGCACTGCGCTGCCGAGGCCAGTCCCCCCCCCCCCCCCCCCCCCCCCCTAACATATTTCCTGGATGGATTCGAGTCTTTTTATAGAGATGTCTACGTGGAAGATAAAGACGAGAACATTGAAAACACGTGGTTAACAGCTGGCCCGGAGGCAAACTTTAATACATTTATGGTAATGGTAAAATATTTATGTGATACTAAATCATTAAATATACCTCTGATTCATGTACGGCTTGCGGGCAAATGAATCTTGTAGAACATTATATCTACGCTTACGAATGTATAATTTAATTTCTTACCCCCCCCCCCCCCTTCCTCTTTGAGCATGGTATAGTTCAATGGTAGTGCAATCGCTTAAGATGCAATCGATCGCAGTGGTGTGGTGACAACCAGTTCTGCAGTATGGTATCCGTGAGTGCTCCGCGAGTACTCCGTGGGTATTCCACGAGTACTCCATGGGTACTCCACGAGTACTCGGGCACGGGCCGAGTCTAGCGAGTACCCGTGCAAGGAAAAGCTCTTTCAAGATTAAAAAAAACCCAAAAAACAATATCTTACTACATTTTGCCGTATGCGTGTCGCCGGATACAATATAGCGCTATGAGACATGAAGGGGAAACAAAAGTCGAATGTATGGAATGCAATACAATGGCATGGTTCCATTCAGAAAGGAAGTTTAGTGAAGGAGATCATAAGGGTCAGAATGTCTCGTCCTGGCTTAAATGATTACCATGGAATGACTCCTTTCTTGTAGGCTACCTGGTTATTATTTTTTATTATTGCAAGGCAGGTGAACTATTTGTCGTTTTAATCCTGACCCCCCCCCCCCCCCCCCCCACCCCCCCCCCCCCCCCCCCCCCCCGACATTTTAAAGCTTGGTACTATCCACAGTTCCAACAGCCCTGTAATGATGACTATACGTTAGTTTTTTATATTATTTTTATATTATTTATTATAATTTTTTTGTCATAATTAAATTACATTTTAAATTTATTTACATGTTCGTGTGGTCCTTAACCATATGTCTGACGCCATATAACCGTAAATAAAATGTGTTGAGTGCGTCGTTAAATAAAACATTTTTTTTATTTGTTTTTTATTTACGTGTTCATATCCAAAATAAATTCCAGATTATGGTTAGTTGTTAGTAGGCGAGAGAGAAGTCGGTATATATTATAGCAGCCTTACTCAGCAATATGTTGTCCACAAAAATCGTCCACAGTTTCACCCGCTGTGGGTTATTAAACTATCGCCAACAGTAACTGTTTGTAGCGCAGTATGACGTCAGGCGTTTGTTATTTAATGTGTATTAGATGACAGTTTCCACCATAACTAATGGAATTCATGGGGCGTCGTGCCGTGACAGCTAGCGGTATTTCGTATTCTAAATTAATATGTCCATCTGAAGATCTCAACGTTTGGGACATCAAACAGACAATTTGTATTTACCGGCTCTGGATGTGAGACGTAGCCAAGTGGTAAATCGGTCGGTCTGGGATCGATCCCCGTCGGTTTGGGCCCATTGGGCTATTTCTCGTTCCAACCAGTGTACCATGACTGGTATAACAAAGGCCGTGGTATGTGCTTTCCTGTCTGTGGATGGTGCATATGAAAGATCCCTTATAACTAATGGGAAAAAATTTAGCGGGTTTCCCCGTCTAAGACTATATGTCAAAATTACCAAATGTTTGACATTCAATAGCCGATTATTAATAAATTAATGTGCTCTAGTGGTGTCGTTAAAGAAAACAAACTTTTAACTTTTACCGGCTTTGAACTCAAGATCACGGGCGTTCGCGTCCTGGTTGGAGTGTCTAGATGTATGTTAAGTACCAGTCGATCGAACCGAACACTCGTGCGCGTTACGCTTTATTGCCTGCTTCATGAGTGTTACAACCTGGAACGCCCGTGCCTATGACGTCACGTTGAATAATCGTGCATAACGACTAGGTTAAAAGTTGGGGCATTTGCTTCGCGTGCGCGTGCGTGCGTGCGTGCGCGTGCGTGCGTGCGTACGTGCGCGTGCGTTCTTGCGCGTGTGTGTGTGTGCTTGCTTGCTTGCTTGCTTGCAGTTTGTTGCTTGCTTGCTTTATTCTTCATTTTAAGGACAAACCTGTGTACTTATTGCGTGGAACAAATTAGGCCATGACTGTTTGTATAAAGACACTTCATTGTATTTTAAACTACTGTCATTTGGTGTTTAGCATGCGTCTATATACAACAACCATTCATTCATTCATTCATTCATTTATTTCGTTCGTTCGTTTATTCATGCAATAATTAAACCATTCTTTCCTACCAGCTCAGTGGTAAAGCGCTCGTTCGATGCGCGGTTGGTCTGGGAACGATCCCCGTCGGTGGGCCCACTGGGCTGTTTCTCGTTGCAGCCAGTGCACCACGACTGGCATATCAAAGGCCGTGGTATGTACTACCTTGTCTGCGGTATAGTGCATATAAAAGATCCCTTGCTGCTAATCGAAAAGAGTAGCCCATGAAGTGGCGACAGCGGGCTTCCTCTCTCAATATCTGTGTGGTCCTTAACCATATGCCCGACGCTATATAACCGTAAATAAAATGTGTTGAGTGCGTCGTTAAATAAAACATTTCCGTATGTACATCATAAATATACAAAATAAAATACATATAAAAGTACATAAGCCATTCCTTATGGATTCAGGAGACACTTTAGTGTAAATTAGTATGTACTATTAAAATAATAATGATAAAATAATTGCGAATATAAAACGTCTACGACGTCGTAAAAACAACAGCCCCAAAACAGGTTTTGGCTGTTACAAACGCAAGGTTAGGCTCTGACATTAAAACACGTAATTTTTTCTAAATCAAGTAAAAAAAAAAAAAAAAGAAATTGTATAAACCATTATTTTCCACTGGAGGTGAGGTATCGGGGGAAAACTTATTCATGAATTCATTCATTAATCATTTTGTAGTACTTAATTAACACAGTAACTGGACCGAAACCCGTGCCAGTCGATGACGTGGCACAAACAAGTTTGCTGACCTCATACATTAAATTCTCCTGTCACCTTGGAGATTTTTTTGTTGTTGTTGCTGGAGAGAATAAATTCGTTTGTATATTCTATGACGATCTTTAGCGCGAGAAATTGAAACAGCCCCTGCACGGAAAGATGTAAGTGACGAAAACACATCCGTCATGCACACACCGCCTCGGGGCGAACGGTGAGTCAAGACATTATTCCTGTACATACGGTCAGACTCATCGTGTTAGGTCACCGCTCTGAACAATGCCGGGATGATAATTCAGGTTTCATTGTACCAAATTAAATCCTGTTGCCGATAATAAAAACATAATATTCAGTGGCGGATCCACAAAATCCATTATGGGGGGCCCCAGTGACATGAGGCGGAATGCCAATGGAACTTTGCGGGGGGGGGGGGGGGGGGGGGGGGGGGGGGGGGGGTTGGAGGGGATCGTAAAAAAATGAAAATTAATATATAATAAAATTACAACTGTCGCAAAATTTAGGCTGGTGGGTACAGGGTTCGCAGCCCGGTGCCGGTTCTCACTCGGAGCGAATTTTAACGACTCAAGGAGTACTGTAGGTTTAAGGTCACTATACCCTACTCTCTCTCTCTCTCTCTCTCTCTCTCTCTCTCTCTCTCTCTCTCTCTCTCTCTCTCTCTCTCTCTCTCTCTCTCTCTCTCTCACTAACTACTAACAATTAACAATTAACCCACTGTCCTGGACAGACGGCCCAGATAGTTGAGCTGTGTGCTCAGGACAGCGTGTTTGAACCTTAATTGGATATAAGCACACAAAATAAGTTGAATAACAAATAGTGCTGAAATCACCTTAAGAGCTTAAGGTAAGGTGATTTTGGTGCTGTGATCGCTTCGTAAAACGGGGCCATGTACACTAAAAGAAAGCATAGAATCTCATATTTAATCTACCTGCAAAGAAATAAGAGGGTCTCATGACATTTAGGAGATTTTATTAATGTTTTTATCAGCAACACTCATTTGTTTTCTTCTATAAAAAAAAACCCCGCAGTTCCATTTGTGGGGGATACCCTGCACTGGTTTCAACCTCTGGTGTATGATACTGCATAACAACTGTGTAACGACTTAAAGTATATTTATTTATTGGCAATGGATAATAGTATTTGCACAAATAATCAATGTGACATGTTACTACCAATCGGAGACGCGGCTCGTTTACTTTGTAAATATTTGATAAAAAAAAGTTTAGTTTGTTTGCACATGGATTTATTTGTCATTAGCTATTGTATGTCAAACATTTGGTAATTTTAGAGAGGAAACCAGCTACATTTTGCCATTAGTAGCAAGGAATGTTTTATATGCAACATGTCACAGGCATGATAGCACATACCCACGGCCTTCAATATACCAGTCGTGGTGCACTGGCTGGAACGAGAATAGCTCAGTGGCCCACCGACGGGGATCAATCCTAAACCGACCGCACATGACGGTGAGCGCTGGAGCACGAAAATAAAGTTAAGATGAAAACGTTTGTTTTGTTTAACGATACCACTTGAGCACATTGGATGCCAAACGTATGGTAACTCTGACACGTGGTCATCAGAGGATACCCGCTACAGTTTCCTACTACAGCAAGCAATCTTTAATATGCACTTTCCCACAGACAGGAAAGCATATACCATTGCCTTTGATACACCATGTTTGTGCACTGGCTGGGACGAGAACTAGTTTAATGGGCCCACCGACGGGGATCGATCCGAAACCGACAGCGCATCAAGCGAGCGCTTAAAAATACCACTGGGCTACGTCTGGCTTCAAGTTAAAATGATTGCCATCAAACGGGAGGAACTAATCAGTGATCGGTTTTCAAAGGACTTAAGAATAAAATGTTCTAAGTACCTTACGCTTTAGTTAAGCCGGCAAGGAAGAAAGAGAGAGAGTCGTCTGTGTTTGAATCTGGAATGCGCTTGTCGAATCTATAGAACTATGTTTGACACATACAAGTAGATCCAGTTTTTATTTCATCTCTCTCAGAACAGAGGGGCGGGATGTAGCCAAGTCGTAAAGCGTTCGCTTTATGCGCGGTTGGTTTATGATCGATCCCCGTCGGTGGGCCCATGGAGCTATTTCTTATTCCAGCCAGTGCACCACGACTGGTATATCAAAGGCCGCGATATGTTTTGTCCTGTCTGTTGGATGGTGCATATAAAAGATCCCTTGCTGCAAATCGAAAACAGCCCATGAAGTGACGACAGCGGGTTTCCTCTTTCAATATCTGTGTGGTCCTTAACCATATGTCCGACGCCATAATATAAGCGTAAATAAAATGTGTTGACTGCGACGTTAAATAAAACATTTCTTTCTTTATTTCTGTTTCGTTTTCAAAGGTCTTAAGAATAAAACGTTCTAAGTACCTTACACTTAGTTAAGCCGACAAGGAAAGAGAGAGTAGTCTGTGTTTGAATCTGGAATGCGCTTGTCGAATCTATAGAACTATGTTTGACACATACAAGTAGATCCAGTTTTTATTCCATCTCTCTCAGAACACAGTCAATGTAACGGGCTAATAATGGGGACGCTTGGCGTGTATTATAAGTTGACAACAGGTCATGCGAACTAGGGCCACAGTTAACTATTTGACCTGTTCCCCCTTTTATACTTTTATATCAAAACTCGTGGTATTTGACGTCAT
Source organism: Gigantopelta aegis (assembly GCF_016097555.1). Lineage (NCBI taxonomy): Eukaryota > Metazoa > Mollusca > Gastropoda > Neomphalida > Peltospiridae > Gigantopelta > Gigantopelta aegis. Next base: position 26,344,796 of record NC_054699.1, on the reverse strand, counting down.
GTCCTTGGGTGGTAATCACTACGTGGTGCACATCAAAGAGCTTTTGTTACTGATTGCAACGTAACCTACATGTCGCGTATATCTTTGATAGCTAATGGGTGATATGCTATTTTACAATATACATAAACATTATGCTGCTTCGTCTCGACCTGCCCTTCCTTCCCCTGCCCTCCCTTCCCCTGCCCTGCCCCTGCTCTGCTCTATCGATTCGTTGGGCATATGATAATTTAAAAAATACAGGCTGGTGAGAGGGCGGATGTTCGAGTGTTAATAAATGTTCATATCAAAACATACAAATAACGGAAGTAGCAAGATAACATTATAATATGGGTAGGCAAAACGTGTTTTTTGTTTAACGACACCTCTGGAGCACATTGATTTTATTAATCATCGGCTATTGGATGGCAAACGTTTGGTAATTCTGACACACATAGACATCAGAGGAAATCCGCGGAAGCGGGGGTGGGGGGTGGGGAGTGCCCCCCCCCCCCCCCCCAACTGTTCAGATATTTTGCTTTATATTTGCTTTATAATAGTGTAAAAGTGTGTAAATATAAAAGTCAGTCCAATGGATCCACCGAGGTGGTTCGATCTTGCGATGCATGCACCCCGGGCTGCAAACCGTGTACCTACCGGCCTAATGTCCGATGACTTAACCACGACACCACCGAGACCGGTCTCCCATTTCGTTTTTCTTCACGGCGTATCATCTTTTTTCTTTGTTTTTCTGTTTCCTTTGACCTTCGTTTGAAACAAGTCTTAATTAAAATGACCAAACCTTGGCATTGTTATTTTCAACAACAGCGGCCAATTAGTGGTTGGAATGACTGTGTGCATGCCCGCAGACGTCCTTGTTGTTTCTAACGGGATAAGATATCACGCCTCCAGCTGGGCAAACTCATTATAGAAGTCGATTTGCCAATACATGAACTGGTGCTGGGTTTAGTTTACAAACAGCAAAACAACAACCATACACTGACACACACACACACACACTCTCTCACACACACACACACACACACACACACACACCTCTCTCTCTCTCTCTCTCTCTCTCTCTCTCTCTCTCTCTCTCTCTCTCTCACACACATACACACACACATATATATATATATATATATATATATATATATATATATATATATAGATAGATAGATAGATAGATAGATAGATACTTAGTACTTACACGGACGTACAGACACTGTGACGCGCGCGCGTCTGCTATTAAAAAATATTTTTTAATCTTCATTTATTTTGATGTATTTATTTATTTCCAAAATTGAAAAGTTACCAGTCAGGTTTTTTTTTTTTTTACTACTTAACTCCATTTTGCACAGAAATAGATTTTCACCGGTCAACTGTTCCAAAACTGTACGCGCAATATTACTTAATAAACATGAATAAAACTCAGCCGAGAACTCGCAGCTGAAAAACAGTTCGTTTTTGTAATTCTTCATTAATTACTACATGTTACCAGGATATTCAAACAACGTCATATGAGGAAGTAACGTAAACTGTTATTTTTAACTCCTGACACACCGAAATGTTTAAAAAATATAAATAATCTGTGACGTCATAACCAATCAAATTAATATCCTGTTGATATATTACGTTGAACATAATATCATAGTAACATGGATGTTAAGAAATCGTTTCGTCTTACAATAACATCGTAATCGCCAATCAAAAGGCTCAATTCATCGTTGGTAGTTTGCATTATTGTATAACATTTAGTGAAATATCTTAAAATATAAGTGAAATAAAAGTGTTATCAGTCACTATATCACTCTAAAATGTGTTATTGTCACTGTAAAAAGTGTTATCTTCACTGTAAGAAAGCCGGAACTATTTTGCTGCTGCCATTTTAAAAAATAAAGGTAAATTGCCATAAGTTATATAATAAATAGAAAATTTAATGTTTTTTGTCAAATATGATTTAAATCTCATCTCGTGAAGTTTGCAATCATATCAAACTCTTTGCGCAAGCGCGACTCGTGAGATATGATTGCAAACTTCACTCGATGAGATATAAATCATATTTGACAAAAAAACATGAAAATTACCTCTATATCTATTCGAAATTGTTATAGTCAGCCCAGGTCAAAGGATTTAATGTGCACATTGATAACAAGCTGTTGTAGCGCACGTCTGTCGTGGGCGCAGGTGTCGGCCTTGGCCGGCTTCTCCTTCCAGGACAGGAAAAGGGATCGGGTGGGTGGGAGAAGGGGACCGCCCGCGCTGACAAGTGCAAGGGAGCACCAACAGCCCGACCGGGGTCGGTAGCGGGTGGGGTTAGTTTTGGTGCTATGGAATTTTGAAGTCAAAAACATTTTTAAAAATGCGCAAATATCTTGAAGTAATTTTGGCGCATTTTGGAACGGTTCATCCAAAGAGAAAAAGGGAGTTAATGCTTAGTTTTGATTTTAGTTTGCCGCGAATAGCAGCTCACATGAAACTGTCATTCCTTTCGATATCTTTTGTGCGTTGACTCTCTTTTCCGGATAAAAAGACGACGTTTATTCTATTCAATAATCGATCCTTGGAGTTTCTTGTTACCCTGAATACTACTTCCTGGATCACCGAGACAGCTATTAGCTCCATTGTAAGAAATCTACAGATCATATCGATTCGATCATAATCTATTTCTGCCCTGTGTACCCGATTACAATCTACTATCGAGGTGGGGTTGTTTGTTTTTTGCATAACAGAGGCGAGATTGACTGTGTGGCCGTGTGGTTAAACGTGCGTGTGAAAGATCGATGTATATTTGGAGACATTTCTCATTGTTCGGCCATACTCTCTACAGATCATTCATCTATCTGATTATGAAAAGTGAACTGAAACCGTTTATCAAAGCCTGTTTATTAATGGCGTGGGGGTATAGACTGCGGTAAGCGAAGTTTTATGGGTCATTTTGAGTTATGCTTCTGAAGAAATATTTTTTTTTAAAGAAAGAAAATTCGCTAGGACCAGGGGTGTGTTGACCCCGATCCCCCACCCCTACACACACACACATACACAGACACACACACACACACACACACACAGAGAGAGAGAGAGAGAGAGAGAGAGAGAGAGAGAGAGAGAGAGAGAGAGAGAGAGAGAGAGAGAGAGAGAGAGAGAGAGAGAGAGAGAGAGAGAGAGAGAGACGCACTCACCAGGGCCCTGTTTACAAAGTGATCTTAGCGCTAAAAGTGCTTTATGGAACATTAAAGCCAGAGACATGGGAAAGTCAGTAGACCATATGACGACATTGAGTTTCACATAGATAATATGCTGTGTGTGTTAACTATCCACTTGCCGATTTGTAATGGCGGACCACGTCTACCTAACCATATCACAAACGAAGCCCGCGATTGGCTGTTTGGCCCTTCCGCCCTAGACTCGTTTCCTGGCAATATATATCAGACTTGGGATCCATGAGCGGACATGAGTATGACAGACGTATTTGGAATTGGCTGCGTGGAGCAAGTAGGATCCATGCGACCTGCTGTTGATTGACGCATGTGGTCTGCATTTCCGGGTCAGGATCTACACCCGTATGTAGAGCATTTCGTCTGGGATGCATTGGTGGAAGGATCGAATCACCTAAACGGACTCATTATCTGATTGAGGATTTCCCCGTCACAGCCAATGCCCCACAAGTGGCATTTCAAAGGTCGTGGTGTGTGTTATCCTGTCTGTGGGAAAGTGCATATAAAAGATTCATTGCTGCTAAAAATAAATGCTGGAAAAATTTATATATGTCAGTATTCAACAGTGCTTGCTTGAGGTGCTTGCGTCGCAGGATCGAACCACATCGGTGGATCCATTTAAGTGATTGGGATTATCTCGTTCCAACCAGTGCACCGCAACTGGCCAAACGAGCGTGGTATGTGCTTTCCTGTCTGCGGGAAAGTGCTTATAAAAGATCCCCTGCTACATTAGGAAAAATGTAGCGGGTTTCCTCTGATGACTACGAGTCAGAATTATCAAATGTTTGATATCCAATAGCCGATGAATAATTTATCAATGTGCTGTTGTGGTGTCATTAAACGAAACAAACTTTGCAATAGACAGTTATTAATAAATCAATGTGCTCTAGTTGTGCCGTTAAACAAACTTTAACCTTTTAACTGTTGTAGATGCTCGGAGCGCATGACCAAGACAGGCGTGCTTGACACCTTAGAGGGTGTCAGCAGATGTCAGATAGTGAACTGGTTGATAGACAGATAAATCTCACCTAACTCGTTGGCTGTCAGGAAAAACAAGGGAAATTGTAGCCAACCACCGAGCGCAACCGCTACGGCAATTAATCTTAATCGAGCTTTAGCGAGTCTCTCAGCTACCCGACTTCCAACCTCGCATCAGACAGCAAATGACAGATTGCTTTTTTCTTCTTCTTCTTCTCTACCTGAACGTATTTATTGCCTACCTGTCAGAAGAAAAGAAAAAAATCGTTCTGGTACTCATATTCCTAACATTTAATACTATAGTATCTCGCTCCAGTTTTTTCATTGGCTGGTTTTAGATGACTTTCACCTTTTGACCAGCACTTTTTTTTGTTCGTTGTCCGCATCAACATCTCATTTGCCGGTTTGTATGGCCGGCCAGACACACCAATTAGATTCAGGATATCAAAACAGGGGCGGATCCAGGGAAAACAATGGGGGGGGGGGGGGGGGGGGGGGGTGACCAAGGGACTACGGGCACGTGGAGAAACTTGTGAAAATGACAACCAATGATATATATTTTTTAACCGACCTCGGTGGTGTCGTGGTTAAGCCATCGGACATAAGGCTGGTAGGTACAAGATTCGAATACCGGCTCCCACTAATAGAGAGTTTTAACGACTCAATAGGTAAGACCTCTACACCCTCTTTTTTCTCTCACTAATCACTAACAACTAACCCACTGTTCTGTTCAGACCAGATTGCTGAGGTGTGTGCCCAGGACAGCGTCCTTGAGTCTTAATTGGATATACGCACGAAAATAAAGTTGAAATGGAATTATTATTTTTTTAAGCCAGAAAAAGACACACTTGATTACAGTTAGGAGGACGTGATCCCCCCCCCCCCCCCCCCCCCCCCCCCCCCCCCCCCCCCACCCCCCCCCCCCCCCCCCCCCCCCCCCCCCCCGGGTCCGCCTTTGGAAAAGCTAACAGAATGAAAGCTATGAAAGCTAATTAATGCCTGTCCATCCATCATCGTTAGGCCTGCTGGTAAACAGTTTGAACAATAAGCGCTAGTTTTGGCTTTATGTTTCAAATGTATTCTTGTGGAAGTGTCATGCTTCATAGCTCGTCGCTCAAGGCAGTATATGATAAGTTTGTGATTAAAAACAGATCCATTGATTAAAATCATTATCGGGTGCACTCCACCAAATCAAATCCCATTGACGGCAAAACTAACGTATGTGGTTAAAATGACTTTTCAACCGACATATACACAATAGATGTATTGAGGAAAGTTTTTCACAGCTATGTTAGCGGGTCGTAGCCCAGTGGTAAAGTGTTCGCATGATGCGCGGTCGGTCTGGGATCGATGCCCGTCGGTGGGCCCACTGGGCTATTTCTCGTTCCAGCTAGTGCACCACGACTGGTATATCAAAGGCTGTGTTATGTGCTATCCTGTCTGTGGGATGGTGCATATAAAAGATTCCATGCCACTAAGGGTTTCCTCTCTAAGACTACATGTCAAACTTAAAAAATATTTGACATTCAATAGCTGATGATTAACAAATCTGTGCCCTCTAGTGAAAGGAAGGGAATTATTTATTTTACGACGCACTCAACACATTTTATTTACGGTTATATGGCGTCAGACATACGGTTGAGAACCACACAGGTATTGAGAGAGGAAACCCGCTGTCGCCACTTCATGGGCTACTCTTTTCGATTAGCAGCAAGGGATCTTTTATATGCACCATCCCACAGACAGGATAGTACATACCACGGCCTTTGTCACACCAGTCGTGGAGCACTGACTGGAACGAGGAATAGCCCAATGGGTCCACCGACGGGGATCGATCCTAGACCGACCGCGCATCAAGCGAACGCATTACCACTTGGCTACGTCCCGCCCCCTGCGCTGTAGTGGTCTCGTTAAACAAAACAAACTTTTAACTTCTACCACTAGAGCACATTAATTTAGTAATCATCGGTTACTGGATATCCAACATAAATGTAACACGTAGTCTTCACAGGTAACCTGTTGTTGTTCTGTTAGCAGCATGGGATCTTTTGTAAACAAAGATTTCACTTTATTTCATTTCAACCCATTTTCGTGCTTATATCCAATTAAGGTTCAAACACGCTGTCCTGGACACACACCTAAGCTATCTGGGCTGTCTGTCGAGGACAGTGGGTTAGTTGTTAGTGGTTATTGAAAGAGAAGAGGGTGTAGTGGTCTTACACCTACCCACCGAGTCGTTAAAACTCGCTCTGGGTGAGAGTCGGTACCGGGCTGCGAACTCAGTACAGACGTTTCTGTCGCATATCTCAATTGTGGTAGACATGTCAGTTTTAAACGCACTACTGTTATTCGGGACATTTAAATATTTGACCTTCCGATTTTTGATATTTCTGATATAATATGCTATCCTTTTCTGTAGGAATGTGCATATAAAAGAAATTCAGTTTATTATATACGTCATATATATATATATATATATATATATATATATATATATATATATATATATATATATATAATATATATATATATATAATGGGAGTGACAGAGAACGAAGAAAGAGAGAGAAAGAGATCGTGATAGAGATACAGAGAGGAAACGAAAGAAATAATAATTTTAAAAAAGAAAGAAGGAAAGAATCGTTCTTTTCCATTCTACACTGGCCACAATGGCGTGCCGTATCCAACACATGTACTGGGCGTGCTCGGACATTAACTATCACAGCAGTTGTCATTATTACTACACGCAGCGTTTCATAGTTGTGTTATCATTCATAATCTGGCCATCGTGTGCTTATCGCGGTGTAGAAATCCAAACAATGTTTAAACGTTGTTTACCTGGTCTCGTTATCTCATCGCCGCCATTTTGTTTAAACTGGGGTAAAGGTTCACAGAGAATCACATTGATTTGGTTGGGGGGGGGGGGGGGGGGGGGGGGGGGGGGGGGGGGTTCGAGAGGGGGGGGTTCGAGTGAAGTTTGGGTAGACCTACCTGTATATGATATTATTATGTATTTTAAAACTGTATATCAGTTGTAAGGTTTATTTTGTACTATATGTTCTTACTATTCAGTTCATAATAATGTGAACAGTCTTAGCCATTGTGGTCCTAATTCACTAAACTCTCACAGTGCAATGCTAAAAGACTTGCAAAGAGCATGCTTTGTTGTCTAACAGAGCCTAAGAGACCTTAGTGAATTAGGCCCCAGGACTTAACTATTATTTGAGGACGGGATGTAGTCCAATCGTGGCCGGGATTTAGCCCAGTCAATTGAGTACTCGTTTGAGGTGCTTGCGTCGCAGGATCGAACCACCCCGATGGATCCATTCAACTGATTTGTTTTCTCGTCCCAACGAGTGCACTACAACTGGTCAAAGGGCTGTGGTATGTGCTTTCATGTCTGTGGGAAGGTGCATATAAAAGATCCCATGCTGCATTAGGACAAATGTAGCGTGTTTCCTCTGATGACTACGAGTCAGAATTACTAAATGTTTGACATTCAATAGCCGATGATCAATTAATCAATGTGCTCTAGTGGTGTGGTTAAACAAAGGGCGGGATGTAGCCCAGTGGTAAAGTGCTTGCTTAGTGCGCGGTCGGTTTGGGATCGAACCCCGTCGGTGGGCCCATTGGGCTATTTCTCGTTCCCTCCAGTGCACCACGACTGGTATATCAAAGGCCGTGGTATACTCCTGTAGAATGGTGCGTATAAAAGATCCCTTGCTACCAATGGAAAAATGTAGCGGGTTTCCTCTTTAAGAATATATAATGTCAAAAATACCAAATGTTTGACATCCACTAGCCGATGATTAATAAATCAATTCGACCAAGTAAAGCTAGTGAAACTTTAAACAAAACAAACTTTGATCCCATATGGAGAGTGCAGAAAAGAAGTGATTACGTCCCCATCCCTCCGCCACCCCGCCACCCCGCCACCCCCACCGCCACCCCAACCGCCGCCGCCGCCAGAGAGAGTACATATGGTAGAGTGCGTCTCCACTAATGACGATGACGGCGACGTTGAACCTGGCGTTCCCGGCACGCCGTGGAACGTCGTGTTGACTGTCGTCGTGGCAGAGTAAACAAACTGTTGATATTGGGGAATCATCCGGAAGTAGATGGACTCAATTGCATTGTGTCGCAGATTTCGCTTCGCATAGCCCGGCGTTTCAAAGTCCGACGACCGATTCCGTGAGCGGTTTCGGTTGTCTTAGCATCACCTGGATTTAGTCAGGCTTGGTGTGTCTGTGGAGTTCAATGGGACGCTTTGTTGCCAGATTGTTGTTTGACAAGCTATGTTCTGTAATTGTAATTGTTGTCCATGTATGCGGCAAGTCTGATGCTCTACATGGATTGGGTGGAAATGCAAACAAACTCACGAGTTATCATAGTTTTGCCATATTGTGTTATCACAGATTTTCGTCCGCTTTCCGTCTTGGAGTATATATTTATACTCACCTGGAGAAACAAAAGTTCCACTGCACCAAACAAAAGGTCTCAGACCAAAGAAAGAAATGTTTTATTTAACGACGCACTCAACACATTTTATTTACGGTTATATGACGTCAGACATATGGTTAAGGACCACACAGATGTTGAGAGGAAACCCGCTGTCGCCACTACATAGGCTACTCTTTTCGATTAGCAGCAAGGGATCATTTATTTGCGCTTCCCACAGGCAGGATAGCACAAACCATGGCCTTTGTTGAACCAGTTATGGATCACTGGTCGGTGCAAGTAGTTTACACCTACCCATTGAGCCTTGCGGAGCACTCACTCAAGGTTTGGAGTCAGTATCTGGATTAAAAATCCCATGCCTCGACTGGGATCCGAACCCAGTACCTACCAGCCTGTAGACCGATGGCCTAACCACGACGCCACCGAGGCCGGCGGTCTCAGAGCAAGTTCGAAGTTTGTAAATGGCTGAAATTGGCGACTCGTGTGAAGACGAATGAACAAATAAATAATTTCTTGAAAATTATTTAGATTTTTATTTTTTTCATTACCGTTAAATAATAAATTACTATACCTTATGCAATACGGGCAGAAAATTAGATTTTTTTTTAGTGAGTGTATACGTGTATGTATGTGTATGTGTATGTGTCTGTGCGTTTGTCTGTGCTTATGTTAGTGTGTATTTGTATCTGTTTTACCGGCCTCGGTGGCGTCGTGGTTAGGCCATCGGTCTACAGGCTGGTAGGTACTGGGTTTGGATCCCAGTCGAGGCATGGGATTTTTAATCCAGATACCGACTCCAAAACCTGAGTGAATGCTCCGCAAGGCTCGATTGGTAGGTGTAAACAACTTGCACCGACCAGTGATCCATAACTGGTTCAACAAAGGCCATGGTTTGTGCTGTCCTGCTTGTGGGAAGCGCAAATAAAATATCATTGCTGCCTGTCGTAAAATAGTAGCATATGTGGCGACAGCGGATTTCCTCTAAAACACAGTGTCAGAATGACCATATGTTTGACGTCCAATAGCCGATGATACGATAAAAAGGTCAATGTGCTCTAGTGGCGTCGTTAAATAAAACAAGCTTTACTTTTTTGTGTCTGTTTCTGTCTGTCTGTCTGTCTGTGTGTGTGTGTGTGTGTGTGTGTCTCTCTCTGTCTGTCTCTCTCTCTGCCTCTGTCTGTCTGTCTGTCTGTCTGTCTGTCTGTCTCTCTCTCTCTCTCTCTCTCTCTCTCTCTCTCTCTCTCTATCTTCTCCTCTCTATGTTACTAATAGTTGCCCATGCTTTTGGGAGGGGCCTTTCTTTGACCCCATAATTGCCAAACCCACCACCAGAAGCCTGTTTAATAAAACCCTTTTTTGTTAACATATATGATAAGAAACACAAAACTATATGTCTACATAATGTCCTCTCCTGGTGGCACTTAGCTCATCTCAAGCCGGTCTGTATGTAATTGGTGACTTTAACTTGCGTTACTTTATTCTACATATATTTGTAATAAGAAACTCAAGGCTTTTGATATATGTGGGCCATTGAATGGGATCATGTTTTATGACCCAAGCCGGTTTCTATTCATTATAGTTGGCTAAACCTGTCCATGTAATGGACCGGCAAAGACGTTGCGGTACGCTGTCTTTAAAATGTACCTTTCCTTTCTGGGACACTGGACCCCGTTCCACAAAGCGATCTTAGCCCTGAGATCACCTTAAGTGCATAGCTACCTTATGCACTAAGGTGATCTTAGTGCTAAGATCGCTTCGTGGAACGGGGCCCTGGTCATCAACCTGGCAGGTCATGTGACGATTTTGTTTTTGTTTTGTTTTGTTTTGTTTAACGACACCACTAAAGCACTTTGATTTATTAATCATCGGCTGCTGGATGTCAAACTGTTGGTCATTATGACATATAGTCTCAGAGAGAAAACCCGCTACATGTTTCCATTAGTAGCAAGGGATCTTTTATATGCACCGTTCCATAGACGAAATAACACTTATACCACGGCCGTTAATATACCAGTCGTGACGCACTGACTGGGACCAGAAATAGCCCAAATAGGCCCACCGACGGGGATCGATCCCAAGTCATGTAACGAATATCCTAATGTACTACAACTACTTTTTTTATTTCAATTTATTTTCGTGCTTATATCTAATTAAAGTTCAAGCACGCTGTCATGGGCAGACACCTCAGCTATCTGGGCTGTCTGTCCAGGACAGTGGGTTAGTTGTTAGTGGTTAGTGAGAGAAAAGAGGGCGTAGTAGCCTTACACCTACCCATGGAGTCGTTAAAACTCGCTCTGGGTGGGAGCCGGTACCAGGCTGCGAACCCTGTACCTACCAGCCGTATGCCCGATGGCTTAACCACGACACCACCGAGGCGGGTAACTGTCAACATAATGGACGGGCAAAGACGTAGTGGTACGCTGTCTTTAAAATATACGTTTCCTTTGTGGGACTCTGGTCATCTGGTCATCTACCTGGCAGGTCATGTGACGAATGTCCTAATGTACTATAACTACTAATTAATGCGCATGTCTTAGATATACAAATGTGTCGGGTCACTGACCTCCGTACCCTACTAACAACGGGCAACGGGCAACTCTATTTACGTGCCCCTATCCACGAAGGTTCAGGCACGCCCACTACGGATTTAGCCTCTGACTTCGCCAGTGACTAACTCCGTAGCAGGAGGAGGGGGGGGGGGGGGGGGGGGGGGGTAAGTTTGAGGTGGGCGGAATTTGGAAAAAAGCCATTTAGTAAAGTCAACGCGAGCGCGGACCAAATAGCAGACACTTCGCAAACTTGAAGTAACACCGAGTGGGAGCCGTGCTCTGATTGGCTGAATTTCAATTCCTCGGTGAAGCCTGTTTTTTACCTAAGTCTACAAAGAGTAACTGCATCCAAAGACATGTCTGGACTCTAAAATTTGACCCAAAATAGTTAAGACTGCTCAGCCAAAAAGTTTTTAAGGTGATTTTGAGCAATTGAACGGGCGCCGAAATAAAATGCGTTAGACTACTTATAAAAAAATAAACATAAGCATTTTGAACTGCTTCGAAAACGTTTAAAGTCTAACTAGCCCAAAGGAGGTTGTTACCTGTCCTAGTAAAGGTTGGCGCAGCAGGACTCATGGCGAGTTGATGGTCTGTTCAGGTTTGAAATGGAGAAGGTTGGTGTGTAACAACTCCAGATTTCTTTTGATGGCTCCCTTGTAGATTCCCCGGAGTACGATCTTTAGGATGCGATGGATCGTAGAGTTTGGCATCTCTCGGGTCAGGTGGCCTTGCCTGTAGAGACCGTCCTGCTGAGCAATCACAATTAGGTCTTTGCTGTATTCCTTGATGCCATATTGCAGTTGGTATTTGCCTTGTCCCGTGGGTAGATGGCGCCAGTGATCATCTGACCAACATTGCGACATCAGGAGTGAGGTGTCAGAGAAATCTCCGATGACCGCCCCCCGGTACTTGGCTGGTAGCTGGTTGCAGACTAGCGACCACTTAGAGGAGTCTGACGGTTCCGGATCCGGATCGGACGCCGACGAAACCTTTCTCCTCTTAAGTTCAGGTCTCCTGGTCGCTGTAGCAACAACAACGGTCGGATGTGCTGGTGGACTGGCAGGGGGCTCAGTGATAACCACGTGTCCTGTGTCCATATCCACCGGTGGGTCAACAGGAGGAATCGCCACTGTCAGTTGAGCTGACAGCTTTGGCTCCCCCTGGTCCGCTCCTGGCGAGTGTTTGGGTCGAGTCACGGCGGGCTGTTGTACAGAATGATCCGCCCCCGGTGGTTTAGCCACCGGGTTTGGGTCACCCTGTGTCGCTCCTGCTGGTCTCGTCCGCTGTTTCGAAACAGGAGGGACTGTCCCTGGCGGTTGAGCCGCCAAGTTAGGTCCCCCCTGAAACGTCTTAGGTCGCCTCCTCCTTGGTCTTCCATACGCTGTGGCTCCGTAACATAGTGTTACCGTAGCGTTGTCCCCTTTGTGTTCGATGCGGTATTTGGCTAGTGAGCCAAGTTCACGCAGTACAGCTCCCAGGGTGGGGGTGGGGGGGGGGGGGGGGGGGGGGGGGGGGGGGGGGGGAGGAGAAAAATCACCACCTTCTCGCAGAACAACTTCATTGTTCGAAAGTCGGCTTGGGTATGCAAGAATCGACTGCTACTAACAACTGGGTTATTCCCTCCTGGGCGCTGTTTATATAGCATGTCTTCAGACAACACCATTAGTTCTGACATCTGAAATGCTGAAAAGTACAGTCAAACCGGCCAAACACGGGAGTATACGTAAGCGGTCGCGTGAGACAGGTTGCTGCTGAATACAGGCTTCCGCATTTACAAGGTTTAAAAAAAAAAAAAAAAAAAAAAAAAATATCTTTCTTTTTATACGGTGGTAAAGCACACGCCTCATACGCGGTCGGTCTAGGATCGACACCCGTCGGAGGGCCCAGCTAGTGCACCGAGACTGCTATATCAAAGGCCGTGGTAGGTGCTAGTCTGTCTGTGGGATGGTGCTAATAAAGTATCCCTTGAAAAAAAAATGTAGCGGGTTTCCTCTTTGTCAGAATTACCAAATGTTTGACACCCAATAGCCGTGTCGTTCCAGCCAGTTCACCACGACTGTATATCAAAGGCCGTGGTATGTGCTATCCTGTCTGTGGGATGGTGCATATAAAAGATCCCTTGCTGCTAATCGAAAAGAGTAGCCCATGAAGTGGCGACAGCGGGTTTCCTCTTTCAGTATCTGTGTGGTCCTTAAAAATATGTCCGACACCATATAACCGTAAATAAAATGTGTTGAGCGTCGTTAAATAAAACATTTCCTTCCTTTTTCCAAATAGCCGATGGTTAAAAAATCAATGTGCTCTAGTGGTGTCGTTGAACAAAACAAACTTTATCTTTACTGGCAAAATAAAATAACATCTTGTGACAACAACGACTGTCACATTTAGTATAACTTGACATGGCTTGCAGTTATATCTCTGTTATATCTTCGGGTTTCTTCGACCTTTGACCCAGCAAAGATGCTCTGTTTGGCCTTTACTTGCACTGAGTAGGTGTAACCTATGTGGGTTTCTTTTCTAAACATAAACACGTTGATTAAGATCAGTGACAGCTGGAAAGGATCATCCAAAGTTGAAGCCATCGTAAAGTGGTGACAATAAATTTGCAGGTGCTATATAGACGGATAGTCGTATATCTGACCCGCTCCTCGTAAATTACAAACTGTATTAAATGTATTAGCATACAGCTGGGGCAAAATTATGTCAACTAGATATACACTCCAAAGTTTAAACATAAAGCGCCACACATAATATTTACAACAGCAAGATCCTTCCCCCCCCCCCCCCCAAAAAAAAAAACCCCACAAAAACAAAACAAAAACAAAAAAAACCCTACAAAAAACAACAAACAAACAAAAAACACAAAAAAACACCACAAAAAAACCCACCACACACATATACACACGTGCACACACAAGTATGCACGCGCAACACACACAAACCCCCGCACAATACCCAAAAGCAAAATCGAATAAAAAAAACGAACAAAAACCTAACAACAACAACAACAATAACAAAAAAAAAAAAACACACCCAAAAACCCACCCGAAATAACTAGTCAACAAAAACAAGAACCCTTACTAGCCCCCAACCCCCCCCCCCCCACCGCCACCCCCGAAACCCTCTCCCAACAAACCCCCAACAAAACAACAAAAAACGAAACACCCCTAAGAAAAAAAGAAAAAAACACAAAAAAAAACCCACCAACAAACCCCCCCCCCCCCCCCCCCCCCCCCCCCCCCCCCCCCCCCCAAAAAAAAAAAAACAACAACAAAACAACAACAACAAAAAAAACAAAAAACAACCTTCACCGCCTTCTGGAACAAGAAGAATTACAGCAAAAAGAAAATGGATACATTGCAACGATATTTCGGGATGTAATTGCACCTGTCATTGTTTAGAAATTAGTATTACAATAGTATTGTACGCACCATCCTTGAAACCAGTGATAAGCCCACCGTGCCCCCGAGGCCAACTGAAAATTACGACTAGGCGAGGAGGTCACGGTGATATTTCCAATTGGAGGTATCAAGTTTAACGACTTTAATTCAAGCACTGTGTTACTAAATTGAGCGAGGTCGCAGTGATATTTGCAAATGAAGTTATCTTTGTTTCCCGCGTTGGTACAACTGTCCTTGTAGGGAATGTACACCGAAAGAAAGAAAGACATGTTTTATTTAACGACGCACTCAACACATTTTATTTACGGTTATATGGCGTCAGACATATGGTTAAGGACCACACAGATTTTGAGAGGAAACCCGCTGTCGCCACTACATGGGCTACTCTTTCCGATTAGCAGCAAAGAATCTTTTATTTGAGCTTCCCACAGGCAGGATAGCACAAATCATGGCCTTTGTTGAACCAGTTATGGATCACTGGTCGGTGCAAGTGGTTTACACCTACCCACTGAGCCTTGCGGAGCACTCACTCAGGGTTTGGAGTCGTCGTAGGGAATGTACTCCGTGTGATAGACACCATTTAACCGCAGTTTGTATATATATATTATTTGCTGTAACAAAAGTTGGTTATACCAGAATGTAATACTATAGGATCTCACTCCAGCTAGATAAAAGGGCACATTTAGCTTATAAAGGATACTTTTTTTTCATATATTTTAGGGTGAAATCAGGAACGGATCCAAGAAGTATTTTTGGGGGGAGGGGAAAAGTCACACGAACTATCTAGTTAAAAGGGCACCCCAAAGGAAAAATAAAACGGACAAAAAAGGGGCATTTAAATATTTTAAGGCGAAATGGGTCACCAGAAATCCCCCCACCCCCTTACCCCAACCTTACCCCTTACCCCTACGATTAAACTTACATATTAAATATATTTTCTTGTTTACAAATATCAGTGTCTGTATATAAAATGTGTTTCTGGTCGTCTTAATATTTGTAAGAAGC
Organism: Gigantopelta aegis; assembly: GCF_016097555.1. Lineage (NCBI taxonomy): Eukaryota > Metazoa > Mollusca > Gastropoda > Neomphalida > Peltospiridae > Gigantopelta > Gigantopelta aegis. The sequence continues at coordinate 26,329,209 of NC_054699.1, read as the reverse complement.
CCAAACTGGATTTTGTGTTCAAATAATTTCGTACGTACGAAAAAACAATAGTTTAGGAAATAAGATGAAATTTAACCTAGTACAAATATTAGAACGATCAGAAACACGTTTAATATACAGCCACTAATATTTTATGCAGAAAAATATATTTCATATTTAATTACAATCGTTAAAAAGTCTGTTAGTCGATAACATCTTAAACATTACTTAGGAATGTCCCTTTGACCATTACTTGTTGGTGATTAATACCTAAGTACCAGACGAGATTTGCAGTTGTTACTTGTAGTTTTTCAAATCAATCCCCTGCCTTTGGGCTAATGCTCTTTAGACAAAGGTCGGGTTTAAAATACAGAAGACAATAGTTAAGGGCCATGGATGGTCTTTGGTCGTTCAAGATATCATGCTTGTTATTTTCCTGAACTTGATGATAGAGAATAGCGACTATGCCCCGGGCGACTTCTGTAGGTTAAAAACAGACACAAAGAGTAGACGGTCTGCACAGCACAGCCACTTTCTAATGACCGCTTTCGCCTTGGGTCAGTGGCTATTTCCGTGTTTGACCATAGGAACATGATCACAAGTATCGATGACCGGTCGCAGATATTCACATTCATCCATTTAGTTTTGTTTTAAAGACTATTAGATATGCAGTTCGCATCCCAGTACCGGCTACAACTCAGGGAGCGTTTTACTAGTATAATTGTATTTTCTGAAGTGGTATGTAACGGACCTGTCACAAGAATGTATTATTCTATTTCTTACATAGTTGATCGGTATATCCGCACAATGCAGAGTCGAATGGCCATTTGGCAAAATAGTGGTTGATACCAATCTAATAAAATGTGTGTTTTTTTGTAAATAATTTCAGTTTGGTTTGACGTAAGAAGAAAAGTAAAAGTGTTTTGGAAATAACAAAGAAATACAATTTGTGTGTGCAATTTACAAATCAATCGGCTCGGAAATAAATAAGTTTTAGTAAATAACATAGTATGAAAAAAAATTGCGTTCCCTGTGGGACGGACTATAGATAGCTAATACCACGTCTATAAGGGCGTATACCACCAAATCAAATCCCATAGACGACAATAGTAACATATGTGGCTAAAACTCCTACCTGCAGCGTATCAATCGACATAAACGCCACGGATATAAATACTTCCACCCCTCACCCTCATAGTGAATCAGAAAAATATTGGGGGTCAAGCTGCTCATTTCTAAAATAACGGCTATCAAAACTTTGACCCAGCCGGAAGTTATTTGGTTTAGTACTACCATAAAAGCCATTCCCGAGAAGATCCTTTACTGGACAATACATCCTTCTTGCCACTCCACAAATCCTGTTGAAAACAAATTTAAACGTCTTTTTCCAAGTAAAATGTATAGACGGCGCTTTTGCGTCACAAAGTAGTCAGTTTTAGGTTAATTAATACGTGATAACGCTATCACTATCTATCGTACTTATTTGATTGGATGGCATGACTGATTGGGTTAGCACCTACGAGCAGCAGGTCAGGTCAGAGTGTTTAACGTGCATATTCAGAACAAGCTGTTGTAGCGCACGCCTGTCCTGGGCATAGGTACCGGCCTCGGCCGGCTCCTCCGACCAGGACAGAAAAGGGGTGGGGTGGGTTGGAGGGTGTACCGCCTGCATTGGCTGATGCAAGGGGCACCAGCAGTCCGACCGGGACCGGTAACAGGCGGAGGGTGGTATGGTGCTATGGAATGTGGAAGGTCCCGTAGGATTACGCCAAAGAGAAAGGGTGCGCATTTTTGTGAAGGAAATTAGGCGCAATTTTGAACGGTCCGCCAAAAAGTAAAAAAGGGAGCTACAACACGTGTGTTATTAGTGTGTGTTGTCATAAATAACGAGTGATGTTCCCACCAACGGGCGTGTTTGAAAAGGTATTTAAAAACAAAAACTCAGGGCGTATTTTAACAGGAAAAAATTGTTATGTAATGTATTTTGTGTGGTTATGTTAAAAATACAAAATATAAGACGTAATATCACGTAAATCGTGAGAATAAGATACTATTTCGCACATAACTTTTTGACTCTTATCGTGACGAATAAAAAGAACTTTATTTTTCCCTCACTTCACCATTGTCATAATTTGACACAGAAAAAAGATCACAACGTGAAATATTCTTTGTATACTTCCACCTATTAACCGGAGAGCACTTGCTAGAACTTGCTAATAAAAATCAGTGATCCATTGAGCATCAGGGCTGAAAAGGAAATTGTGTCTTGGTCGAATTCTCTTGAGCTTCGAAGCACAATTAACTCTAACCCTGGAAATGTCGATTTAAAAGATGTTTGAAGTAACATCAACAGGCGGCTACATACCTGAGATCAATTTAAGCGCATCGGAATGTCAAATATATATAATGCATGACCTATTATCAGGAGAGTTTCTACGGATCAGTGGGTCTTAAAAGCCTTAATATATACTTCCACTAAATAATTGACAGTTAACCGTTAACCCCTGCCCTGGACAGAAAGCGCAGAAAATTAAAATGTACGCCATGGACAGCGTACTTGAACTTAAGTTGAATAAAAGCGCGAAATAATGAGCTCGGTGAAAATCACGTCAAATACCCGTACCCACCCAGAGAGAGTTTTAATAATTTAAAAGGACTGTAATGTATGCATTGTTGCATTTCAAAATATGCCATATATATATATATATATATATGTGTGTGTGTGTGTGTGTGTGTGTGTGTGTGTGTGTGTGTGTGTGTGTGTGTGTGTATATGTCTATATCGTTCATATAAGATTAGAGGTTAGAACGTACGAATGTGTAGAACTGGCGAAGTTGTTCTCTCTCTCTCTCTCTCTCTCTCTCTCTCTCTCTCTCTCTCTCTCTCTCTCTCTCTCTCTCTCTCTCTCTCTCTTTCTTTCTCTCTCAGTGTGTATGTTTAAACATTAGTGCTTGAAGTGGGTGCAAGATTGTTCAAGACTGTGTACCATCTCCCCTAGCCACCCACCCTAAATGCGCCTCTCATACATGCACCAACAGTAAAAGCTTCTATTCACTGACACACAAAGCGTAGTCTCGCTGGTCACCACAAAGAACCACAAATATTTATTTCACAGACAATCCCTGAGATCAGTGAAGTTCAGCAATGTACTTATGTACGATGTATTTATAGTACAATTTATGCAGCTATGTTTAACTGCTGTGTATACTAGCAGAAAGTATCAAATATTGACACTGTAGGTGTTTGAGATATTAATCAAGCTATCCAAGTCGTAAATTTTAAGAAGGAAGGTTAAACGTAAGGACGCACTGCCAAAACGCGCGGTAGTTAAATTATGTGGTCCTTCACGTTAAGTCGTGTGGCTATAAATTCTTTGTATTGGTCTGAAGATACCTTGAGGCAAGGATACTTGACGACAATTCAAAAGGTTGTTTTCATAGATTCCCATATAATTACTTTTATGCATAGTTTTAAATTGAATTTTTGGGGACCCAGTGGTAAATTGCTCGCTTGATGCGCGATCGGTTTGGGATCGATCCCTGTCGGTGGGCCCACTGGGCTATTTCCCATTCCAAGCAGTGCATCATGACTGGTATACCAGAGGCCATGGTATATTTAGGTGTTATCCTGTCTATTGTGTGCTCGCCTGGGGTACTTGCGTCACAGGTTCCAAACCATTTCTGTGCATCCATTCAACCCTGTTAGATTGTTTTCTCATTCCAATTAGTGCACCACAACTGGTCATGGTTCGTGGTATGTGCTATCCTGTCTGTTGGATGTTGCATATAAAAAAGACCCCTTGCCACTAATGGAAAAAAAATGCAGTGGGTTTCCTCTCTAAGACTAAATATCAAAATTACCAAATGTTTGACATCAAATAACCGACGATTAATAAATTAATGTGCTCTAGTGGAGTCGTTGAACAAAACAAACTAACATTTATATGTCAAAATTATCAAATGTTTGACATCAGATAACTAACGATTAATAATTAGATGCGCTCTAGTGGTGTGGTTACACAAAACAAACTTTATCTTTTAAAATTAAGAATTTAAATGTGGCCGCCCCTTTAAGTTAACTTTCCTTTCCTTAAACGACGAGAAAGTCTACATTATTGGTTATTGAGACAACATGTATGGCAGGGTTAGTCTTGTGTCCTGTGACATATAACACAAAGCGCAGATAATGTTTTTCTTTCTTTCTTTTTTCCCCCCGTTAAATCCCCGTTAAATCCCCGTTAAATCTATGACTGCCGGTATCTTGGAAACGGAAATTAAACAGCCATATTATTCCCATCGCTTCGATTTTACTCCCGGCCCGCTGACATTTTATGTATTGTATATCTCGTTTATTACGACGTGCCATAAATCAATAGGTATTATTTGTAAATATAATATATATACTAGTATATATACTCTTCAAAAAAAGTAGGGGAACTCTAATAAGAATTTACAATTGCCAAAATTGTAAGGTATATTAGCTGTGGATAATGGTTATTGATAATAGTGAATTAATTGGGCAAACATTACAACCGGTAGTTCAGTATTACAGTAGGTTTTATGACCACCAAAGATCTTGAAGGACTATTGGGGTCAGAAGTTCAATTCAACATGACGGGGTTTTTTTTATCAGTAAATCGATAATTCCATAAAAATGACAAAAAAACCCCAACAAAACAATAACAACTGTATGATCAACAGAATGAAAAAGATTGACAGAAATAATGTCCCACAGTGATTAATGGACCATTCTGGAAATTTTCAAAATCGAGAATGACACCCCACGCACGTGTACGGGGCAAATGCGTGATGCATGTGAAAACTATGGAATGTGTTGCGGCGTGTTAATAAACAGACTTGAACGTTCTTTACTAGGATGTTTGTGGTCAAAACGTATGTTCGGTCTAATAATTGATATTAACATTAATATTTCAGGTTCCCCTACCTTTCTTGAAGAGTATATATACTGACTTTCAAAAGAAACTTTACAAAGCTTGAAATTGTATTATAGAATTCTGAAAAACAATAAAAGATACGGTGGTATTTTAAAGTATCATGACGTTCAACATCTAAACGTGGCAATGCTTTTCGTTATACATGCAAAGTCAGAGGCGGATCTAGGGGGAGAGGGGCCAGGGGCCCGCCCCCTACATTTTGCGACAGTTATAATTTTATTATATATTAATTTTTTTTTTTTTCTTACGACCCCCCTCCAAACATACCCCTATGTTCCCTTGGCATTCCGCCTCATGTCCTTGCCCCCCCCCCCCCCCTCTCAATAATATCCATCCATCCATCCATCCATCCATGTAAAGCAAAGCACCAAAAAAAAAAAAAACCCACCCAAACGAACCAAATGATTTTTTTTAAATCCTCTTTTTTTTTTATCTTCCTTACTTCTTTTATCTATGTAGTTGTCTGTTTTTTCCCCAGTCCTGTCTGCTTCTCTCTCCCCCCCCCCCCCGCCACACCTCCGACCTCTCCCCAACCGCACTCTTCTCTTTTCTCTTCACTTCTCTCATGTTTTGTCAGGGGCGGATCTATTTTTAAGAGGGTCTATGGGACAAAAGGGCACATTGAAAAGGGCCACCCAATAATTTTTAAAAAAAGACCACAAAAAACGGGCACATGGATATATTTATGAGGACGGATCCCCTGGATACCTCCCCCCCCCCCCCCTGATCCGCCTCCGTTTTATTATTTTCCCACAACAGGGACTCTTACGTAAGCTAATTGGAAAGTAAACCCATGTACACACGTTGTAACTAACAGCGATTTGTGTGGCTGCCTGGAGATGAACATATTGACCGTGTTTTTTAAAGTTTGATCTCTGCTAACAACCAAAGTAGTGCTGACACCTCGTGGTAATCCCGCATTGCGCTTCGTAATCCCGGCAAATCTCGCGAGAGTTCAAGCGGACGCCTGACACATGTTGTCGCGAAGATGTAGGACCACACAGATAATGAGAGAGGAAACCCGCTGTCGCCACTTCATGGGCTACTCTTTTCGATTAACAACAGGGGATCTTTTATATGCACCATCCCACAGACAGGGTAGTATATACTACGGTCTTTGATATACCAGTCGCGGTGCACTGGCTGGAACGAGAAATAGCCCAATGGGCCCATCGACGGGGATCGATCCCAGACCGACCGCACAGCTACGTCTCGCTCCCCATGATGTCGCGAAGACAATAAACCTAGGTATGTCTCTAGGATCTTAAGTAAAATGTGTTGAATGCGTCGTTAAATAAAACATTTCTTTCTTGGATCTTAAGTTGACTAGGGGCATATGTGTAGTAGTGTTGCTATAAAGTGCTCCTACTGGCAGTAGCTAGTGGCAATTGCCATACTAGCTCAGATGGTAGAGTGCTAGACTCTTATATCGAGGGTCTCTGGTTCGAATCCCATCAGTGGGGGTTGATTTTTACATACCTACAGTTTCTTCGTTTTTTAATTATTATTTTTTTCTTGCAAATAACTGTTGAAGACGGGTCACTACGGTAGATTAAAAAAAAAAGGTATTCGTTGATAACAACTACCATAGTGATGTGAATAGCCATTTGTCCTGAGGCCGGTCGCGATGTAGCCCAGTGGTAAAGCGTTCGCTCGATGCGCGGTCGGTATGGGATCGATCCCCGTCGGTGGGCCCACTGGGCTATTTCTCGTTTCAACCAGTACACCACGATTGGTATATCAAAAGCCGTGATGTGTGTTATCCTGTCTGTGGGATGGTGCATATAAAAGATCCCTTGCTGCTAATCAAAAGGAGTAGCCCATGAAGTGGGGACAGCGGGTTTCCTCTCTTAATATCTGTGTGGTCCTTAACCATATGTTTGAAACCATATAACCGTAAATAAAATGTGTTGAGTGCGTCGTTAAATAAAACATTTCTTTCTTTCGTTAATAACAACTACAATTCCGGCTGTCTTTCAACTTCTTTCTATCCGTTGAATTCCACCTGAATTCCATCTTATCGATTAGCAGCAAGGGATATTTTATATCCATAGACAGGATAGTACATACCACGGCATTTGATATACCAGTCGTGGTGCACTGGCTGGAACGAGAAATACATCTGACTGAGCAAGAAGAAGAAGAAGAATGAAACTTTCCTGTCATGGACGGCGTGCGCTACAACAGCTTGCTCTGAATGTGCACGTAAAACCCTATGACATGACATGACATGAATGAAAAGAAGAAAAGAGTCTCTATATTATCTGACACTCGGTGACCTACGGTAGATGTAGCGAGTATTAAACAGAACACTGCTTCGGTTCGGCATCGTTCATTGTTTGGTGTGAAAACATTCAATATTAAACGAGATAACCGCGCCAGAGATGGTCTTTGTGAGACTGTTACCTTACATCTCGTTAGCGCGGTAATACCTAGTTTAAGTAAGTGTGAAGAATGCGCTAACATCAATATTTATTCTTCAAAAGGATGACACTTTTTTTTTTGTCTCTTAATTCCAGTTACAAGAAGGCGATATGTGGGGTTTGTGTCTGCCGTATGCGTATCCAAGCGTTCGCCTTCTATAAGACTAGTTCTTTGGCTGATTCTGTTAAACTGGAGTCTGTGGTGATCTTGTTAAGGCCAAGTTAATGCGTGCACTTTGAAACAAAACAGAAGAAAAAAATCCTGTTAAATTTGATAATGTGAGCATCTGTAAATCTTTCTTCTGGTCGTTCTGCCGGTGGTTTTCAGATCTGTATGGCTGTCTGTCAGTTACACTCTAGCTCACTATTTTTGTTTGTTATGTTATTTTGTCCAGTCTGTGTCTTTCTCGCCTTCCCTCCCTACTACTCTCTCCCATTCAACAGCTGATGATTAATACATGTTAAACAAAACAAACTTTTAACTTTGTAACTCAGTCAGCTTAACTACATCTCTCCCCCTCTTTCTTTCTCTCTCTCTCTCTCTCTCTCTCTCTCTCTCTCTCTCTCTCTCTCTCTCTCTCTCTCTCTCTCTCTCTCTCTGTGTCTGTCTGTCTGTCTGTCTCTCTCTCTGTCTGTCTGTCTGTCTGTCTGTCTGTCTGTCTCTCTCTCTCTCTCTCTCTCTCTCTCTCTCTCTCTCTCTCTCTCTCTCTCTCTCTCTCTCTCTCTCTCTCTCTCTCTCTCTCTCTCTCTCTCTCTCTCTCTCTCTCCCCCCCCCCCCCTCTCTCTCTCTGTGTCTCTGTCTCTGTCTCTGTCCCCTAATGCAGCGAAGGATGTTTTATATGCACTTTTTCACAGACAAGAAAACACGAAAACACATGCCACGGCCTTTAATCAGTTGTGGTGCACTGAGAAACGAGAAAAAAACTCAATGACTTGAAAAATGATGTGATGCGAGACTGAATGTCAGCAATGTGAGGTTGACTGTCAGTAACACGGTTCACTTCCTCACACTGGGAATGACGATTCAAGTTGTGCAGGCACTCTTTCCTGTTAGGAGGGGAGATGTAGCCCAGCAGCAAAGCGATCGCTTGATGCGCGGTCGGTCTGGGATCGATCCCCGTCGGTGGGCTCATTGGGCTATTTCTCGTTCCAGACAGTGCACCACAACTGACATACTAAAGACCGTGGTGTGTGCTATCCTGTCTGTGGGATGGTGAATATAAAAGATCCTTTGCTACTAAATGAAAAATGTAGCGGGTTTCCTTTTTAAAATTAATTGTCAAAATTACTAAATGTTTGACACATAATAGCCGATGATTAATAAATCAATGTGTTCTAGTGGTGTCGTTAAATAAAACAAACTTTAAACAAACGTTTTCATCACATAACGATGTTAGTTGTGCAGCCACTCCTGTTGAGGGGCGGAATTTAGCTCAGTCGGTTGAGTGCTCGTTTGAGGTGCTTGCGTCGCAGGATCGAACCACCTCGGTGGATCCATTCAGCTGATTTTTTTTTTATCGTTCCAACCAGTGCACCACAACTGGACAAAGGCCGTGGTATGTGTTTTCCTGTCTGTGGGAAAGTGCATATAAAAGATCCCTTGCTGCATTAGGAAAACTGTAGCCGGTCTCCTCTGATGGCTACGAGTGAGAATTACCAAATGTTTGACATCCAATAAGCCGAAGATTAATTAATCCATGTGCTCCAGTGGTGTCGTAAAATATAACAGACAAAACAAACAAACACTTTCCTGTTAATGTTGGTATGATCAATATTAGTTTTATTGGGACATTTAAATGGCGTTTCTCAGACCAAACCCTCTTTTGTTCCAGGCGTTAGGTAGCTATATTTGTTTGTACAGGAAATGGCAAATTCTTGTGGTTTTGTCCTTTTCTCCGTTCAGTGTGACTGACATTGATGTCTTACTTGATGAACTACATCCGTTCGACAGGTAACATTAATGTTGGTAGCGGTCTCTCTGTGTGTACCACATCGATCTTTTCTGAACGCCGGCTAACAGTACTAGGCTTATGTCAGCTGTCATATGATGTAGATTTTTTTTTAACACTGCCCGCAAGGGATCTCCAAGAGAACTTATGTTCGCTGACAGTAACACATTATTGTAACTTAGTGCAGTACAAAATATAATAAATCGTTTATAGCAAAGTCATGCCACAAGCGCTTCTAATGCGAAAACGTAATAAACCATACAAGAAGAAGAAAATGTTTTATTTAACGACGCACTCAACATATTTTATCTACGGTTATATGGCGTCAGACATATGCTTAAGGACCACACAGATATTGAGAGAGGAAATCCGCTGTTGTTTCGACTAGCAGCAAGGAATCTTTTATATGCACCATCCCACAGACCTGGTAGTGCACACCACGGCATGTGATATAACAGTCGTGGTGCAATGGCTGGAACGAGAAATAGCCCAAATGGACCAACCGACGGGGATCGATCCAAGACCGACCGCGCATCGAGCGAGCGCTGTACCACTGGGCTACGCCCCGCCTGTAAACAATACAAAGGCATTTCGGCAAGCGCTCGAGTCATAATGCGAGAACGTAATAAAGTATGCGGCAAGCGCTCGTAATGCAGTGTGTCCCCCCCCCCCCCCCCCCTCCCCCCCCGCTTCCAACGTCAGTCTCTCGTGATTGTTAAGACGCTTTGACCTTGGCCTTGGTTCGCACCCTTTTAACAGCTCCAACCCAGATTGATTTCGAAAGGCTTGCTTGGTTCAACTACACCGGCCTCGGTGGTGTCGTGGTTAAAGCCATCGGGCATGAGGCTGGTAGGTACTGGGTTCTGAGCCCGGTGCCTGCTCCCACCCAGAGCGAGTTTTAACGACTCAATTGGTAGGTGTAAGACCATTACACCCTCTTCTCTCTCACTAACCACTAACAACTAACCCTCTGTCCTGGACAGGCAGCCCAGATAGCTCAGGTGTGTGTGTGTGTGTGTGCCCAGGCCGGCAGGCTTGAACCTTAATTGGATGTAATCACGAACATGAAATGAAATGAAGGTTGAACTACTCTAGTCCTTTTTATCAATTCATCACTTCTGTTTTACTATGAATTTATCATTATCAGACATATTTAATTTTTAGGACAGTGTGCTTGAATCTTAATTGAAACAAGCGCAGAAATGAATTAAAATGAAATGCCTCTAGCTCTATACATTGTGTGTTAAGTGCCTAGCTACATGTACGAATATATTTATGTATATATATATATATATATATATATATATATATATATATATATATATATATATATTTGGTGGGAACACATTTTTGACTAGATCATCTGGTGCAGTCAGGTTAAGGTTTGACTTGTTTAGTGACATTACTAAAGCACATTGATTTATTCTGACAGCATAGCCTTCAGAGGAATCTTGTATGTATGCACTAGGTTGTGCCTTGTAGCAACATTTTGAGCTGTATGATACACGAATAGTAATTAATATTCAAAATAAAAGGTTGCAAGCTACGGGTGTGAGCAGTTTGGCGTGGGGGTATACGGGCGGATTCAGGAAATGGTTTGGTGTTTGTTTGTTTGTTTTGTTTTTTTGGGGGTACTAAAGGAAATATGACACATGGACTAACTCATTAAATGAAAAATCCAATGAACAAAAAAAAAAAAAAAAAAAAAAAAAAAAAAAAAAAAACCAACCAACCAGAAAAAGGAATCATTTACATATATTTAGAGGAGCCGAGTCCTCTGGTCCCCCTCCCCCCTCCCCATTTTATCCTCCTTTGGAGTACTGCTTCCCTGTATGCTTTGGTATGTACACAGTTGTGGATGGGATTAACAGTAGGGTGGGCATTTTAGCATTAGCTTATCTGGCCACAGACCACAATTAATTACGCTATATGTTTCTATATAGCCTTAGTGTCTATAACAGTTTTATTAATATCAGCAGGCCCATGGATTTTTGTATGTACCTTTGCCTGCCTGGGGGACGCATGCCCTGAAAAGGACAACCCCTGTTGTCCAGTTCTTGCTCCCAGGATATTGGTTTAAACATGGGCCAGAATTACCACAAACAAGTCTGCAATGTCGACAAATTACACATGTTTACAAACTACATGCCCTTCCCTGTCAACTTCAGTCAAATAGTTGCCACCTCAAAGCTGTCTGCTATGAAATAATCACAGTCAAACAGCAGATTACAAATTTCCAGATGGGAAGATAACTGTAATCTGAGGTCATCTATCAGTTTAGTATTCAGTGACGAAAAGAACGAGCCTTGGTCACCATGCCTTTTGGCTCAACCCTTTTCTTAGTCAATACGTCCTTAAAGTCTTCCATCCCTACCATTCAATGTCACTGCGACCCTCAAGTCACCCAGCAGCCATCTGGGTTGACCCGCTCCTCAGATTCCACTATCATCTTCCAGCTCTTGACAATGCAATCCGACAAGGTCGCGATTAAAGTATTGGCTGTCATTCCCGATGATGTTAACCATGACACAGCGTTACGATGGGCAGGCACGTGGTGAGTCTGTGTTTGACATACAAAATAGCCGGTGATTTAGTGCGAGTATGGCTTGTCGTCATACACATACATTCTTCTCGCTTTCGTTCATGCTTTTAGACCCTGAAGTCCCTGAAAACATCCAAAGTTCTGTAGCCGACACACTCTGCTGATTTATCATCAACCTTCCAGAAGTGTCGCTATCCATCTATTACTTACCATTCCAGCATTACTCGCGGCTTTAGCGGACATGCCGTAATCCACGTATCGCTGGAGTATTGTATACAACGCATTCCGGCTATAAAGAAGTGACGAGTTTGCATTCCAGTTGCTGCAACAAATGGTTATAAGATACAATGTACTTTGAACATAATATTTGTGAGGAATTTGATGTATGTCCAGTTACTAATATCACGAACTGAATGTAAGTTAATGTAATAATGAGATTTATGTGAACTGAGTGGAGATCGTGTTTGAAAAGACTGATATCTTCGTGTATAAATACAATTTAAAATGAGAGAAAGAGACACAGATAGAGAGATAGAAAAAAGAGATAGACAGATACAGAGGCAGAGTAAGAGTGAAAAAGCGGAGAGAGAGAGAGAGGGGGGTGTGGGGGTGTGTGAGGGAGGGAAAGAAGAGGCGAGAGAGGGGGTGAGAGAGAGAGAGAGAGAGAGAGAGAGAGAGAGAGAGAGAGAGAGAGAGAGAGAGAGAGAGAGAGAGAGAGAGAGAGAATGGAGGTAAGAGACAGAAAGGGAGGGGGAGGGAGAGAGAGGGGGAGGATAAGAAAGTTAAGTAAATGAGTTGCCTTGCCCACCCCGTCCCTTCCGTCTCGTAATTCTTATGTATTTCCTTTCCCCTCCCACCACAAAGGTTGCAACAGTCGCCTCTTGGTTTAAGTCTGTATTCCTGGACGGAAAACCTTTCTACGTGCCAGGTTACATTTCATGCACGTCTGTGCTGGGCTCGAGAGTATTTAATCAGCTAATTAATCAGCTGCATTTAAACAAACTCAATGATGCATAACCGACTATGATTTGTCACCTTCCGCGTACGCAAAGGTCAAGCTAAAAGGTGTATGACAAGTGAAACATAGTTTTTTTCTTCTTTCTTTCTCTATGTAATAAATCAGGTCGATTTGAATTCAGGTGCATATGCAGAATATTACACGAGTGAACGTTAGGTATACGGCGATGCGGTTTTTTTTTTCTTTTTTTTTTTTTCTTTTTTCTTTCTTCTTTTTTTCAAGCATGGATTGCACAGCTGGGTATATTTGATAACGTAATAAGGGGCATATTTAAATTGAAATCAGAATGCACGTCCTAGTTTATGCACGATGGAATTTCGGCACAAAATTCGGTTTTACGTCATATATAGCAAGAAAAGTCCGGCCAAAAAACGAAGTCATACCGCGGGAAATAAAAAAAAAAAAAAAAAAAAAATAATAAAAAAAAAATAAAAAATAAAATAAAAAAATATATATATATATATATATATATATATATATATATATATATATATATATATATATATATATATATATATTGACGCGCGTGGGTCAAAATCGACGTTCGCGGGTCAAAATCGACGCGCGCGGTGACAAGTGACCGAAAATTACCATAAGTTACCATTTATTGTAGAATAAATTGTTTTAAAACTATGTAACCAACGAACGCGATTTGGATACGTTTTAAAGCGTGTTGTAAGATAATTGATATCTAAGAGACAGTTGCAAACTTGCAAGCGTATGGTATTAATTTTTTATTTACATTTGAGCAATCCCTCAAACAAAACAAAATCCCCCAAAAAAAAAAAAAAATAATAATAGGAGAAAGAATTCAAACAAAACAATACCCAAGCATTTTTCTTCTTTAAAGGGACACACCCTAGTTTCAACCCGTGAACATTAACACTAAGTTTAGTTAATCTACAAACCTATAACACATTTGGATAAAGTTACAATTGAGTGAAACATGAGTCTGTGACTTTGAAATGGTGAAATATCCTCTAAAAATAGACTAAAAGTAGACTCCATAACTGTTATTTCTCAGACGCATGTGCGTTTCTAAAAATATGAGAAATGCATTTTGTGATATTAAAAACACCAGGATGACAAAAAACACTTCGAATGTACGGAAATTGATAATCTAAACAATAAAATCTAAGTAAAGTATGATTTTATTTGTCAAAAACGGTTATAATAGTAAATATTATGCGTTAGTGTTTAAAAACTAGGGTATGTCCCTTTAACGTACGACTCTTTGACTTTGACTTAACGACATATGTAGAAATTGGTTTCGCTTGTATTCTTTTCACTAAAAAAAATACTCTCTTTTTTTGTTTAACGACACCACTAGAGCACATTGATTGATTTATCATCGGCTATTGGATGTCAAACATTGGTAATTTGGACATATGTTCTTAGAGAGGAAACCTGCTACGTTTTTCTATTAGTAGCAACGGATCTTTTACATGCACCACCCCACAGACAGAATAACGCATGCCACGGCCCTTGATATATCAGTCGTGATGCATTGGTTGGGACGGGAAATAGCTCAGTGGGCCCACCGACGGGGATCGATCCCAGACCGACTGCGAACCAAGCGAACGCTTTACTCCTGGGCTACGTTCCGCCCCCGTATTATTTTCAGACTCTAGATGATCAGCCAAGCATTTTGGAATCGATCACCGACATGTGATGAATTTCGCCGTGTTATATCATAAAAGACACACTGTTTTATCCAATGTGTGGGAGTGTGTAAACATGAATTTTGCGACGCGTTATTTTTCGTGTGAATTTATTGATGTTTGACAGTCACAAATTGCATAAAATCGTGTTGCATAACGAAGCGATTTTATACCAAATTTGTCACTGTTCATCAATAAATTAATATTAAAAAATAACAAAGAATTCTCATAATTGCAAACAAATCAACTTATTAACTTAAAAACGCACATACGTCAGCTTCTACGTCAAGTGTTACATAATGGCGTCATTTTTGCTTTTTATCGAAAAATAACATTAGTAATGCCAGCCAGTCAGAATTAATTCAGTTAATCGTGTTACAGCTTAAAGTTTATAATAATTGATGGTAACATGTCTAACTTCTTCGTTTTTCATTTTCAGAATCAAAGACGCAACGTAACCTCCGTTAGCAGCAATGGAAGATTCCGAGACACGATGAATAGAAAGAGAGAGAGAAAAAAATCTGTAGGCCAATTCTATTTCCAGGGATATGAGGACCCTTTCCTGAATTATTTTTTTCATAATGTATTGATGACAAATGGAAGCTGTAGCGCATCATGGCCTTGTATGGATTAAATATTTCTAAAAACAGTTTGTGAACCTCAATATCTCCTGCTGCTGTGTGTGTGTGTTACGCTGAACGCATCCTCCAACCCCCAGGGTACGGTCCTGTGATTGACACATTCGTTAACAGTTTGTTCTGTGGTACGTTCACAATCGACCCACCGTCTGGATACGGACTTTCAGTGGCTGGTTTCTTCTCCAGTGTGTCATGAAAATCGCTGATGTATAACAGTCATGGTGCAAGCAAACACTCAACGAACGTTGTGACTCGATACTTGACCTAGTGATGCATTGAAGACTAATTCTGTGACTTCATTGAAGAAAACAACACCAAGGTCTCGTGCTTATAAAACTGAAAACTGAGACTCGAGACCTTTAACAAAGTTTCGCTCATACATATAGCACGAGGTTTACTATATGTTAAACATCAAAATAACTGTACTTTAAAATGTGCTGAGGTGTCGTTAGTTAAACATGATTCTCATCCTGTATTAAGGCTTTCATTAAGGTCTGATGATTTTACTAAACTCTGTTGAGCCCCAGGCACGGCGGAAGCAAGTAGACATTGGGGGAGGGGGGGGGAGGGCGCTGCGCCCTCGATTTCAGTCAGCCCCCCAATCTCAAAGTGTTTAAGGGGGTATGTTCCCCCGTAAATTTTTGCTAAACTAGATGTCCTGAAATGCAATTTTTTGCATTCTGCAAGTAAAATTCATCTTTGCCTTAAGATTTACTACCAATAATATTTTTGATTCAGAATCAATGTGCTCCGCCGTGTTTTAAAGTTGTTGTTTTAAAAAAAAAAAAAAAAAAAAAGCTTCTATCTTGCTGTCGGGATTTCGGTTTATAACATTTAATTGAGCCTGGTGGTAGGGTATATTTTCTTTTGGGGGACACTAGTGGACATGACATTGGTATTAATTTAGAAAGAATTCAAGATCAAAAGATCAGTGTTTTTTGTCGCTAATGGTGTAGTTGCCAGGCTATTATGTATGTTCAGTGTTAAAGTCACTAGTGATCAAACAATCTAAAGACATTTTCAGGGCCGTAGCTAGTGTGTGTGTGCGGGGGGGGGGGGGTTAAGGGGGGCAGTTGCCGAAAAAAATCCGGGAAGCTTTAAAGAAACTTAAAGAAAATTATCTTGTTAACTGTTTAAGGAGTTTTAGACTATTAACTACTCAGTTGCCCGCCCCCCCCCCCCCCCCCCGAACAAAAAATCCTAGCTACGGCCCTGATTTCTATTTTGTTTAATATTCAGGATCAAAGTTCCCTTTGTCACTAATTATGACAGTATGCGACATAAAAATGTTAAGATACCTCCCTCTCACATGCGCACATACACACCCACGCACGCGCGCGCGCGCACACACACACACACACACACACACACACACACACACACACACACACACACACAGACAACCTACACTGATATGATTGATCGTTTTGACAAATACGATTGAAACAACCACCCATCTTGCGTGCACCCGTGTAAATACATATATCATGGCTAAACCAGGAAACGTAACGAGTAAAAACACAACAAAAGGTTGTATCTTATTTTTGGAAATGCTTCAGGGAAACTCGATGACTGATGACGACATCTGAGTAATAGAAGGCTATGACTTAAGACTAGGTCACACCGGGTCATTCGCTTGTGTAACCCAGATATGTAAAATAAAAGACAATTTTGTAATCTTAAATTCTCTCGTCTGCTTAACAACCAGTTTTTTGTTGTTTTTTTTGAAACGTCGCGCTGCGTGTTAGAATGAGGAACTTCACGCGGTCGCGATATTTTTTGAGCAGACAATAATTTTCTTCTTTTCTTTTTTTGTTTTGTTTCGTAACACAAAACTTGTCCATGACACACAACGGGTTCTGAGATTTTCGCGGACCCGGATCTCATTGTTTTGAATTGGAGACAGAAATGAGTCAACTTGTTCCTTTTCAGAAAAAAAGTCCACAAAAAAACTAAACAAAAACGAAAGGTGCGTCAACACAATACGATTGCCTCATACGTGAATAGCCCATTACATAGCAACTGGTGAAATCGTAATGTTTGTCTTGTCACAACCGGGTACTATCGTACACGGCATTCGTATAGTATGACGTCGCCTTTAGTCCAAATTGCACTATTTATAATAAAATTGCAAATACTTTGAAATTATTTATCTCATCCCTTAAATATTTGGCCAAACTTGTATTTTCAGGGTCGAACCTAGTCAAAAATAACTATTGCGGGGGTGGGGTGGGGGGTAAAATTAAAAGAAGGACACAATAGTTTGGGATTTCCATTGGCCTTCAAAAATCACACTTTTAAATTAAAAAGGGGATATTTCTACATACCCGTAGCCACTAGGCACGCATCTGTAAACCTAAAAAAAACATTTTTTAAAATGACGCTAAAACACTATAATAATGAATATACTCTCAACCGCTTCCGGCATCGCCACTCCCATCCATATCATGCCATCTGTGCAAATCGATTCTTTTTTGTCATGAAAATCGTTTTTCATTTACGCGGAACGTGGAAAACACTCATAAAACAAATTGATTCTATGTTTACCAATAGCACTGATTTTACTCGAGCTGCGTAGTTTGCCTACCCCTGCTTCTAACGGCCTAGTTAAAGGCATACTGTCACAGATTTAAGGAACTTATTTCTCCAAAAACTGATAATACATAAATATTACATTAATTTGTGAAAACCAAATCTACTTATCACATCACCTTAACTGAACTATGTTGAAGGGAAGTCCATGTCAACCCTCTTGGCAATATTAGTTTTTGAATTATGGACCATTGCCATAATTCAATTATTTTTTACGAAATATCATTAATAGGTGAAGTATAGTGGTTACGTAGATGGTTGAATAAAGTACATTTAGGTACAAATTAAATATATATTTTTTCAGGTAATACTTTGTTAGGCCATTTAATAGGCCAGTGGTCTGTGACAATATGCTTTTAAGGATGATATTGTTTTTATTATTGTTATTTTTAATATATCTTTGTCATGAGGTAATAATAATTAAAACACTTTTTTCTCTTCTTTTTGTTTTTTGTCAGTTCAGATTTGGGGGCTGGGGCGAAAACAAGACAATACATTTAATTGAACAGACTGTATATATACGACACGTGATGGTGTATTTTCTAATGCATTTTGTCTGTTTATATAATTATATGTAATTTGTATATATACGTATATGAAAAACTGTTCCCATATTTTTACTTTAATAACTTATTATACCTATTCAGTGTAATATGTATTAATTAATATTTGAATGTTACTTGGAGAGAAATAGATATTTAGCGAAAAAAGATGTAAATAGTTATGGACAACAATTGCGTGTATGTGTACGTTGTAATTGGTCACTAAAAGCCCAGTGCAATACATTAAACCAGCTGTTGTTAACAGAAACAAATTATCGAGTACATTCGATAATTTCTGTTACCATACTCGCTAATTTTCGTGATAATTCGTCTGTGTAATAAGTGTTACGTAAATTATCGAGTCTGCTGTAACGACACTGTGTGTAAATATGTAAATATTTTTGAATATCATGACACCAAATGGATTTCCCTCATTCCAGAAAATTATATATATATATATATATATATATATATATATATATATATATATATATATATATATATATATATATATATATTAAACTACAAATGTTGCAACAAGTTTACTACGCAGATAAAAATAAATATATTGTTATTGTTTTATTTTTTTATATTACGCAAAATCGGTAATGTTAGTATGTTACGTAATCACTCCGGGATAGGGAAGACAACTTAATATTATTTTCATACCTGCTGATGTATAAGTTAATTCGATGTAAGTTTTGATACTTTGGTTTAACTATATTCCACCTCAAATTGGCTACATTTTAAAACAAGAACCATTTAAATACTGACCCACCCATTCCCATCCCCATACAAACACCAGTGTTCACTCTTTTTTCTTTGTTTTGCTTGTTTGTGTGTGTGTGTTTTTTTGTGTGTGTGTTTGGGGTTTGTTTGTTGGGGGGGGGGGGGGGGGGGGGGGGGGGGGGTTGGGGGGGGTCTTCTTCTTCTATATTTATATAATCAGGCATATAGTCTGTCAATGTATAATTTACATTGGTAATTATGCATTAGAAAACATTTGTGCCTAAACATACAATTGCACCTACATGAAGATTGTTGTAACGTTATGTCATAGAAGTTCCTAATCTGTTTCAAACGTTATCCCTGGATACCTTTAAGAACGATATCTGTATTGTGGGTTCACTTAAGTTTTGCATTTACCATAGTTTCACACCCAATAGCCGATGTATTTTTCGTGCTGGGGTGTCATTAAACATCTAATCTGTTCTATTCTGTATCGTGGGTGGGTGGGTGTAATGGGGTCACAATCTCTTGTGCAGGAGGTGGGTACACATTCTTTAGTTCTTTCTGTAAACCGGAATTCCCTCAAAACCGGACATTTTTCACGGTCCTGTTTTAAAAAGCACCAAACAATGTAACCTCTCTAAACCGGACACCTCTCAAAACCGAACACTTACGTGGTCCCAAGGGTGTCTGATTTAGAGGGGTTTCACAGTAGCAGGGACGTCGAACATTTGTGAACTGGGGGTGGGGAGGACATAAATATTAATACGGAAAGGCTGAGAAGTGTTGATAGTTGGGATCAGGTGTCTGCTGTTTATGATTTTTTTTTTTAAATCGTAGCCTTGGAACACTAAAGTAAACTTTATTTTTAAAATAGGATTGATTCCTATTTGACAACCCCCCCCCCCCCCCCCCCCCGCCTCCCCGGAGTCTGTAAAAGCCATGGTTATAATGCATTTGTAGGCACTGTTTCGAGGGTATAAAATAGATGACTACGTTCCCTCCAACTCTTAAGTAATTAAGAAAATGTTAGATCTAACTAGTGACAGAAAACAAACTGGGTATAACTATTAAAACCAAAACATACTCACCCGTCCATTTCTCCACCACTACCTGCCTACCAGGGCCTCTTCTTATAAAACTTTATTATAGAGTCTAGACAAATCAGTAATGATGCCACAAACACACAAGTATTTGTATCGTGTTGACTTGATATTAAAGACAGAGTTTAGATACTAGACTCTATAAAAGTTGCATAAGCATGGGGCCAGGCCTGGTGCTTATAAAGCGTTCAGAGTCTGGACTCAACTCTAGCAGAGTCTGAGACATTAATGTCATGACAACGCCATACAAATTGTATGCTTTTGACGTTATTGAATATTGAGTCTGAACTCTAAAAGTTGTATAAGCACGAGTTCAGACTTTAAGCAATTTTTTCCACGTGGCCTTACCTTGTTTAATCAAGCCAACTTGTATGTCAGGTGTGTGTCCAGGTGATTGTGTGTGTAGATTTCTCATGTCGGTTATCTAATGTCGAGTCTGTGTATAACGAACACCCTATAACCTACCAAATATTGGCGGATCCAGAGGGTTTTCACAGGGGGTCCCGTGACCCCTCCCCCGACTGTCTGATGTGCCCCTTTTAATGACTTTGTTATTTTAAAAATTCATCATCCATAATATACAGTCTATTTCTCACTCCAGCCAGTGCACCACGACTGGTACATCTAAGGCCGTGGTATGTGCTATCCTGTCTATGGAATGGTGCATATAAAAGATCCCTTGTTGCCAATCGAAAAGAGTAGTCCATGAAGTGGCGACAGCGGGTTTCCTCCTTCAATATCTGTGTGGTCCTTAACTATATGTCTGATGCCATATAACCGTAAATAAAATGTGTTGAGTGCGTCGTTAAATAAAACATTTCCTTCCTTCCTTCCATAATATATATGTCTCTCGGCATAATTTTTTCCAAATTTGTCTAGAAGCATGTCCATGAACCCCCTACAGATATTCCTTCCTTTTGGTAATTCTCCGACGCCATATAACTGTAAATAAAATGTGTTGAGTGCGTCTTTAAATAAAGCATTTCCTTCCTTTGATAACTCAGCTCATTTTCTTTCCACAAATTCCAATTGCCCCTTTTAGAATTTTGTGGACCCCCTTACCAAATTCTGGATCCGCCCCTTCTCAGTATATATATATTACTGTAAAGTGATATTTCAGGGGCGTCGGGAGCGGTACGGCTGGAACGGCCATGGCCGTACCACTTCCTTCTCTCTCTCTCTCTCTCTCTCTCTCTCTCTCTCTCTCTCTCTCTCTCTCTCTCTCTCTCTCTCTCTCTCTCTCTCTCTCTCTCTCTCTCTCTCTCTCTCTCTCTCTCTCTCTCTCTCTCTCTCTCTCTCTCTCTCTCTCTCTCTCTTCCTATGGCGCTCGCATAGTATAGATCTCATTATATACATTGCTTTCATGGCAATACCACCTTTTAATTACTTCCGACGCTCCTGTATTATATGTAGAGGTATGTGTTATATGTGGAAGTAAAATAGAAAAACTAATGTATTTATTTGTATTGCCATTCATTCCACAATGTGTTCCACACATTAATACCAGTTCATTAAAACACATGCAAAGGCAGGTTGATATAAAAATTGTTATGTTGCGAAGTGGTTCTTTAATGGGGTGTCCTATAATTACATGTTGTCCTTTAACGAGGTGTTCTGTATAGACAGGTGTTTGTTATACAATATATCCTGTATGGCATATTCGACTATATATATATATCTTAATAGATGCTATAACCAATGTGTAGATTATTATTGCAGAAACTCACGTGACAGCTATATTATAAAATGTTTAGCATATTTGTCAAATCAAAAGGAGCAGAGCCAGAACGTATTACTAACAAAATGCTTCATGGTCATATCTGATTGAATCTTCATCACAATATACATGTACATGTACATTGACAGTTACGTCATCTTTGCACGTATTTGTGACGTTAGGACCGGCCTCGGTGGCATTGTGGCATAAGGCTGGTAGGTACAGGGTTCGCAGCACGGTACCGGCTCCCACCCAGAGCGAGTTTTAACGACTCACTGGTTAGGTGTAAGACCACTACATCCTGTTCTCTCTCACTAACGATTAATCACTAACAACTAACTAACTGTCATGGATAGACAGCCCAGATAGCTGAGGTGTGTGCCCAGGACAGCGTACTTGAACCTTAATTGGATATAAGCACGAAAATAAGTTGAAATGAAAATGTGACGTTAGACTGGTTTCTGTCGATACGAGAATAACCGATTTGCATAAATCTCGAGGATTCGCGTTGGCCACGAGAACCATACTACTGTGACGTCACAAATTATATATATATACGTCGCATTCAAGACATAAACGAAGCCTACATTAGTTTACTGGATATTGTTATTATTATATAATAATAATTAACCTCGACTTGAGAACCTGTTGTTATATCGGATTAATGATAATATTTAACGAGACTCTTATAACGCCATCTTTTTGTGTTATGACGCAAGTAATATCACAACTAAGTGAAGTAACTATGCGGACGTCTTGTAGTGGGGAGGAGAGGATAGGGGAGGGAGTGTGGGGGGGGGGGGGGGTATCCACCGTATTCAGATCAATGTGTACTGTATTACTTTATTTGGGACGACTGGCTGACATTAACAATTGTCTAATTATCCAGTGATGTCTTGGAATGCGTTACAAAACGTTATGAAGGATGGGTGAAAAGGTCTATTTATATATAATTCAAAACAATGTCCTTTGTGAGGTTATATTAAGTAAATGAAGCCAGTTATGGCCAGTTTGTTTTGTTACATCTGGATAAATAAAGAGTCCTGTTACATTAAAGAGCATTACATAATTTTAAAGTTTGTTGGTTTTGTCATAAAAAAAAACAATATGACGTCAGAATCTGAGTTTAGAAATATTCCCGATTTTGCGTTACTCAATAAATGCTAGGTTTAACTGTATTATGACAGTACCGTCACAGGTTTTTTCTTCTTTTTTTTCTCTTTTTTTTTTTGGTGACGAGCAGTAGATAGGTAATAACCGGTTGTAAAATTGTTAGGGCAGTTCCAGAATTGGTCACATGGAGGGTGGGTTCTTGGGTGGGGGTGGGGTGGCATTGTAACACGCATATATGCATAGGATAAATGTGCGACAGGTAAATCGGGCTTTAAAATAACAACCCCTCTTGTCACACCCACGTTATCGATTCTGGAACAGCCCCTATCTGTATTTCTAACATCCTATTATCTCGGAGTTTACTTGTTACCGATAGTTATATGTGTTTTATATATGTCAAACTGTATACGGTTGAGACGTTTTATATATATGTTAAACTGTGTAAAATTGAGACCACGTTGTCATAAAATAAACACTCAATATGTTTCTTAGAAATTAAATTCCCTCAGAATTAGTTCTTGAATGTGTTGTTCTTTGTTGCTTTCTTTTATTTTAGGCCTAAAAGAATATATATATATATATATATATATATATATATATATATATAAAATAATTTGTATTATTATTATTATTATTATTATCATTGTTATTATTAAATATGATACATTCATGTGAAGTAGTTGTCATGGGTGGGTGGGTGGGGGTATGCAAAGCGCTCGTGTGATGCACGGTCGGTTTAAGATCGATCCCCGTCGGTGGGCCTTATTGGTCAATTTCCCGCTCCAGCCAGTACACCACGACTGGTATATCAAAGGCCGTGGTATGTGCTATCCTGACTTTGGAATAGTGCATATAAAAGATCCCTTGCTACCAATGGAAAATGTAGCGGGTTTCCTCTCTAAGGAATTGTGCAGGGGGTGTGTGTGGTCTAGACTTTTACTAGTGAAATGTAACGGGTTTCCTCTCTTAGACTATATGTCAAAATTACCAAACTTTGTCAACTTTAATTTGAAGTAATTCTAGTTATCTGTCTCCCCTGTGTACTAATCCAAGACATAAACAAAACTAGAGTTTTAACAAAACCGTTTTGTTTTCTACAACTCCTGTGTCTGGCGTCACGGAACAAGGGAGTCTTGATGGCCCTCTATCCCACATTTTACCACGTGACTTCTCAAGAGGCCGAAAATGCTGTATGTTAACACCTGAAATTCAAATTGTTTTCGCGTAACCATGCCACAGACCCATCAAACCTACTACAGATTCGAGCCTTCGATTACATATATTTTTATTTCCAAGATATTCGCACTAGGTCCCCTCCACTTTCAAATACATTCCGCTTTGGGTGTTTACGCCAAATGATGTTTTACAAAACTTTCGTTTTACAATGTACGAAGTTAAAGTGTGTTTGTTTTGTTTAACAACACCAGTAGATCACATTGATTTATTAATCATCGGCTAATGGATGTCAAACATTTGGTAATTCTGACATTTAGTCACACAGAGAAAAACCGCTACATTTTCTAACCACTGACGGGGATCGATCCTAGACCGAATGCGCATCAATCAAACGATTTACCACTGGGCTATGTCCCGCCACCTCATTGTACGAAAGTGCAGGAATATTTGTTCAATGATATATCAACTGCTTACATTTTTAAACTACGGCTACTTTGTTCGTCTAATATACTATTATGTCTAATATAATAATGGTTATTTCGACATTTGTGTGTGAGAAAAAGAGACAAAACCTTCTGTCGCCACATGGGTTACTCCTTACTATAAAACTTCGTTCAACACTGTCCTCGACAGACATCCCAGATAGCTGAGGTGTGTGCCCAGGACAGCGTGCTTGAACCTTAATTGGATATAAGCACGGGAAAAAAAGAAGTAAAGTTTGTTTTATTTAACGACGCCACTAGAGCACATTGGCACATCGGCTATTGGACGTCAAACATATGGTCATTCTGACACTGTTTTTTTTAGAGGAAACCCGCTGTCGCCACATAGACTACTCTCTTACGACAGGCAGCAAGGGATCTTTTATTTGCGCTTCCCACAGGCAGGATAGCATAAACCATGGCCTTTGTTGAACCAGTTATGGATCAGTGGTCGGTGCAAGTGGTTTACACCTACTCATTGAGCCTTGCGGAGCACTCACTGAGGGTTTGGAGTCGGTATCTGGATTAAAAATCCCATGCCTCGACTTGGATCCGAACCCAGTACCTACCAACCTGTAGACCGATGACCTAACCACGACGCCACCGAGGTCGGTAAGCACGGAAATAAGTTGAAAATTAAAAACAAAATAAATAGGTTACTCCTTACTATAAAACTTGATTAATTAGATGTTAATTTTCGCAAGCGATCTCAGATTGCGACACTCGATTACAATTTGAGACATTGATTTAAAGACTACGACACTTGACTGTGACACTTGATGACTCCCAATAGTCGATGTGTATTTTTGTGCTGGGGTGTCGTTAAACATTCATTCATTCATGTGACGCTTGATTTACAACTTGCAACACTTGAGAGATAAAAGTTTGTTTTGTTTAACGACACCACTAGAGCTAAATTGATGTCAAACATGTGGTAATTCTGACATATAGTCTTAAAGAGAAAACCCGCTACCTTTACTTAGAGATTGCAACACTTGAAGGGACACACCCTAGTTTCAACCCCTGAAAATGCACACCACGTTTAGTTAATCTACAAACCTGTAACACATTTTGGACCAAAAACACTTCCAATGTACGGAAATGGATAATATAAACAATAAAATCTAAGTAGTCTATGATTTCAGTTATCAAAAACAGCTCTAATAGTAAAAAATATGCCTTAGTGTTTAAAAACTAGGATATGTCCCTTTAATTCAGCGTTCCTCGACATTTGAGATGAATATTGCGTCACTTAGTCTAGTGATTGCGAAACTGTTTTATAATTACGTCACCTGAATTAAGTTGTTATTTGTCTGGCATGCCGTACCATGTGCCATATATAGAGAATAATAAACGAGTTACCAGTTATTATCAAATTTATGTCCCGAGTGAAATAATTTTCAGTTGTCACGAGGTTTAGCGAGTGACAAATGAAAATTATTTCACGAGGGACATAAATTTTATAATAACTGGTACCGAGTTTGTTATTCTATTTATTACCTCAGCTATTTTTCTCTAAAAGCCTTTAATTTCGACGCACATGCACGAAGGCCAACCTGTATAGGAACGATGTAAACCGCTTTACGCACTGTTCTGAGATTTACTATAACGTTGTAATTTAATCACGTTCATAGATAATTTTTAAAAACACAAGTTCTCTTTATTCTGCTTCCAAATCTATAATGAATTGCATTAAAATGACATTTTGTTATTAATTTAATACCAAAAACAGAGACCCGTAAAGGCAAACTCTTTAAACTACATGACGTCATTTTGTGTGTTTGTCAAATCGTGATGATGTCATATTTAGTACCGACAAAGTCATTGGTTTGTAAGCGTCAAATTGTCCAATAGTATTGTTCGTTAGACCAATGCATGATAATTTCTCAGTGAGAAATTATGATTTTCATTTTCCCTGTTATGAGTGACCGCTGGGGTAATATAAAGAGAATAATACATGAGTGGCCGTTAGATACCTTTATCTCACAACGAGTTCTTTTAAAATGTATCTAACGAGCGAAAGCCGTTGGTGAGAACATCATACGTTATTTTTAGTTACACATGTACGTGTTAACAATTTTAAAACATACGACTGGCTGCTCCTAGGTGATGACCAGGTCACCAATTCCATACGTCCAATAAAAAAACTGCACGGTGGAACTCGAAATAGTTACACTGTGGCATATAGTTAACCTGACATTCATGTCTGTTACGCGTAAGTCAGCTACAAGTGCAACGGCTGTAAATAACTTTTAGTAAAAAAAATATGTTAAAATGTGCTTAACACCTGGTTTTTGAGGATATGTAAGAAATAGAATAATACATTCGTGTCCGTTAGATACCATTTATCTCACAATTCGTTGTTAAAAACGTATCAATGTCCCTTTCGCTAATTAGATACATTGTAAAACAACTCGTTGTGAGATAAATGGTATCTAACGGCCAGTCATGTATTATTATTTATATTACTAATGCTGTTTAAGTAAAACGAATTTAATTTTCATGACTTAAAGGAACTGTCCTGAGTTTGCAGCCATTGTAAGATGTTTGTGATAGCAGAGTCTTGTTGACGACTACTATTTCATACTAAATACAATTTCTTGTTTAGAATACCAGGGTCTATATATCGTATATGTTTACGTTCGTATACTAATGTTTGTAGCACTCAGTTTTTACTTTAATTCGTGATATATATTTTTTCGTACGTACGAAATTATTGAGAGGTAAAATCCGGTTTGGGCTATTACAAGCATTAGGACAACAACAAACACCTTGTAAATACAGACACTGATAGTCTAAATAAGAAAATGTATTTAATTTGTATGTTACGTCATTGAAAAGGCTCTATTAGTCGGAAATATTTTACAATGACTGTAAACCCAGGACTGTCCCTTTAAACATTTTACAATGATTGTAAACTCAGGACTGTCCATTTAAACATTTTACAATGATTGTAAACTCAGGACTGTCCCTTTAAACATTTTACAATGATTGTAAACTCAGGACTGTCCCTTTAAACATTTTACAATGATTGTAAACCCAGGACTGTCCCTTTAAACATTTTACAATGATTGTAAATTCAGGACTGTCCCTTTAAACAGTTTACAATGATTTGTAAACCCAGGACTGTCCCTTTAAACAGTTTACAATGATTGTAAACTCAGGACTGTCCCTTTAAACATTTTACAATGATTGTAAACTCAGGACTGTCCCTTTAAACAGTTTACAATGATTGTAAATTCAGGACTGTCCCTTTAAACAGTTTACAATGATTGTAAACCCAGGACTGTCCCTTTAAACATTTTACAATGGTTGTAAACTCAGGACTGTCCCTTTAAACATTTTACAATGGTTGTAAACTCAGGACTGTCCCTTTAAACATTTTACAATGGTTGTAAACTCAGGACTGTCCCTTTAAACATTTTACAATGACTGTAAACTCAGGACTGTCCCATTAAACATTTTACAATGGTTGTAAACTCAGGACTGTCCCTTTAAACATTTTACAATGATTGTAAACTCAGGACTGTCCCTTTAAACAGTTTGCAATGATTGTAAACTCAGGACTGTCCCTTTAAACAGTTTGCAATGATTGTAAAACTCAGGACTGTCCCTTTAAAACAGTTTGCAATGATTGTAAACTCAGGACTGTCCCTTTAAACAGTTTGCAATGATTGTAAACTCAGGACTGTCCCTTTAAACAGTTTACAATGACTGTAAACTCAGGACTGTCCCTTTAAACATTTTACAATGACTGTAAACTCAGGACTGTCCCTTTAAACATTTTACAATGACTGTAAACCCAGCACTGTCCCTTTAAACAGTTTACAATGACTGTAAACTCAGGACTGTCCCTTTAAACAGTTTACAATGATTGTAAACTCAGGACTGTCCCTTTAAACAGTTTACAATGATTGTAAACTCAGGACTGTCCCTTTAAACATTTTACAATGATTGTAAACTCAGGACTGTCCCTTTAAACATTTTACAATGATTGTAAACTCAGGACTGTCCCTTTAAACAGTTTACAATGATTTGTAAACCCAGGACTGTCCCTTTAAACAGTTTACAATGATTGTAAACTCAGGACTGTCCCTTTAAACATTTTACAATGATTGTAAACTCAGGACTGTCCCTTTAAACAGTTTACAATGATTGTAAATTCAGGACTGTCCCTTTAAACAGTTTACAATGATTGTAAACCCAGGACTGTCCCTTTAAACATTTTACAATGGTTGTAAACTCAGGACTGTCCCTTTAAACATTTTACAATGGTTGTAAACTCAGGACTGTCCCTTTAAACATTTTACAATGGTTGTAAACTCAGGACTGTCCCTTTAAACATTTTACAATGACTGTAAACTCAGGACTGTCCCATTAAACATTTTACAATGGTTGTAAACTCAGGACTGTCCCTTTAAACATTTTACAATGATTGTAAACTCAGGACTGTCCCTTTAAACAGTTTACAATGATTGTAAATTCAGGACTGTCCCTTTAAACAGTTTACAATGATTGTAAACCCAGGACTGTCCCTTTAAACATTTTACAATGGTTGTAAACTCAGGACTGTCCCTTTAAACATTTTACAATGGTTGTAAACTCAGGACTGTCCCTTTAAACATTTTACAATGGTTGTAAACTCAGGACTGTCCCTTTAAACATTTTACAATGACTGTAAACTCAGGACTGTCCCATTAAACATTTTACAATGGTTGTAAACTCAGGACTGTCCCTTTAAACATTTTACAATGATTGTAAACTCAGGACTGTCCCTTTAAACAGTTTGCAATGATTGTAAACTCAGGACTGTCCCTTTAAACAGTTTGCAATGATTGTAAACTCAGGACTGTCCCTTTAAACAGTTTGCAATGATTGTAAACTCAGGACTGTCCCTTTAAACAGTTTGCAATGATTGTAAACTCAGGACTGTCCCTTTAAACAGTTTACAATGACTGTAAACTCAGGACTGTCCCTTTAAACATTTTACAATGACTGTAAACTCAGGACTGTCCCTTTAAACATTTTACAATGACTGTAAACCCAGCACTGTCCCTTTAAACAGTTTACAATGACTGTAAACTCAGGACTGTCCCTTTAAACAGTTTACAATGACTGTAAACTCAGGACTGTCCCTTTAAACAGTTTACAATGATTGTAAACTCAGGACTGTCCCTTTAAACATTTTACAATGATTGTAAACTCAGGACTGTCCCTTTAAACATTTTACAATGATTGTAAACCCAGGACTGTCCCTTTAAACAGTTTACAATGATTGTAAACTCAGGACTGTCCCTTTAAACATTTTACAATGACTGTAAACTCAGGACTGTCCCTTTAAACAGTTTACAATGGTTGTAAACTCAGGACTGTCCCTTTAAACATTTTACAATGATTGTAAACCCAGGACTGTCCCTTTAAACAGTTTACAATGATTGTAAACTCAGGACTGTCCCTTTAAACATTTTACAATGATTGTAAACTCAGAACTGTCCCTTTAAACATTTTACAATGGTTGTAAATTAAGGACTGTCCCTTTAAACATTTTACAATGATTGTAAACTCGGGACTGTCCCTTTAAACAGTTTACAATGATTGTAAACTCGGGACTGTCCCTTTAAACAGTTTACAATGATTGTAAACTCGGGACTGTCCCTTTAAACATTTTACAATGGTTGTAAACTCAGGACTGTCCCTTTAAACAGTTTACAATGATTGTAAACTCAGGACTGTCCCTTTAAACAGTTTACAATGATTGTAAACTCGGGACTGTCCCTTTAAACATTTTACAATGGTTGTAAATTAAGGACTGTCCCTTTAATTCACTTCTATTTTACAAAACAGGAAGTGATCAAAAGTAAACGAAAGGGATGTTTGATGAACGACACCTCAGCACATATTAAACTACGGTTATTTTGGTGTCTAACATATGGAAATTTGGTCGATAGAAATAGGACAAGAAACCCATGTTAAAGCAGTAAGAGATATTTATATGCAATTTCCCATTTAGTTAAAACAATATATGACAAAGTCTCGGGGATATTCACTTAATGTGCACCTTGCACTAATCAGGGCCGGGACGTAGCCCAGTGGTACAGCGCTCGCTCGATGCTCGGTCGGTGTGAGATCGATCCCCGTCAGTGGCACCATTGCGCTATTTCTCGTTCCAGCCAGTGCACCACGACTGGTATATCAAAGGCCGTGGTATGTACTACCCTGTCTGTGGGATGGTGCATATAAAAGATCCCTTGCTGCTAATCGAAAAAGAGTAGCCCATGAAGTGGCGACAGCGGGTTTCCTCTCCTAATATCTGTATGGTCCTTAACAATATGTATGACGCCATATAACCATAAATAAAATGTGTTGAGTGCGTCGTTAAATAAAACATTTCTTTCTTTCCTTGCACTTACTAATGCCTTTGATATACTAGGGACTGTTGAGATGACAGGAATACCCTTTTCTTGCTTAGTGGTTGTTTTTATTCTTTGTTGTGATTGGGGTTTTCTAGGGTTTTTTGTTTGTTTGTTTGTTTGTTGGTGATTTGTTTGGGGTTTTGTTGTGTTTTTTGTTGTTTTTTTGTTTTGTTTTTTGTTGTTGTTGTTTGTTTGTTTGTTGTTGTTGTTGTTGGGGTTTTTTGTTTGTTTGTTGTTGTTGTTGTTTTTTGGGGGTTTTTTGTTGTTTTTTTGTTCTTTTTGGGGGGGAGGTTTGGTGGTCACTTGTTTAGGAAAAGGGGCCACTGTCAAAAAACCTTTTTCTGTTTACCAGATGGAGCCTCTATTTAAACTTTAAAAGTTTGTTTGTTAAACGAGACCACTAGAGCACATTGATTTATTAATCATCGGCTATTGGATGTCAAACATTTGGTAATTTTGACATATAACCCGCTACATTTTTCCATTAGTAGCAAGGGATCTTTTATGTGCACCATCCCACAGACAGGATAGCACATACCACGGCCTTTGATATATCAGTCGTGGTGCACTGGCTGGAATGAGAAATAGCCCGATTGGTCCACCGACGGTGGTCGATCACGCACCGACCGCGCATCAAGCGAACGCTCTACCATTGGGCTACGTCCCGCCACTTTTGCACTAACCAAATGCGTTTGATATACTAGGGAGTGTTCAGATGACAGGACTGTCATTTTTTTTGCTTAGTTGTTTTTTTATTCATTGTTTTTTACCGGCCTCGGTGGCGTCGTGGTTAGGCCATCGGTCAGCAGGCCTGTACGTACTTGGTACGGATCCCAGTCGAGGCATGGGATTTTTAATCCAGATACCGACTCCAAACCCTGAGTGAGTGTTCCGCAAGGCTCAATGGGTAGGTGTAAACCACTTGCACCGACCAGTGATCCATAACTGGTTCAACAAAGGCCATAGTTTGTGCTATCCTGCCTGTGGGAAGCGCAAATAAAAGATCCCTTGCTGCTAATCGGAAAGCCCACCCGCCTGCTACCGATTTGATCGGGCTGCTGGTGTTCCCTTGCACCTACCAGTGCAGCCGGTCCCTCCTCTCCCGCCCCCCACCGTTCCTGTCATGGACGGAGGAGCCGGCCAAGGCCGGGTTTCCTCTCAAGGTCTGTGTGGTCCTTAACCATATGTCTGACGCCATATAACCGTAAATGAGTGCGTCGTTAAATAAAACATTTCTTTCTTTCTTTCATTGTTTTTTGTGTTTTTTTCAGTTGAACCTTTAAGTAAATCTTTTCTGTTTATCAGATAAGCCTCCATTTTTTACTTCATATCAAAGGTCATGATATGCACTTTAATCTGTAAGGAAATGCATAGACACTGCATATAAGATTTAAAAAAAATGTAGCGTGTTTTTTCTCTCTCTCGGCTATAGGTCAGAATTGTGCAATATTTGACATCTCAAAGCCGATGGTTAATTAATCGATGTGTTCTTGTTGTGGTGTATTTCATTTCATTTCAACTTATTTTCGTACTTATATCCAGTTAAGGTTCAAGCACGCTGTCCTGGACACACACCTCAGCTATCTGGGCTTTCTGTCAAGGACAGTGGGTTAGTTGTTGGTTGTTAGTGAGAGAGAAGAGGGTGTAGTGTCCTTACACCTACCCAATGAGTCGTTAAAACTCGCTCTGGGTGGGAGCCGGTACTGGGCCGTGAACCGATGGCTTGTGTCCGATGGCTTGACCACGACACCACCGAGATGTTAAACAAATTTTAACGGACGGGACAGGAACTCTATTAACGTGCCCATATCCAGAAGGTTCAGGCACGCCCACCCCGAACGTAGTCTCTTAACATCGCCAGTGACCAATTCCGGGGGGGGGGGGGGGGGGGGCACATTTTAACTGTTGGGACATTGTAAGGGAGAGTATATATGTAATCCAGTCTCGATACCACTGATAACAGTTACCTCCCCTGTCATACGTGTTTGTTTTCAACTTCTGAGACATGGTACAGTCTTTACAAAACGTTTCCGACTATCATAGCAGGGGGGGGGGGGGGGGGGGGGGGGGGGCGTGGGGCGGGGGGTAGGTTGTTCAAACTTTTTTTCAATTACTTATTAAACACATCTTCCTGTTTAGAATATCAGTGTTTAATAATTCAAACTACTTCTGGTTTGTAGTATATGTTGTTAAATGTTTCGTGTTTAGAAATTCGGTGTTCCATGTTAGGCCTACTATCTAAGACGATTACAAATCTTCCATTAGCAGAATTCAATATCGTAACTCAGCACAATATGAAGGAAGGAAGGAAAGATGGAAGGAAGGAAAGATGGAAGGAAGGAATGTTTTATTTAACGACACACCACTCATCATATTTTAATTACAGTTATGTGGCGTAGAACATATATTTAAGGCCCTGCACAAGATAAAGTTCAAAAGATGTATATAGTCGTATGTGCATAGAGTCATAAAGCACTGTCAGGTACCGACAGTCGCGCTTGATGCGCGGACGGTCTAGGATCGATTCCCGTCGGTGAGCCCATTTTTTCTGTGATCTAGATTCAAAACAAAACTTAATTAATATTTCTCTGCAATTTGATAGAGACGACGTAGTTGTCTTACACCCACAAGGGCAGATCCAAGAGAGTGGAACAGAGGCCCTATTAAGGTCTAAAAATACAACCTGCGACACATGAATTACAACTGCGACTGTGACACTTAATTTACCAGGCACGGCGGAGCAGGGGGAGTGGAGGGCTGGGGGTCATATCCCCCCCCCCCCGAATCCCCTAAAAACTTTGCTTTTGTTCTAGATCTGTCACCCCCCCCCCCCCAACACACATACACACACACCACCACCACTCTAATCTCAGTCATCACCCTCAGTGTCTACTTGCTTCCGCCGTATCTATAAGCAAAGTTTGACACTTGGTTTACAAAGTGTGACACTTGATTTACCAATTGTGACACTTGATTTACAAACTGTGACACTTGATTTACAAACTGTGATATTTGATTGACCAGTTGTGACACTTGGCTTACAAACTGTGACACTTGATTTACCAATTGTGACACTTGATTTACAAACTGTGCCACTTGATTTACAAACTATGATACTTGATTGACCAATTGTGACACTTGGCTTATAGACTGTGACACTTGATTTACCAATTGTGACACTTGATTTACAAACTGTGCCACTTGATTTACAAACTATGATACTTGATTGACCAATTGTGACACTTGGCTTACAAACTGTGACACTTGATTTACCAATTGTGACACTTGATTTACACACTGTGACACTTGATTTACAAACTGTGACACTTGGCGAAACGTGAATTACAGGATGTTCATTTTCGGAATCGGATCCGATGGCTAATATCCAAAACAATGTTAAAAAACAAAACAAAAACAAAGCACTAATTACTATTTAATATACGTAAAACATAAATATGTTACTTTTATACAAATATTATTGAAAGAAAATGTCGTACGATCTTTGTAAAAAGGTCATGTCAGTACTAATAAATTACATAAGGCAAAAGCCACTTTAAGAATGATTTATGAAACCATATTTATCACAAAATGGTAAATTAATTATTGGCGTTCTCTCTCTCTCTCTCTCTCTCTCTCTCTCTCTCTCTCTCTCTCTCTCTCTCTCTCTCTCTCTCTCTCTCTCGTGGTCGGTTTGGGATCGATCCCTGTCGGTGGGCCCATTGGGCTATTTCTCGTTCCAGCCAGTGCACCACGACTGGTATATCATAGGCTATAGCATGTACTATCTGGTCTGTAGGATGATGAATATAAAAAATCCCTTGCTGCAAAAATGTAGCGGGTTTCCTCTCTATTACTGTGTCGGTAAATTACCATATGTTTGACATCCAATAGCCGATGATTACTAAATCAATGTGCTCTTGTGGTGTCGTTAAACAAAAACAAACTTATTTGTCATTTCTTAAAGTCTATATTTTTACTTGCATTTTTATTTGCTCAATTCACTTGTTAAAGGGAGATTACTCTTGAGGTAGATATCAGTGCTACGGAACTTGGTTATCCGTATGCTTTTTATATATATATATATAAAAATAATACTGTCCGGAGTAACGAGGTTCATCTATATTTCCAAGACCCATAGTACACACCTTCAAGAATATTATATCTGATTGATTTCCAAAACGAAACATTTGTGTAGCCTACACAACTTTAAATGTACAAGGCATATGTTCAATAGGGAGTACGTACAAGAAACATCATTGTATAAAGTTGTTTCAGTTAGGTTGTCACAAATCCATTGGTTTTCCCGTCCCCAACCAGCGCTCCACAGCTGGTATATTACAGACTGCAGTAGCGTCGGACACAATGTATATGATACGATCCATACTATGTGAGCGCCATAGGAAGAGAAGAAAAAAAACGTTCCTGGCCCAAAAAGTGGTACGGCCATACCTGTACCGGCCGTACCACTTCCGACAGGGCCGGATTTAGACCTTGGGGGGGGGGGGGGGGGGGGGGGGGGGGGGGGGGGGGGGGGGACACTTCAGGTTCGGGGACCCCTCATCATAGAAATTAAATTACATAACAAACAATTTTTTTTTTTAATTATTACATTTTTTAATAAAGGAAGTCCTTAGTCTGGGGGAGGTGGTCCTCTGGCAGGGGAGCAGGGGCAGTTACCCCCTTATAAATCCGGCACTACTTTTATCAACTCGTGCTAATAAATTATGATATCACAAGACACTCGGGGAATATCCTCAATATGACATGATCAGTTTTATTAATGTTATGTTAACATTATCAGCAATGGAACTGATTTGGTCTAGCAGAAACAAGACATTTATCCATTCATCTTGATTCCCTAAATTTGTATCTTAATCCCATAAACTTGTATCTGCCTAAATTTCAAGCACTCTTCTGCCCTAGACACACATCGTAACAAAAAGTAAAGTTTGTTTTATTTAACGACGCCGCTAGAGCACACTGATTTTTTATCTTATCATCGGCTATTGGATGTCAAACATATGGTCATTCTGACACTGTTTTTAGAGGAAACCCGCTGTCGCCACATAGGCTACTCTTTTTACGACAGGCAGCAAGGGATCTTTTATTTGCGCTTCCCACAGGCAGGATAGCACAAACCATGGCCTTTGTTGAACCAGTTATGGATCACTGGTCGGTGCAAGTGGTTTACACCTACCCATTGAGCCTTGCGGAGCACTCACTCAGGGTTTGGAGTCGGTATCTCGATTCAAAATCCCATGCCTCAACTGGGATCCGAACCCAGTACCTACCAGCCTGTAGACCGATGGCCTGCCACGACGCCACCGAGGCCGGTTACACATCGTAACACGTCAGCCATCCGTGCTTATAAACCTTTTAGACTCCTCGAACGTGTAGTGGTTAATCATCGGACTTAAGGATGGTAGGTACCGGGTCCACCTCCCTGTGCCGGCTCCCACCCAGAGCGAGTTTTAACGAATCAATGGGTACGTGTAAGGCCACATCATCATCGATCATCTAACCCTCTGCCCTGGACAGACAGCCCAGATAGCTGAGGTGTGTCCAGAAAAAAAAGAGTGCTTGAACCTTAATTGGATACAAGCACGAAACATAAATATAAATGAAAA
This sequence comes from Gigantopelta aegis, assembly GCF_016097555.1. Taxonomy (NCBI): domain Eukaryota; kingdom Metazoa; phylum Mollusca; class Gastropoda; order Neomphalida; family Peltospiridae; genus Gigantopelta; species Gigantopelta aegis. Next base: position 26,292,551 of record NC_054699.1, on the reverse strand, counting down.
TCGGCCCCAGTTGTGTAGTGGTCAATAGGTAGGTGTAACACTACTGCGCCGACTTCTCTGTCACAAACCGATAAAAACTAACTACTAAACAACTGTCCTGGACAGACAGTTCAGACAACTGAGGTGTGTACCCAAAACAACTGTCCTGGACAGACAGTTCAGACAACTGAGGTGTGTACCCAAAACAACTGTCCTGGACAGACAGTTCAGACAACTGAGGTGTGTACCCAAAACACCTGTCCTGGACAGACAGTGCAGACAACTGAGGTGTGTACCCAAAACAACTGTCCTGGACAGACAGTCCAGACAACTGAGGTGTGTACCCAGGACAGTGTTTGAACCTTAAAGGGACAATCCTGAGTTTGCTGCAATGTTTAAGATGTTATTGACTAACAGAGACTTTTTAACGATTGTAATTACATATCAAATATATATTTTCTGCATTAAAATATTAGTGGCTGTATATTAAACGTGTTTCTGATTGTTCTAATATTTGTAGTAGATTAAATTTCATTTTATTTCCTAAATTATATTTGTTCATATGTACGAAATTATTTGATGACAAAATCCAGTTTGGGCTTCTTACAAATATTAAGACGATCAAAAACACAATGAATATATAGACACTGATATTCTAAACAAGAAAATATATTTAATATGTAAGTTTAATCGTAGAAATATTTTATTTGTCGGAAACATCCAATGTCCCTTTAAGATCTTTAATTGTTAGTTCATCTACTTTAAGGTCCACTTTCGGTTATTGCAAGTTTATTGAATATAGAGCATATACACAGTATCTTTTCATACACAGGAGGGGCAGGACGTAGCCCTGTGGTACAGCGCTCGCTCGATGCACGGTCAGTGTGGGATTGATTCCCGTTGCTGGGCCCATTGGGCTATTTCTTGTTCCAGCCAGTGTACCACGACTGGTATTTTATTAGTCGGAAATATCTTACAATGCAGTAAACGCAGGAATGTCCCTTTAATTGGATACAAGCACAAGAATAAATATGCCTGAAATTAATCATATTCTCAAGCAATGGGGGAAGGCATTTCATCAGCAGAAGATGGTAGGGCGGGTGGCTGTTCACTCCCTATTGTGCCCCCCTCCCACCCCACCCCCTAGTTTTAGAGTTGTGGGACAAGTGCCCCCCCCCCCAACACCCCGTTTCCGACGCCTATGTTGGATGTAAGCACGGAAATAAATAAATGAATGAATGAATGTTAAAGACACCCCAGCACGAAACAAAAGAGTAAAAATAAAATTACTCATGTTCTCAAGCAATGGGATAAGGCATTTCCTCAGCAGTAGGCCTAGGTGGTGAGGCGGGTGACTGTTCACTCGCAAACTGTGGGTGTCTAGGCTGATCACTTTGTGAACAGGTGGCGCTACCCACTCGTGTGTCCGCACCCTGCACAGTTCTCACGGGATTCAACGAGATATCGTTGCTACGCACCGACACCGTCACAACACCTTGTCTGTAGCGCTCTGAATGACTTTGTGTCTTGACGACATACACCCCGACCACGCTGGAGCGCTGCAACTTTCGAATGATGTACGTGACAACCACGAGAAGCGCCACCTGTGCCACCGCTAACAAAGGGGAGATCACTCGCACCATAAGCAACAAGGTCTTCATCTCCTTCCAGACTTTCCGATAACAGGGGACTCCGAAAATACGTTCACTGGAGTCAGGATCCGAGACGATACATCGATCATCATCGTTGTTGTCCGAATCGCACACGCAGCTCTTCGGCATCAGGCCGAAAGTTCCCGAAAGGATCGTAAAATTCCGAGGCAGCAGATCCGTGAAGTTGGTCGCTCCGCAGCAATGGTAATACCTCTGAGTCTTCTCGATGCATTCGACGTGGTCGTCGTGGCCCCTGTAATACGTAAACACCGCGACCATGTCGTCGCGAAGCTTCCCCTTCGACATGATCAGCGTGTGTATGTGCGCCATTATGGGCGCCACGATCTCCAGCGAAAGGGTTAACGCCAGAATAATCAGATACAGGCTCGTCCTGTAATCTCTCCTCGTTCTGCTGCACACCTTAATGAGCATGCGCGATGACGTCACGATCAGGAACAGGGACGCCGCCAGCAGGACGTAGATGGAGGTGAAGTATTCGGTCAAGAAGCGGCAGGAGTAGGTCCGCTTCGTGCTCAGCCAACCCGTAAGCACTGCCGTGGCAACGCCGAGGAAGCAGTACATGGAGAAGAAGACGATGGTGAAGTAGCGCACCACTTTGTACCGGATATCCGGTTCGTCGATGTGAGGGACCTTCAGGTATCTGAGCATGGTTGTTTCCCTCAAGAGGTTATGGATAGAAGGTCATGCTGGAAAAAAAAGAAGAAGGAAAATAGTTTAAAATATGATTTAGTGTAGGTTTTCTTTATTAATTGATAAAAGTTAATATAATCAGTTCTAGCACACACTATATAAACACACACGCACGCACGAAAGCACGCTCGCTCACACACAGACGCACACGCACACGTACAGACACAAACAGACGCACACGCACACACAAACATGCACACACAAACAGACGCACACAGATTCACACACGCACAGACACACACACACACCACGCACACATATTCACACACGTACAGACGCACTACACTACATACACACATACGCCACACATACACCACACACACACACACTACACACACATATACCACACACACACAAACACAAACACACCACACTACACACACACATATACACACTACACACACATACACCACACACACAAACACAAACACACACCACACTACACACACACACAAACAAACACAGCACACTACACACACACACACAGAGAGAGAGAGAGAGAGAGAGAGAGAGAGAGAGAGAGAGAGAGAGAGAGAGAGAGAGAGAGAGAGAGAGAGAGAGAGAATAATACTAATGAAAAAAAAATATATTACGTGTTAACAGTTTTATTTAACGACGCACAACGGCAAGTTTTATTTTACGGTTATATGGCGTCGGACAGATAATCAGAGACAAAACCCGCTGCTGCCACTCCAGGTTACTCTTTTCCATCAGTAGGAAGGGTTCTTTTATATGCACTATCCCACAGACAGAATAGCACACTGTAGCATAGCGAGCGGGGGGGGGGGGGGGGGGGGGGGGGGAATGCCACTCCCAATCAATCTAAAATCCTGGCTACACCAGTGATAGCACATACCACTGCCTTTATTACACCAGTTATGGAACAATGGCTGGAACGAGAACTTGTCCAAATGAACCACCGACGTGGATTGATCCTAGATCAATCGCGCATGGGGCGAGCGCTTTGCCACTGGGCTACACCGACCACACCCCCACAGAACATAGAAAAAGATCCCCTGCTGCATTAGGTAAAATGTAGCGGGTTTCGAGTCATAATTACCAAATATTTGACATCCAATAGCCGATGATTAATTAATCAATGCGCTCTAGTGAAGTCGTGAAACAAGACAAACTAACTTTAATTTTGTGATATAAAGGCATTATGACCTTAAAATTTCAAACTGTGTTTGGCGAATGGCGTACCAAATGAATGTTTACGTAAGAAATCATTGTAAACAATAACAAATCATATTACAAAAATCAGGGGCGTACCCTCCTGGAAGTTTGGGGGGGGGGGGGGGGGGGGGGGGGGGGACAGTTACCTCCCTGAGAATCTCACTTTTTTGTACTCCAGAAAATAGCATACACATCTCAGGGTTTAGTCTCTGTAGTGTTTCATTTGTTTATAAAAGGTAGTGCCCCCCCCCCCCTCCCCCAGGAGTTTGATCAGGGTACGGTTTATGAAATTCTTCAAGGAAAACGAATCAGCGGAAAAAGAAGTTTCCATAAAATCTACAATATGTCGGTAACCGACGCAGACTATTCACACAGGATTTTCTTAACGGGTTCGTGTTTTATATTGTAGTAGTACATTAAAGAGACATACCCTAGTTTAAACCTGTGAAAATTAACACTAAGTTCAATTAATCTACAAACCTGTAACACATTTGGATAAAGTTACAGCTGAGTGAAACATGAGTCTCTGACTTTGAAAATGTGAAATACCCTCTAAAAATAGACTAAAACTGGACCCCATAGCTGTTACTTCTCAGACGCACGTGCGTTTTTAAAAATATGAGAAATGCATTTTGTGATATTAAAAACACTAGGATGACCAAAACCACTTCGAATGTACGGAAATGGATAATAAAAATTATAAACAATGAAATCTAAATAAAGTATGATTTCAGTTATCAAAAACGGCTCTAATAGTAAAAAATATGCCTTAGTGTTTAAAAAGTAGGGTATGTCCCTATAATTGGCAACAACAAATTGGCAACAACAAAAAATGTCCCCTGCGCGTGCTGTAACCTCACCGTGGTGCAGGGGTGTAACATTCTCTTTGAGAATGGCCAATACAGCACAAATCCCCTTGATACAATTAAAATTTTGAATAAAAGTCAGTATCTATCTGTAATATTTGTATTTTTGCACAGTTCTTTATACTGTGTTTTTATTTAAATCTTGAATTTTTATATTGATGTTGATAATCACTTTATTTGTTTGCATTACCATAGTTTGACACCCAATAGCCGATGTATTTTTCGTGCTGGGGTGTCGTTAAACATTCATTCATTCATTCATTTTTATATTGTAGCAGTACATTAATAGGCAACAACAACAAAAAATGCTTGTTTGCTTGTTTAGTTTTGAGGGTTTTTGATGTGGTTTTTGTTTATTTGTTTTTGTTTTGTTGTTAGGGTTTTTTTTTTGTGTTTGAATGAACCCGCTCCCCCACCCACGCTAACTATATTGTAATATCTGACCAAACAAGGATTCGTTCAGAGATCGAATGATAAAATTAGAATGAGTCGAATTACCGGAAACGTACACATTGGACCACGTCCGTGTCCCGTGTCTATTTAAGTAAATCAATAAAAGGTAAACAATGAACACATCGTCGAGATGAATAATCCATGTACATTAAACCACGGAACAAAGCAATACCGTAAAGCGAGTTGTTGTGTCCGTATCTACGCACCGTGTTTATCAACAATAAAACCAAAACAGCAATTCCTATCGTCCTCTCTTTAAACGGCGAGGAGAGAGAACAGCAATTAATATATTTCTGCATGCCTCTGAAATTTGCGCAAACGATGATTTCGTTCGCGTGTCGATCAAGTAAATTTAATTTTACGTGACCAGTTTTTCGTTTGCGTATTAAACTTAGGACCTAATGTACATGGATATAATAAGTTACGCAAAAGAAAGTTAAAAGGTGGTTTTGTTTAACGACACCACTAGAGGATATTGCTACATTAATCATCGGCTGTTGGATGTCAAACATTTGATAATCTAGACATACAGGCTTATAGAGGAAAGAAGAAAGGAAGTTTGTGTTGTTTAACGACACTACTGGAGCACATCGATTGTTTAATCATCGGCTATTGAACGTCAGACATTTAGTAATTTTAACATATAGCCTTAAGCCCCGATCACAATGTCACAATCCGGCATCATTCGTAACAATCCGTTGTGGTCCATAGATGTCCGTATTAAATCCCTGATCAATCGTAGTAGTACTTGTATGTCCAAAAATTCATCACGTATCGAACGACCTTAATGATCCGTAGAAGAACGTAGTAATCGGTTCTAATCCGTAATAAACCGTACTTAAACCGTACTTATTCATACTTAATCGTAGTAATCCCCAGCCTCAAGCCCCGGTCACACTGTCAAGGATCAGGACGCCGGGTCAGCCACGGATACGATCCGTCATCATTCGTGACAATCCGTTGTGGTCCGTACTAAACTGTACCGATCCTTGGCGATCCGTAGCGCTCCCCGTTGTCAACTAACCCCTATCCTTAATAATCCTTTGTTTATCCATCGAAAACCGTAATTAAACCGTGGTGCATCCGTAGGGGACCGTGGATAGAACATTATCCGGGGTTATCCGTGAGGTTTTCATCCGTCGTGGATCCGGCCAGACGATCCTTCACAGTGTGACCGGTGCTTAAGAGAGAAAACCTGCAACATGTTTCTATTTGTAACAAGGGATCTTTTATATGCACCATCCAACAGACAGGATAGTACATGCCACAGCCTTTGATATACCAGTCGTGGTGCACTGGCTGGAACGAGAAATAGCCCAATGGGCCCACCAACGGGGATCGCTCCCATACCGGCCGCGTATCAAGCGATCGTTTTACCACTGGGCTACATCACGCCCCTAGAGAGGAAATCCACTATATTTTTCCATTAGTAGTAAGGCATCTTTTATGTGCACCACCCCACATACAGGATAGCACATATCACAACCTTTAATATACTAGTCGTGGTGCACTGGCTGGAATGAGAAATATTTGTGTGTTGATCACGCAAATCTAATTTTGCGTGACCAATTTTTCGCTTAGAATTATTTTCATGGACATAACAGTTTATGCAAAAAGGAATGGGTTACCTGAAATTATTTCTTCAATGCTCAGATGTCTGTTATGGTAAAGGTTTTCATGTTGCGCTGAAAGAAATAATAATATAATAATAATAATAATAATAATAATAATAAGAAAGAAAGAAAGAAAGAAATGTTTTATTTAACGACACACTCAACACATTTTATTTACGGTTATATGGCGTCAGACATATGGTTAAGGACCACACAGATTTTGATAGGAAACCCGCTGTCGCCACTACATGGGCTACTCTTTCCGAGTAGCAGCAAGGGATCTTTTATTTGCGCTTCCCACAGGCAGGATAACACAAACCATGGCCTTTGTTGAACCAGTTATGGATCACTGGTCGGTGCAAGTGGTTTACACCTACCCAATGAGCCTTGAGGAGAATAATAATAACAATAATAATAATAATAATAATAAATTAATTTAAAAAAAATAAATGAATGAATCAAAATATATATAAATTACAATGAAAGCAAACAAACAAACAAACAATAAACCATCTCTCGAAACAAATGAATAAATGAATGAATGAATAAATAAAATTAATGCATGAATGACTTAATGCGCGTAACTACACCTCAGAAAAAAAAAAAAAAAAAAAAAAAAAAAACCCAAAAAACAACAACAACAACAACCCCAAAAAAAAAAACCACTGTGTCAAACAAATAAAATCAGAAAATAAATTTACTTACATTATATTATTTTATTTTCCTTGTCAATCCACCTTGTAATAATTTCCAAAACAGCCCACGTATCGACATAATATTAGTAATATATTTTTAACAAATCAACCACCCTACGTGTAAGAATATGTACTATAAGAATTGTATGAATTCAAAGAGATGGGGGGGGGGGGGGGGGGGGGGGGGGGGGGGGGGGGGGGGGGGGGGGGGTTTGGGGTTTTTTGGTTTTTGTTGTTTTTTGTTGGGTTTTTTTTTTGGGGGGGGGTGGGTTTTTTTGGGGGTGTTTGGGGGGGGCGGATCGTAGCCCAGTGGTAAAGTGCTCATCTGATGCGCGGTCGGTCTAGGATCGATCCCCATCAGTGGGCCCATTGGGATATTTCTCATTCCAGCCAGTGCACCACGACTGGTATATAAAACGCTGTGGTATGTGCTATCCTGTATGTGGGATGGTGCATATATAAGATTCCTTGCTACTAATGGAACAATAATATATCGGGTTTCCTCTCTAAGTCTATATGTAAAAATTACCAAAATGTTTGACATCAAATGTGCTCTAGTGGTGTCGTTAAACAAAAACACTTTTAACTTTTACTTTCATGGAGACTGGGCCATCGGAATTACTCAAGGAGACAATAATTGACAACATCTACCCTAAGAAACCACAATCCTTTGAAAGCTGAGGCTATGTAAAGAAAGTCGATAGAAAATATCAACAACGCTTCACGTTCATCTATTATGTATGAGCGACAGTCTCTGTAAATCAAATAGAATATATTGTAGAAGTTGTGTTCCATGTCTTTGATTATTCACCTGTTATTAAAGGATTGCTCCCGCAAGGCATTTGGGCTGGTGTGCATATTCAACAATATATAATGCACATTATTGCTCAATATCAACAAGTATATAATGAATAAAACGGTTAAATGTGACGGCTATTATATATAACGGACACAGCTATTTTGTACCATCCCAGTGAATACGCTCTCTGGCGAGCCGGTGGTTACGTGATATTTAACGCGTCACGTCAGGAATTAGTCTTAGAACTGAAGAAACAAACATACCTGATTTTAGTAAAAAAACAAAAAAACATTAATAGAATTTAAAAAATAAAATAAAACAAAAGTTAACAAGCCAAAAAAAAAAAAGAATTGACTGTTCGGCCGAATATTTATATAATTTAAAGTCTGATCTATGTCCACGTGTGTGGCCTAGTTAAGGCCGTTATGGTGCACAGCTTGTAGTGACGAGATGGGTTGCATCCCGTCAAGAAAATCCCTAGATTGACAGCCATTAGATGTTGAAGGTGTTGTGCTGTGCTGAAATACAGATCTTGAGAAGCGGTCTGAACGAGAGAGTATTAGACTAGGGTATAGTCCAGTTGTTATGGTTGGTATAGTGGTGCGGACGGGTCCGACTCCGGAGGATACGAGATGGTATCAATGTAAAACAAAGTAAAATCTAGAAAAGAGTAGTAGGGGCCGAGCCCGCTTCCTATTTCTTCTTAGAGTGGGGCCTTCAATCTTCCAGTGCTGCTACGACAGGCTCGGACATGTAGAGATAAAACGCGAACAACGGTGCGTTCTGCAGAATGGCCGTCATACGAGTCACAGAAAAACAAGTCGACATAAGTCAACCGGAAAAATGACGAGGAGGTAAGGAATCTCGCTAAAAAGGAATCCAAACTGGTGGTGCAGGCCGTCAAAGCGAGAAGCGTTCAATCAGTTCGCATACATCCCAGTAGAAAGCTCCATTTCGCTGACAAAAACAAGAACAAAATGGAGGATTCCCAAGTCGAGCACACGAAAACACGTGCAGTGTGCACAATCGAAACAAACACGTCTTACCGAGGCGAGCTCCAGACTGGGAATGACCTACGTAATGAAATGATAAACGGAGTGGGTTTTTTTAGTTAATTGGCCTATACCGGTACAAAATTGCGTCCAGGCTGTATGTTTATAACATCACAGGTTATTAGGTTATACCTGCCACCTCCAAAATGGTAATGAACTTTATCAGCCGTCATGCTTTAGTACTGTAAATTATTCTGTAAATTCTTGATTAAGTAGACTTTCCCATCTAAAATCACAGAACTGACCAATTACGTAGTCCCAAAAAAGAACATTATCACTTGGGTATCGTGAGTGGTCGTTTTTGCTCCAACGTAGCCTACCAATAGGCCTAATAGTATGCAGTTTTTCTTTGGATTTTTTTTAAGAGAGAAAAATACTATAACCCCGTTCTGTTAATGCAAATTGAAATATATACAGTTAAATAATAATTATTATTATATTATCAAGTCAATTATGTTGTTTCACAAGTCAAGTAAAAGAAAGAAATCTTTTATTTAACGACGCACTCAGCACATTTTATTTACGGTTATATGGCGTCGGACATATGGTTAAGGACAACACAGATATTGAGAGAGGAAACCAGCTGTCGCCACTTCGTGGGCTACTCTTTTCGATTAGCAGCAAGGGGTCTTTTATATGCACCATCCCACAGACAGGATAGCACATACCACGGCCTTTGATATGCCAGTCGTGGTGCACTGGCTGGAACGAGAAATAGCCCAATGGGCCCACCGACGGGGACTGATCCCAGACCGACCGCGCATCAAGCGAACGCTTTGCCGCTGGGCTACGTCCCGCCCCGCGCCTTGTCGTAAATGACTGCGTTTGTTTACACTATGCATACATGAGTTGGCCGGAGTTGACGTCACTTCGCCCCAAACACATAAGGTTCAAGTTTGAGTTTACTATCCCTTTAAACATTTCAGATCACAAACTGTCTGTAGGGAACACCCCCCCACACACACACACACCCACCCCCAAAACAAAACACACACAAAAACACAAAAAAACACAAAAAAAATAAAAAGAAAAGAAAACAAACAACCAAACAAACCCTACATAAAAATTGTTGCTTCAACCTGAAACATCTTCACCTGACCCAAGCATAAAACATCATACTTTAAAAACATTATATATAAGAAAGATGCAAAATTATATGTAATCTAGAGTATACATAGTGTCTTTCTGTCTGCCTGACCGCCGCCATCCCCACCTACCGCTCTCTCTCTCTCTCTCTCTCTGTGTCTCTCTGTGTCTCTCTGTCTCTGTCTCTCTCTCTCGCTCTCTCTCTCTCTCTCTCTCTCTCTCTCTCTTTGCGACGAGCGTGTATACAGATTCCATCCTATTAAAGGGACATTCCTGAGTTTGTTTCACTTTTTAAGATGTTATTGACTAACAGAGACTTTTTAACGATTGTAATTACATATCAAATACATTTTTCTACACTAAATATCAGTGGCTGTATATTAAACGTGTCTCTGATCGTTCTAATATTTGTACTAGGTTCAATTTCATTTTATTTTGTAAAGTATTGTTTTTTCGTACGTACGAAATTATTTGAAGACAAAATCCAATTTGGGCTTCTTACGAATATTAAGACGAACAGAAACACATTGAATATACAGACACTGATATTCTAAACAAGTTTAATCATAGAAATATTTTATTAGTCGGAAACATCTTATAATGCAGCAAACTCAGGAATGTCCCTTTAATAATAATAATAATAATATGCATATTATTCGTATACTTACTACGGCTATAAAATATCGATGTACAACGCGACAATGAATTACCGCTTGACAAAAACGTATGACTTATGCAAACAGTTTAGTAATACTGAATGAAATAAATATTGAATGCTTTTATTCTTGCTCGAGCGTTGCATATCTACTATTATGTACAGTCCTCGATCAGTTTTATTCAATAGCATGTTAAATTATGTATTAAATGCATAATGGTGTAAAGTCACGCAGACCCTAGTTACAGAAAAATGACACTAAATTGAGTTAATCTACAAACCTGCAATACACATTTGGATAATGTTATAACAGAGAGAAATTAAACTCTGTAATGGTTAAACAGGGAAATACCATCAAAAAATAACTAGAGCTTGTGTCGATAACCATTACTTCTCAGACGAACGTGCGTTTTTCGTATACATGTATATTTAAAATTGTTTGAACAGCTGGTTAAAAAAAATATAATTTAACTATCTAGAGAAAAATGTAGGAACAAAATTTGACTATTTCTACAAAACATGATTTACTAAAATTGACCATAGAATATTCTGTCTTCGTTCGCTGGAGTAGGGGAGAGACAGAGATCAAAAGGAAAGTCAGGCAGAATATATTAGGAGAAATAAAGGAAACCCTTTATCTCCACAAAGCCTACTCTAACCAAACACCAGCAAAGATTTTAAAATATATATATATATATATATATTATATACATATATATGTACATATATATATAATAATAGATATATAATGATATATATATATAAACCTAAAACAGCAGTGATAGAAATAAGAATAATATTTTACTAGTCTACCGGACAAATACATCTAGAAATCTACTTGCCCGCCAATATTTTCACTTGTCCAAATGGGGGCCTAAATGATTTGTTGTATTCAAGTACAAGCATGGGGCGTAGGCTAGGGAGGGTCGGGAGAGAAAACACACACACACACACAACACCGCTGAAGCAAATGGTCCGCTTTCAGAACTAACACATACAGGGGTATACATACGGAGTTTCTGGTGGTGCAAAACAAAAATTAGTGTGGGGGGGGGGGGGGTGGGAAAAATGTCCACTGGTTTATATTCGAACCCTCCTCCCACCCCCCCCCCCCCCCACCACCCCCACAGGTCCAGTATCACGCTACGGCCCGGTATCCAGGATAATGAAACTGCCCAATGAAATCTCATTACTTGTCCCTGGACAATCCCAGGGACATTTTGCTCGCCCTAGTAATTCCCCCTTGTCGGCGACCAAACGGACCAGTGCTTATTTCGAACAATGAACAGGACAGTACATGACCACGGACTATAATATGCCTTAATCGGTGAGTTAGTGACAATCACCCATTGCTCGATACTAGATTCACTTGTCGTAGGCGAGCCAATCTTATTTCGAACACTGAACAGGAGCCGGCATAATATCTTATGTTTGTGCTTTACGTAGGATACACTCTTACTCACCTAATCCATGTTGCTTTATATTATACAGATAAACTCCACCTTCCCAGCACTCGATCTTGTGGGGATTTTGTTCCGTCACAAGTCGAACAGTGACTGCAGGTACCTGCGGTTTACTGTAGACGATTTCTAACGGGACACCATGTGACATTTTCTAGGTAGAAACCGTATCGAGGAAATCCATACTAAACAATCGGAATATTAATATGACACGGTTGTTAATGTACCGTACACTTCACGGTTTTGACAGCAAGGTGTTGGTTGTTGACATCAACGACATGGGAAGTAACTTCAACGAAATGGGAAGTAACTTCATCATAGAATATGTGTGGTAGACGAGTCACAATAAATCAATACTTGGTTTTAATGGGATTAGGAACCTTATCCGAAATTATAATGGTATATGCTTATTATAAAAAAAGGGTAGCCTTTGAAAGCCCTCGTATCAGGCGCGGAATCCAGATTTTTTTTTTATTAGAGTAGTCCCAAAACCCAGTTATTATTATTTTTTAATTGAAAATTAGAATTTAAAGGTCCTTGACAGGTGGAGGGATAAATGATTAATTGTTGGTATTCCGAGTTAGTTTGACCGAAAATATATAACGATTTCCCTGGAAACGGACCACCAGTTTTGGTGGTTATGCAGTTGAGGGTTTGATATAAAACGCCCAAATTACTGTAATCTTTGATACAAGTCAAACGGCGGAAGTAAGAGTATTGGGGGGGGGGGGGGGGGGG